>NW_023339873.1:1024545-1044012 GCF_004916995.1 Morone saxatilis
GCAGGAACGGAAGGAGAGAATGAGAGAAAAGAGGTAAAGACACGATGGAGGAGAGAAAGATAGAAGCAGCTGCTGACATTTGTAATGCGGCAAATTACAACAAAAACTATATTTGTTAACCAGGTGTGTCGGCAGCGCAGTGTGAGAGCTCAGGGATTCAGTTACCGCCTTCAACTGGTCACAGTTGCAAAGGGGAGCGGCGACAATATCCTGAAACACAGAAACACAGGACCCGCCACCATTTTCAATTATTTCAACTCATTTATCATGTTTTAGGCGTCATCTCCAAATACTACAATACCCATGAGCTTTAGCTGCCACCGATATGGAGAAGAGTCCAATCAGGGAGAGAATTCATAATACTTAAAGCCAAAATGTGGCGCCATAGTTGACCCCAAAATTCAAAGTGAATTGATTTAATCTTCAGATGATAACTCGTATGAGCTCAACAGCATATATCCCATAATGTTCCACTCGCCGTTACCCTGAAATCCAGAGCGTGTTGTTATTGACTTCTGGTCTGGTGTCGGAGTCTGCACACGGTATTTTATTTAGAAAATTGACCAGATTCTCTATGCTCTAATATGAAAATGGAATAAAAGCAGCATTTCTGCCAATGTGACAAAAAGGATTCTGTAAGTCATTATAATAACCATTTTTACCGTAACATTGGCAGCAGTGGGCTTCCATACTTTAGAACATAAAGCTCTTTTCCCGTCCTCATGCATTATATTGCTTTTTTGTTTTTTCACGGACTAATCAGAAGTTAAGTGATGTATGCAAGTCACATAACTGGAAGGAGTAACCGGACAAACAGAAAGTGTTAGGAACAAAACGAGGAAAAAGCTTTCAGAAATTGCATAGAAATTGGAACCCTGCTGGTATGTAAACAGGCAAACAACTGCATTTGTTTATGGAAAATCAAGAAAATGTTACTAACAACGTGTTTGTGCTACTTTCCAGCCCCTGAAAAATGCTTCAGCCGTGTGCGGCATCATTTACATTTTCATACATTTCTCCGTCCGGGACAAAACCAGAGTCTGTATCAGAGCAGCGTGCAGCAAATTTACACATTGTTATTTGGTAACGACGTACAAACCGCTGCCGCCGCCGAGCCTAAATTGCTGGCCAGAGACATTTTCTATGCATTCACAAAGACAAATGTAAATTCAGTTTGAAAAGGAAAGCAATTTTCACTCAGACATAAACTACAGACACATCAGCGAGCAGTTTTTTCCTTCTCTCTCTCACTGATAACCGTGTTTACATGCATGTCTGGACAAAACCAATCTGGTGAAATCACAGAGGGAAGCGGGACCAAAACTGCACGTTTGAAACAAAACTCTTTTTTTCCCTTTTCTCTCTGGCTGTTTGAGCGTCTCGAGCTGTTTCCTAACAACACGTCAGGATCTGGCCGAGCTCAAACACCCCACAAAACCCACCAAACCACCGAGCAGCTGCCAAACCCTCAGACCAGCCTCTCTCTCGCTCTCTCTGTTTCTGGGTCTATGTCTCTCGCTCATCAGAATGGGGTAATGGGACATTTTATTGTGTTATTTTGCCCCTGGGGAGGGAGGGACGAGGGAGGAACGGAGGGAGGGGGTGTTTTTGGAGACAAAGCCAACTTTGTGCTTTGTGGTTTTTCTGTTGTTTCTGAAAGTTCGCCAACACTACCACCACCACAGGCTTCCTTTCTCTCAAAGCTTTACTTTCTCACTCTTTTTTTCTTTCTCCTCTTAATCTCTCCCTTTTTCTCTCGCTCTGTCGTTCCCGTTTTCTTTAGCAGAAAACAGATTCTAACAATAAAGTCAGGTGGCTTCATTCGACCACGAAAACCATGAATGTCAGATAATGCTGCGTATGACTATTTTTCAGCAATTTAGAATTTATTTACTTGGAAATTTGTACTTTATGCACACGTTCTTCCAACATTTTAAAAGAAAATCAACAACACTTCAATGCTTTTTCAACAGAATACTATTCAACAGTATCCAAAGTACTGAAACTATAATAAAAACACAGATCTACTATTGGATTTCAACCCAAGGCTGCACAACAGGGAAGAAAATCAACTGGTCCTCAATAAGTAGTAATCTTTATTATTAACATTATTATATTATGTGTTGGTATATGTTCAGTGACTTTTTCTTCTCTTTGACGTGGGATGGAAAGAGCTCTCAAGTATAGTTTTTTATACTAGTATTGTATCAAAGTTTAAAATTATGGTATTTAAAAAAAAAACAGTCAGTCATCAATACATCTGTCAGTCAAGTACAAAACTTTTTTTTTTAAATGAAGATTCCCATCACAACCTCCAAGGTGACCTCTTCAAATAACTTCCAACCAACAACCCAAAACCTTCAAATATTGTTCTAATAAAATATGTTAATAATCATAAAACAGCCAACAACAAACAAATAAAAATGTATTTAGATAAAACTTTATTGTCAGGGTTTGCAATTTTATACTAATTCTAACAGACTGGAACTGATTTAGTTTGCTGGATGTTTACAAGGTAGATTTATTTATCATTTTACAACACAGGGTTGCAGATCAAGATCAGGTTGCAGTTCCCTTTCTGCTACTCACAAAAACAAATATATACAGAATACAATATACAATACAATATATTGTATTGTATATTAATGTATCCTGATTAATAATAGTTGCTAAGAAATCTAAATATAGTATATTTTTGTAACAAAATATTGTGCAAAAAAAAAGGAAAGAAAACACAGTGCTGCCAGTATTTGCTCCCCAAGACTGCTGCATGTTGCATTGATGGTGATAATTCAACCTGAGGTCTCTTAAAGTGAACATTAGTATTGAATGTTTAATATTATAGAATATATCATCAGAAAAAATTCCATTTCCAGAAATCTTCCATTGAGCCGACCTTTACCCTTCAACTGTTGGCCTTCTTAAAGCACTCTGGTTTGAAAGTGCATCCACTAAACTACATATATCACAAACACACACTCACACACGTGCTGGCTTTGGGTGATGAGGCAGGTGTTCCCACCCACCTGCCTCCTCCGGGACAGCTAACCAAGCACTCCTGCAGGCTTTAAGAGGCTCTTAAGCAGCCTGCGGGTGAGTTTGATTCATCCTAACAGTCGTCCGCTGGTGAGAGTCAATCAGGTTGATGAGTGACTCCACCATCGCATCCTGTCTCTCACCCTCAGCCCGTCACTGACCCATCTCTCCTCTTCTGTTTTTTGTTCTGTATTAATCTTTTTCTTCCATTCTTTTGTCTACTTTTCTTGGAAAAATCAGCTGTGGTGAGAACAGCAGATTGTCACTGACTGTGTACCTGTAATGAACTTGAGACACTTCCTGAAGGAGGAATAAAAGTGGTTAAATGTCAATTAATTATATGCCCGTTGGTGAGCAAGTGCTGTCCTGTATTCAAGAAAACTCTGACAACAAGAAACTGAGGACCATGTGGACTCAGTTAGCAAAAATACGATGTGTTGTTCAGAAATAGGAAATGAACAGCAGTGAAGCATGTTAACGTCAGTCCCTCCAGGAAGTTGCGATTGCGATTACCTGCGTGAATTCTGTGCAACCATTCAATTTTGTCCAATCGCCACAACTTTTCCACACATTTGACCAATCATTGCAGTTTCATGTGGAGTTTAGCAGTCTCCGGCGCATTTTATTCCCACTGGAACAAGTTGCTAACCCTAAAAACATCACAACATGCATCGCAAGTTTTTAGAAAAGCTGCCATGAAATTGGGCAACAACAATGAGACAACAATCCCGAAAAAAACCTGCAAAATCCTGGACGAAATGCAAGTCTGAAGTTTTGTTGCACCCTAATGTTCTCCCCACGAGGACTTTGTCGCTCTATAATACCGGCCACTAGAGGGAACTGTCCTTTGCTGAAATAACTGATCCTGTTTTTTTATGTTGGTCTCCAGTTAAAATACCCCCCCATCAAATAATTCCTCCTCCCTTTCTCTGCTGTTTTTGATGTCCTGCTCTCCCTCACTACTGCTCAGTGACTGTCTTGCTCTCTCGTCCGGTCCTCTTCCTCCTCTCCATCATCTCTCCATCATCTTCCTCTCCAGAGCCGCTGTAGTGTACTGATAGTGGGAGCACTTGTGCAGTCGGGTATGAAGTCTGTCCTCCTCCTCCTCTTCCTTCTACCCCCACTTCCTCCCTCTCTCTCGCTCTCTCTCTCTCTCTCTCTCTCTCTACCTGGAAATTAATTTGGTCTCCTCCAGATGCCTATCGCCGCTGAAATGCCCCCAGAAATAGATCCACAAACAGCAGCTCAGCCAAAACGCAGTCACTGCCTGACAGCCTTTAGCAGCAATACACACACACACACACTGCTGGATGGAGGGGGAGGGGAGCAGATGGAGAGATGAATGGAGGGATGGATGGATGGATGGATGTAGGCAGTGAGTAAATGGTGGGAGAATTTAGCGTTGGAGGGGAGGAGAAGATGGATGGATGAGGGGAGAAATTAATAGATGGATTACCTACAAATTTGTACACTTTATTGCCTAAACAAACCATCAGTTTTTAGATTGATTTCATTCCTTCCAGGCAGACATTGCTTTCTGTTCATTTCTATGAAAAGCAGCTTGCAGAGACTAGAAACCTGCTGCAGAGAGATCATTCATCACAATAACAGATTTAATCACCTTTTTTCCCCCCATCAACGTTGGTTACAAGCAGGAGCTGTTTAGAAGTCTCGTCTTCACGGTGCATTCAAGGACACGTCTGAGATTTGTCTTCCCCAGGAACTGTTCATTATCAAAGCAGGAAGTAGAGAGATGTTCTAATAGTACCACCAAACATTTGAGTAGACGGGTGGATGGTTGGGTTCAACAAACCATCTGACTCTGAAGGCCTGGGTTCTGTTCTTCTACCAACAGCAAATATTAGTTTCATTTTAAGCATGGTGATATTTCCAGAACCTTTTAACAACACTAGGCAACATCTCTGATTGTAGAACAGAGGCATAATGATTCCAAAGATCCTCTTGAGTGAGTGGCTTTATCGCTGTGCCTGAGACTGAGTGGAACGTTAAAACGTGTCCTGATGAGGTGTTTACTTGTTTTAACAAGATGTTTCAGCGACATGCTAAAATTAGAGATCAGATACCATTTCTCCCTTCCTGATACCGACAATTTTTTCATTTTATTTTACCAAGAAGTACCATTGAGATCAAAAATCTCTCTAACACGAAAGACCTGGGAAATGACAACATATTAAAATACAATAAAACCACAATAAAACAGAACAACTATTCAAAACACAATGGCCTCTCAGGTAAAACCACCACCACAGTCTTTATGATGCCATTAAATTCATCAGTGGATATCACCGTGTATAATTTTAGATCTTTTTGCAGTTTATTCCATGCCCAAGGTGCACAGTAAAACAAGGCCCTCTCCAGATCTGTCAAAACCCAGCGCACAGTACAAGCACCGATCTGTGTGCTACTAACCCTGTATCAACACACACTCGGCCTCCGATGGGCTAGTACTCATTGCCTTTGTTGGTTTGGATTGGTTAGTTTTAGGAATGAGGAGTAAGAATGGTTAGGGAGAGAATATCAGGGAAAGCCAATAAGAGTCAGAGAAGGGTTAGGGGGTTAGTATCATGACTTTACCATCCGGAGGAAAAAAAGAATCGAATTAAACTAGCTTGCAAATAAATTGATGCATCATATCTTCTGAAGACATACAGTCTGGCTTTAATCATTCAGCCTTATCTAGAGGCAGCGGAAAATGTGTTTTATTGTGAAAGTGTGCTTTAGACAGGAGCTCATAACTGCATCTATCTGAGCAGATGACTTGTCATTTATGAAGTAACGATGCACAACATTTACTGGTCCTAACTTCTCCAATCTGAGGATCTGCAACTTTTTTTCTGTTTTATCTGATTGGAGATCTTTGGGTTTAGACAATTGGTGAAACAAACACAAAAACTTGATATCACAAAGCCAGAACACAGTTTTTGCCTCCCTCATTGCGGTCTAAAGTAGGTTTCTGTTTGGGGAACACATTCGTCAGAGATACAACCGGTGACATCTCAATCGCTTCTTACACCTGACTGAGCAAACACATTGCCCCGCTGAGCCATCAACTAAGAAAACATGCTGGCTGCTGAGGAAATTTCTCCTAAACTATCCACCATGAATCCGACATGAGCCTCATCTCCTTCAGGGATCGGTCAGAGAGACAGAAACTGGCTTTCATCGTCTGTTCTGAGCTGTAAAATCACCGGATTCCCTCCAAGAAATTTCAGAGAGTTTCACCCTCAGCAGGTGAGTAGAAAAGGCCGAGGTGATATCAGATAATAAGTCTCACACTCGACAGCGTGAATTCAACTTCCTCCCGTCAGGTCGGAGCTTCCTGCCTTCTCAGTTCAGGACAAATTAAAGGATAAAACCTCTTTGTAGGAGAATCAGTGAAAGTGAAGGCTTGGACAGCAGTGAAGTGTAATTTCAGCTCCATACATTTGACCTCCGACCCTCTGCCTGCTCTTTGCTCTTTAACAGCACACGTATGCAAATAGCCGGCTGTTAATCTGCTGCTCAGCACTGACCTGATACCTCTGACTGCAGTCATAGTCTGCTGTATATTGTACTCATCTACATGTGGCCACCGTGTAACACCGTCATAAACCATTGGCCTGTCATTCAGGCATTTCAGGTTTGCTGAATTTAGTGAATGACTGCCCATCTATTGAACAGGTGTTGACAATAGTGTTGAAATCATCATGACAGACCTGTAGTCCCTTGAGACTGACCTTCAGGCCGAGTCAAGACCAAGATCCAAAAAAAACCCCAAATCTTTCCCCATTGAATATTCTTCATACCTGTACCATAGTGAGAGTCAACTGTGATATAACTTCACTCTATAACAGTTCCAAAACTTGGAAATTTGATAGGAACATGAAATACATATTTTACATCATTTTCTAAAATAGTGGTTACAAAGAAAAAAACCTGCTAGAAACCAAATTTCCTTTCACAAAACAACACAGGTGGCCGATATATTTTGTTATCTACTAATTACATTTTGCTTGAAATAACACATTTGTATTAGGATAACATGACATCGGCACAATATGTTCATTCATCAACTGAGAGTTGATACAAGAAGCATGTGTCTTTTATCCCACAATGATATTTGAACTGACAGCAGGCATTTAATATCCGTTTTTGAACCAAGTTTACAGTATTTTTGCAACAACTTGATTTTCAGCCCAATGCCCGACCCCGCCTGTGAACTCTGATTTCAATGCAGCTTCTTGCAATAGTGATAAATGTAATAGCACAGTCGAGGGCCAACGCAGGAACTGGGTGTGACTTCAAAGTACAGCAGTAAACAAACATATGGTAGTATTTTTCAAACAACAGACCTCTCAACATTATCACTGGACACCGCTGTTTGTCCTCTGTTTTCTACCATTAATCAATGTTGGTTTCTCTTAATCTCACTTTTAAAAACTAGATTTCGTGGCCTAAACATAACACTCTGGGATAGGGATGGGAATCGAGACGTGGTTCCAAATTGTCTGATCCATTGGAATCGTATGCCTCCAATCATTTCCTTTTATCAATGCTACCATTTTTCAAACTCTATTATAGAAGTGTGTCTACGCTTCTGGAAACTGTCAACAAGAGGGAGTCGTGGCAGAAAGTAAGAAACGGCACAAAGCGTGGCTTCATTTCAAGAAGAAAGATAAAAACAGTGCTAGTTGTAATTTCTGTAAAATCACCAGAATCATGCTCAGACATCTTTCTACGCAACACGGACACTATGCACGAGTGCCACAGCTTCCCAACCAAATAACAGGTCGGTTGTCGAAGGTAAATATCTTCTGCTCTAATAACACTAGCGCCATGCAGTCAGGCTTAGGCGGCCTTATTCCCACACAGAAACTTCAAATACTTCAAAAAGTAGAATCGACAATGGCATTGGTATCACCACATTTTGGAAAATGTGTTCAATATTCTGTATAAAGGCCTTTTTGTACAAACAAAAAGAAAGGATTGATTGACTGATTTTATCCAGCTGATACCTATACATTTAGAACATTAAGGAAGATGTTAAGGAACTAAAAGGAATGACCTTGGTCCCAATTATGCAGATAGGCTTGGGTCATGCTTTAGCTGATTACTTTTCCTGTTTTATCCTGTTATACTTCCTGCTAACACGGCTCAGACTGAACGGCAAAGCCTAAACAACTGTGAACACACATTGGAGTTCAGATCCAGATATTTAATGAAACAGTGTGATTAGAAATCATCGGATCTGAGGCAGGAGGCTGAGCTTCAGTGTGAAAGCTGCTGTCTGATGGACTGTTTTGTTTCTGTGGTGTTCAAGTTTATCTGGTTTAACCATTTACAGACACACACACACACAGACACACACACACACACACACACACCTGAGTACTAATAATTCCAGGACTGAGTGGCAAAGATGCAGCATAAAAAACTAAAATATGAAAGCTTTCAGTTTCCACAATATTTGTTGTAGTCGATACAAACGTGTTTCACAGAGAGCATTTACATTCCTGTCAGCTGCACTTTTTGTCAGAGCAGGTGTTGTGTTGTTAACCAGGAGGACGCCTGACTGAAATAAAAGCAGCGACACGACGAGCCAGCGAGGGCCGGGCGAGCGGCGAGACGACCTCAGCGAGCTGGAACAAAATTATCCGCTGCACCTTTTTCTTCACAACAACAGATGTTAGCGTAGAGGTTACAGAGAGGGAGGGGGGCAGAGTCATCACCTCTCATCCATATGAACAACATCACCCCTTCAAGCTAAAGTCAAACGAACCGTCTCGAATCGTCATTGTGGTTTTAAACACGTCTCGGTAGGTTTAAAGACAGAACAATGTTACAACACGGTAGAAACACACTAGTAGATAATCTGTCACTGAAATACAAAACTACAGTGAAAGCCATCAAAGCACAATGACAGGAGTGACCTGCAATCACAAGTCATTGTGCTTTGATGGCTTTCATTGTGACAAAAACGCATATTCACATGGAGAAAATGACTCGAACAAATGTAGGGTCAACTGAGCACAACAGAAAAGAACAGAGGATCAAAAAGTGTCCAATATGTCACAGGTAGAAATGTAAAGTTGTGTCACCAATTCAATTCAATGCTCACTGAATATTGCCAACTACACCCCCCCCCCCCCCNNCCCCCCCCCCCCGAAATTATGCAGGTAACAAAAACATGTATTCCTGTTCAGAAGAGTCGGCACATAATAAAACTAGTATAAAACACAAAGCTGCTCTTTCAAATAGAACTATACTAAAAACATAATGTGCCAACTACTGGACCATTAAAATGGAAGAGAACTGGGAAGAGAAGAACATGTGTACCAGCTGCAGCGTCCATGGGCTCGAATCCCACCCGTCCTGTTACTCTCCAGCTGTCACTATCAATGAAAAGCCCAAAGAATTATAAAATAAGAGGAAAAAAAAAATCATGTTTGGTTGCTTGTAATTAGAAGTCAACACATCCAATGTGTCACATATACAGTTAAATAGTAGAACCCATTTGAAACGAGTCGATTCCAACAGCAAACAAATAGACACTAAGCCATTTGAGTCTCTAGTCAACAGGTGAAATAAATGTTTATTCCTACACAGTTTGACTGAAAACAGAATCAAAGTTATTGCTTGTAATCTCCAAATCAACAGTTGAAAAAAAAGAGCGGGTATGAAAATAAAGTTAGTTTTTAATGTTTCTGACTGTAAATCAACAGGTGACAATAAATAGGTATTCCTGTGCAGGTAATTCAGCCCAATGAGTGCTGAATGTAGAACGGAGCAGCATAGATCCGCTCTGTGGTGAGAACAGATCACATAGAAATCCACTAGTTGATCAGTTGTGAGCAGGAAACATGTTTGCATATAAAAACACAATTATTCATATTTCCACCTTAATAATCAGAGCCAGTGAGCCAGCTTTAAGGTCATGTCCAGGTCTGCTCAGTTTGACCTGCACAGGCACATCCCTCCACATTAAAACTTCCTGTTAATTCCTCTGGCACACACACACACACACACAGTGTATACAGTAGTGCTGCACACACACACGCTTGTCATCGATGGATGCACATGTTTTCCTCGACGCTCACACACCTTGCTTGGAGCATCAACACACTGCATGGCTTCCTAACGTGCACGCGCGCCAGTGCACGTAAAGGTACACACACACACACACAGACACACAGGGGCAGAAAAGGCGAGACCACGCCAGGCAAAGCAAAGACAGTCCTCTGTTTCCCCGAACAGTCAGCCAACCGACCTGTTACCCAGCAGCCACAAGCCTCTCCGTCTGACACACACACACACGCACACGCACAGGCACGCACGCACGCACGCGGGCACGCACGCCTCGACTCTCCTCTGGAAAGGGTAACAGCGTTCCTCCTGACACCTCCAGGATCTGAATAAAAAAACGCAAAGCGACGCGGAGCAGCCGGTAACCCGCCGGGCTCCGGTTCGTTCAGACCCGCTTGTGTGCTGCTGTAAACATGCAGTGAGGGAGGAGGAACAAAAATCCAAGCCCCGTTACCGTTCTCTCCGCGTCGGGTCCTGCTGGATGCTCGGCTTGGTGGGCGCCATCTTCCTGCAACAATTATTTGATTTCTTACTTTCTGTTCTCTTCCCTCTTTTTTCTCTCTGCTCGGATTTATTTGGACGCGGAGGCGCGGCGGTGCGCTGCGCCCTGACAGCAATGCGTCATGGTCGGTGTGTTAAGACAAAGCCATGTCCGTGTGTGTGAACGTGTGAGTGTGTGTGTGTGTGTGAGAAAGAGCGTGCGTGCGGTGCTGTGCGTGCGTCTCGTGCTTGTCTCTCTCGTCCGCCGCCGCTCAGGAGCGTGGAAACAACGGGCGGTGGAGGCGAAGGCGAGGAGCGGGCTGCAGCAGCAGAGGCATGCCGAGCGGAGTGAGGGGGGAACCCGGGGTGGATGCCTCTCAGATCCCGCTGTCTCTCCCCTCTCTTCCTCTCTGTCTCTCTGTCTCTCTCCACACACGCACAGCTTCGGTTTGGCACTACAGAAGAATTTCCTGCATGCGCTCCGGAGGAGAAAAAAAGAGCCAAACAGGCGCGTCAGATCTTTACATTCTCGCCGCCGCTGCAGCGCCTACATCCCCGGTACAATCCCCGCGGCGGAGCGTCGCTGTGCGGTCACAGTCTCTGTGCTTATCCGGAGCATTTTCCCTCCTCTGGCTGCTGACAGGAAAAAAAAAGGACACCACACATCTCCGGTATTTTCTCCAGCCCCGGCGCAACAACGCCACTCAGTTGCAGTTGGAGTCAGTTTGTGTGTGTGTGTGTGTGTGTGTGTTTATTTTTTATTTAATTCTCTTCCTGTATTACAGGTTGCACCGCGGGGCTATTATCCAATTTCTATCCATCACACAAAAAAAAGCACCACCCAGCGTGCGCGGGGGGTGATGGGTGATTTATTTGGATGGTTGCCCTGTAAATCAGATCCATGCACCTCCACCCCCCCCACCCCCCTTCCTCCAGTGTCATAAGAAACACATCACAGCAAATGTCTCACTCCAGATTCCAAAAATCAGAGAGCAACTTTCTTTGTTACTGCGTCTCTGTGCTGTTTGGGTGTTTGCTCTGTCTGAGAGGACGCTGGAGTTTGTCCCGAGCCTCTGAATCCGAGCCCAGCTCCTCCTATCGGCCCCTAAAATCTAATTATCCTGCTCACTTTTTATATCTGAGGCCACTAAAACATACTTCCCTCCAGGCTTTGATGTTTGCACGTCAGCGATGGCTCATTATCCTCCAACAGAAACTGCTTCTTCTTTCTACCCCCCCCCCAACATTCATTTAAATTCCTCCTTTTTTTATTATGTATAATTCATTGTAACCTAATCGGTGTGCTGTGTGATTAACCCCCGGGCTGCAGCCCTGGAAGCTGAAAAGCCTCCCTCTCTATACCAATGACCTGTCAAGGTCAAAGGCATGCTGGGTATTCTCCACACAAACACGGGGTTACAGGCGCTGCTGTGGTGGAAAATAAAGCCTGGAGAGGCGAACCGCGACCTCCAGCCGACGATCGTCATGAGCTGAACGCCTCGCCGGACCGTGCACGTGCAGCTGTGTGCTCGGAAAAGGCATCAGCGTGTGCTTTCGCCTCATTCTGGTACTGATTCACTGCGGACGCGCTCACTTCCCTCCAGAAACACGACCATATGTGCATTTTCAAATCAAAAGTGAGCGTTCGATAAACTGAGGTTGGTTTCTGCTGCGTCCCTGGTTGGTGATTTGTCTGTCTAAATGTGAAGAAGTGCTCGGTAATGTCGCTTTTTGGCCACCAAAACCTGAAAAGGTCACAGGTTTGACCCCACAGTTGAGTCCTGACGTCATTCATGCACTCAAACTCTAACTGTGGGGATGAAAACAAATCAAATCTGAACAGTTTTGGGGTTTTTATCAAAGCACGGATGGCGGTTTTTCTCCGTGTGTTGTTTCTGAAGCGAGACGCAGCTTTTTTTCTTTAACCTCGAAACAACTCGCTCCGTTCTCTCCCCGGACGAGGTCTGGCTGCTCCTTCTCCCTCCATCTCGGCTCTGCTTATTGAGAGCAGTCAAACGGAGGCGACGTGGATAATGGAGCGTAATGTATAAACATATTAGCTCCCAGCTGTTTGTTGGGGGAAACATATAGAGCGAGGGGAAGAGGAGCGGCTAGACAACGTTGGGGGCCGGATTCTTTAAAACCATCCTGTTTGGCTGAAGCCTCTGCGGCCGTTGGACGCAAGTAATCAAATCTTTTTAAATGACAGTGAGTTTTAAAGAAAAATCTTTTAGGCCTGCGTTTCAACTCGGGGGCCTTTAAGGGTCCTCGAGGAGATGTGACGGGTCCCCAGCTGCCAAGATGACGACATGGTTAAATTCCAGCAGGTTTGGTGTCAGAAGGAATGATCAGAGAACGTGTCAACCCACTAAGTCTAATCCTCGCCTCCCACATATGGACACAAACACAAGGTTGTGTCCCGTATGGGGGTCTGGGGTCTCTGTGAAGCCCAGAAGCCCTGCTTTAAATAACAATACGGCCTTATTCTCCTCGTATTTGTCGCTTTGGAGGGCTGAGACGCTCTCAGCGCACTCGGAGAGAGAGAGGCCCCGGCTGTGATTTATGTCGTGTTTGCTCCCCACAGCTTTTAGACTTTACACACACACACACACACACACACAGCTACACTCCATAATGCCGAGAGTTCTTTCGCGTAATAAGGCAAAAGAGTGTGTGTGTGTGTGTTGTTGGGGGGGGGGGCCCCCCCCACAGCTCCGGATGATTAGAAAAAACAACCCTACTGAGCGGCCGGACGGGGAGGCAATCATTGAGATTCAGATTGGAGGGGAAATAAGGAAATAACAGGGCGATGGATGGAGTGAACTGTCGCCAGAAAACAGGTTGGACTGGAGGAGCCGCAGCTCCACGACCAGCTGGAAGACACTCAACGCACTTTATCTTTCCCACCGAAATAACTCTGTCCTCTATTTCCGATGAATCGCCATCTGTGTTTCCACTGAATTACCTGGATTTCACTCCTCTATTTCCACTAATTTCCATCGCTGTTTCTCCTCCTGTCGCTTCATCCCTCTTTACACCTCTTTTCACAAACACTTTGAAACAGGAAAAATAATCCCAAAACAAACTGCGGATATTGAATTTAATCCTCTTGTGAGGCATCAAAGTCACCAGATTCTCCCTTTTCCCTTTCAGGTTAAACAGAATAATTGTGGGGGGGGGAGCAAATGACTGAGGAAAAGGCCACATTTTTATAACATTCATCCCAACGCAGGCCCTCGCCGATAAGGATAAAAACCCCTCTTCATCCACACATGGCGCAGAAGGATGTACCTGCAGTGGAGGGTTATGGATGATCTCTAAAACTTTGATTTAAAATACCAACTGAAAGCCGGAAAGCTTCAAGATAGGCCTATCTAAAAAAAAAAAAGATCTTTAAAAAATATCAAACCAAAGCGTGTCCACTGAGTTAAAGATGCCCAACATGTCCCCTGAAAAAGCTCCTAATAGATTTTTGTGAGATTTTAGGGGGATAAAACACAAATATCACAGCCAAATCTGTTATAAGAACAAACTGGAGACAGAATTCTCACTTTTAAGCATAAACACACTTCAGGAATATTAAATATCTTCCAGAAGTGTGGAAATGCGCACTCTTCTATATTTTACATCAAACTCTCCACGACGCTACAGGTCGTTCTTCTGCAGCTCCCGACGTACCTTTGCTGGTAGCCGGTGAGTCCCTGCACGCCCTGCGGGGTCCCGTTCGTGGCTCCGGGGACCGGCACCCGACCCAGCGGGGGTCCGGTCACCATCCCGCCGCCTCCGCCTCCTCCGCCTCCAGCCCCGGGTCCACCGCCTGCCGAAGCCGTCACCTGGACGCTGAAATCTGGGAAGATCCTGATCATGGTCCCCGGCTGTCTCCGATGCGCTCCCGCTTCTACTTTAACAACCTCCTCCTTCCTCCCACCGCGGACCGGTCACCGATCTCTGGGATCTCTGGGATCTCTGGGAGCACTGGGAGGATTATTTAGTAATAGAAGACAAACAACAAGCTTCTTGTGTTGGTTGTTTTTAGTCTTTTTTTCTTCTGCAACCTTCGGATATAACTCTCAAGCAAATCCGGATCATGGTCCCGGTGCGCAAAACAAACAGTCACCAATCAATGGATCAATAGATGAACGGGATTAGTGAGTGTATACTGCACGAGCACAAACGATCAGAAACCTTTTCCTTTATTATTTATTCTTCTTTTTCTTCCTCTCGACTCTATCCTTCAGAGATAACCTCCTTGCACCCCCGTGCAGCTCCGGATCATGGTCCCGGTGTCTCCGGTGCGCGCGGTCTCCCCCCTTCTCTTTCAGTCAGTGTGATCAATAGATGAGCAGATCTGAGAGGTGATTATTTCACCGATTAAAAGACAGACGAGCAGCTGTGTCTGTGGCGCTGTCTCCCGGTGCGGGAGCTCCGGACTCACACGGGCACCGCCGCCGGCTCTCCATCCGAGAAAGGCATCCGGTCCCCGACTATATCCTCCTGCCTGGTGCCTGCCGGTGGGTCGGTGGGTGTCTGTGGGAACGGCGGACCTGAAGGAGAGCAGTCAGTCAGTCGGTCGGTCAGTCAGTGAGCGCGCGGCTCTCAGCAGCACGAGCTCGGCAATGACATTGGTGTGATACAGCGGCGGCGGCAAAGTGTGTGTCGGTATGTCTGCGAGCGACTGCGTGTGTGCGCGCGCGCGCGTGGTGGTGTGTGTTGTCCTTCCTGCGCTCGAGAGAGAGAGAAGAGAGAGAGAGAGAGAGAGAGAGAGAGAGAGAGATTGACTGATAGCGCTGTTTGTTCAGCGGGAGGACATTTCCTCTGCCTTTATTGTGCTGAATAACGCAGTGTGGCTTTAAACTGGACTTTTGTTTTAAGGCAGCGCCGATAATAAAGAGCCCGTTTTATAGAAAATGGCTCCTTTTTAAATCTCAGTCTGTTTCGCCTTATAAAAAGTAGAAAAAGGGACCCAAAAATGTGAAACGAATACACCAAAACTTTGAGCAGTGCGCACAGACGAGAGAAGTTTAAAACTCAGAAAACCTTCAAAGTAGAAACCAAAGTCCTCACAGCTTCACAGTCTCTGGAACCGGTTTCTAAAAAGAAGAGACATAACGGACGGACTGTCCCGCTTTCTCTGCGCGTAATGGACACATTCCCAAAAACCAAAGAGCCGTTTTTAAGCTCATGAAAAGTGTGTGTGTGATTTATTCCAACCTCAGGAGGTCAAATATTCCCGGTGCGTCTGTTACTCTGGGAATGGAAGTGATGTGATGGAGGAGGACAGGAGGAGAGGAGGAGAGCTGCACAGTTTGTGTTTGAGTGAGGTGTGTTTTCTCCCTCTCTCATCTGATCTCCGAACAGCTGAAGCCGCTCTGCTCTCCGCTCACTGGAGCTCCGTGTGTGATCAGACTCCCGAATAAAGTCATATCCACACACACACTCCCTCTCTCACACTGTCTCCTCCCCTTTCTCTCTCTCTCTCTCTCTCTCTCTCTCTGTAGCATACACAAACTCTCTCTTTCTCTCCCCCATTGTCTCACCACTCACTTTCCACTGTTTGGTTATCTATGTTGCATATTTTGCTGAGCTCAATGGAACCAAAAATAACAATTCAGTCACCATCTTGTCGCATTTTATGTGCAGAAGCACGGCAGTTTTCCTGAAAGATAAATGACCCCAAAGAGAAAACCTGGAAGGTTTTTGAACAACAGTGTAGCACTGTTGGAAACATTTCCAAAATCCTCAACGTCTCTTCCATCCTGCCTTTAAACTGAATAATACATTCATGACCTTGCAACCAGCAGCTGACAAAACCTCAAGGTCCACTCACATGTTTTTCACCATGTGACTAAAATCACATTTATCACTTATCAAATTAAAATAACTTTATTTATCCGTTAGGAACTTCATTTGTGCAAAGGCGTCAGTGCAACACATAACCACACCAGGGTCCCGACTACAGGGGGGCCAGGGGGACCTTGGCTCCTCTGAACAAGTCATGAGCTCCCCTGAAAACTAGATTTGTGAAATGTTTTCTAAAATATTGAGAATATGCTATTTTTTCTTTATCATCATGGATTGATGACAATAATGGATGTATGACTCATGCATGAGGGTGATTCATCCTTAATTTACTCATATTATAAAGATTCTCTCTATCACCATCGAAGTGTGGTGGCGCAATATCCTAACTTCATGCACTTTCACTCCAAGATGAAAAAAAATTTTTTCTTAGTGCCGCTCAGTCTGCCCACCGAATTGCCATTATTCCCTAAAATAAGTGACAATTAGCTTACTTAGCATTAAGAAACAGCTAACCTCGTACACCAGCCAGCTAACCTCTAACGCTCACTGTGTCTTGTTTATTTAATCTGCAGACAAACTGGTAAAAAAAAAACAACCCAGTCTCACTTCCTAGTCGTCACATAATGCAGCTTGGTCAGTGGTCCTCTTCAAAATCTGACACTGCAGGAATCCCTCTAGCATAATTTGTGGACACGCCCACCATCAAAGTCAGGTGACGTAATATAAAGGCAGAGAAAGTCCACAAATGAAGGTAGAAGGGTGGATGAATGGTTCAAACAAACACAGGACTTTAACCCAGGAGACCACTGTTTGTGTCAACATTTTGTCCTTCCTTTGAGCCGGGTCATGGCATAATGGGGGCTCGTCCGGAATCATGTGACTTACTTTACGTAAGTTAATTATTATTTTTTTTTACTTCAGTTACATCAGGTACATAACATGACTTACAATATGTTTCTCATCCTAACCAAGTATTTTTGGAGCCAACCCTAACTAAACTGCGACCACGTTTGTGTGAAAACGGTAACCACGCAAGCTTTATTTTGAAAGTTTAACTGGATTTTGCATATTTATTCTCACAAACTTGACTGCGGATCCCTGGACAATGCCCTGCAGGGTTATATTTTAAAGCTGAAGGCAGTATTTGATAAGTTAGGGGTGAGAACTTGTTGGAAAAACATTTTGTTGTTTATGGGGAAGTTATGTCCTGGAACTATTTCTTGACAAACAACACTGTATACATCCGCCCATAGTGACGTTACCCATTTTGCTGCCGCATTAAGCCTTGGGTCTAAAAATATGTTTAGGAGAAAAAAAAGTTCTAGTTCTGAAATGAAATGACAGAAACATGAACAAAATCATCCACTCAGTCACTATGAGCTATTAGCATTATGCAAAGTGGGCCTATAAGAACCCTGTTAGCCTATAGCAAAGTAAATGTATCTTGTTCCTTCAGTTCCTTCTGTAAAATGACTTATGTTTGGCTCCTCATTCAGAACTTGAAACCACTGAGACAGGTTTGCAGAACAAAAACTCTAATTTGCATCCTGACATTTTCAGCATGGGGAATCGAACCACCAACTCTGGCGGTTTTACTGCTCTCCTCCTCCTTATTGAGCCGCCCAGGACACATTTTCAATATTTCATCCTCCTCTGGACCCGCCGAAACCCCTGCTGGACCCCTGCTGGGACTCCGAGCCTCACTTTGAGAGTCCCTAATAACCTACAGTTCTCGTCTGTCCTCCGAAACAAAGCATTGCACTAATAAAACGTCCCAATTGAGCTGATTAAATACCAATAAAAACACACAGCTCGCCACTCTGCCAGCCTGCAGTCTAAATTGGATCGCAGCTCTAACCAGCAGCTCCTAATGAAAACCACCGCTGCAACCCAGCCTCGCTCGCCTGCAGTACAGTTTACCTCGCTCTCCCTCTCTCTCTGTAATGAAATCAAATGAATTGGACTGGAGGTTTCAGGGGAGACATGCTGGACCCCCTTATAGAATTAGGACTGAACAGTGTGTGTGTGTACTTGTACAACCATCTTTGTGAGTGTATTTAATGTGCGTCCCTGTATTTTCTAAGTATGACCACTGACTCATGAGTTCATGTGCACGATATGCATTTGATATAACATGCATTTGCCCCTGCAATGCGTGTGTGTGGTTGTTTTTTTATGTGGGTGGGCATGTGTACGTGTGTGTGTGTGAGGGTGTGTGTGAGGGTGTGTGTTTACATTACAGGCTGTACTGACTGTATTAGTGAGCTGAGACCAGGTAAAGTACAGCAGACAGAATCAGGACAGTCAACCTGCTGTTATCCCTCAGGACAACACACACACACACACCACAACACACACACACACACACTTAACAAAACACACACACCACACACACACACAGTGCAACAATAGCAAAACAACAAACACTCTGCCTCCATCAGAAACATTTTCTCACAGAATCTTTGAGGCTGAAATTTGTCCATAGCACCACATATTAAAATCTTATTTAGTTATTATTTGATTTAAACAATTCCTGACCCTAACTAAAATTCCCATTTTAAACTGAAGCAGATTTAATATTTGAGAATGTTTGCTGCTTTTGTGTAGTGAAGAAGAATTGTAACTGGTGTCTCTGAGCCTCTCCGGAACCAAAACATAACTAACAACCTGACATTTGCACTTACCATCGTCTTAAATTAACCATCAGCCTCGGCTCAGATTTATGCTTTTATAGGTAAAAATAGTTCCTTCCTGACCTTTGACACACACATTCTCACTCTAAATACTCTAAATGCTCTTAGCCCTAATATGATGTTGTAGGTATTCCCATCTAGCGTCATTTTGGGGGAGCATGCTCAGGGAACTCCGCAGTCCGGGATACACTTTCAAAATAAAGCTTGTGCAGTTAACATTGTAAAATAGTTGCAGATTGGTTACTTGGTTAGTTTCAGAAAAGATTGTAACTTATGTTTTGTACCTGATGTTACTTAATCACATAAATAAAATGTAACTTGCGTTATTCTGTTTTTCTCACAATAAGACCTTAATTCACAGAGTTAGATAAGA
>NW_023339873.1:1044112-1050656 GCF_004916995.1 Morone saxatilis
TGAAACAGTTAATGCTGGTTCTGATAGAAAAGGTGTCAGTTTGTTGCGTATGGGGCTTTTTAACACATTACATTAATCAATGTTAACTTTCCTTATAACAACAGAATTTTCTGTCTCCACAGCTGTAAATTGTTTTCTATTTTCTCAATTTTCCCTTTGTAATGTAATTTAACCAGATCCTTATAATTTTGTGAAAATAGTGATCCATTACTCCACTTAATTGGAACCGAGCACCATAGATCAAAACCTGTTCTCAATAGTCCTCCTCTCACAATAGTGCATTTTTTAAAGTTTGGCTTTAATCCAGATCACTAAGAAAAAAATATTTAATTCAAGAACAAGGGCATTAAGTGAAAATGTCTTAGTCTGCAGAAAAAAAGTTGCATCATCTGCATACAATGTTATTTTTTGTTTCTGTTCCATTTGGTTTTAAACCTGTTATGCATGTATTATTTCTAATTCTAATATCAAGAATCTCAAGGCAAGATAAATATCCATTATTCACTAATTTGCTAATGGGTTGGTTATACATGACCGTCACCCATTTTATTAGTGCTTTCCCAAAATTAAGAAACTGAAGAATAAAATCCCATCTTTTTTATCAAACGCCTTTTTGAAAGTCAGCAATAAATAAAAGCCGGGATTTCTGTTCATTTTTTTCATAATAGTCCATAGTATCAAGACATTATATGCTGTCACCAATAAAGCACCCTATTATGCAACCTGTTTGGTCATTTAGAAAGGATACTGCACATTCTTACTGTTTTCTTATGTTAAGCAATTAGCAGTTTTCCTTCAACATGTGATGCCTTGCACCACAATGTAAAATAAAGAGAAGAGTCTCTTAGAGGCTGACATCCTCTTAGTGGTGTGTTTGTGTGTTTTGTGACCAGAAAGAAGAAATGTTGTGATGGTTTTTTGATGTTCTTTTTAAAATGGTGCACACTGTCACAGCATTACTCTACAGAAACATTTGACAGCAACATTGTTAGGTGTCTCCTCAGTGACTTTAGCATCATATCATCAAGTTAATGTCAGACAGTGAGACAGACAGGTGGTCACCCAGCCAGCCAACCAACCAGAGAGACAGACAGGCAGGGAACGAGACAGAAAACCAATGACAGCCGCCCACCCTGCCAGCTGAAAGTGACAGCTAAATCTCTCTCCTCTGTAATCTAACTAATAATGTTACCCTCTTAATATTTTCCCTCTCCCTGCATTGATGGATGGGGTCAGGCTGCGATTCCCCCGGCTGAGGTCAAAGGTCAAACCGGAGCCTCGGCTCTCTGCTCTGCCACTGTAATGGGAGCTGAAATATTAGTCCTAAACGCCTGCGGATGCCCCGACGCCTCAGCACAGATGATGAATTAACTGCTATGAGGAATTACAGATGGAGGATTTTGAAGACAAAGTGTCCACACACACTTTCCTCGTCTACACACCTCCATATGCAAATGATTGATAATAGACATCACTGACATCAACTTTATATCTTCTTTTTTGTCCTTTCCCTCACACACACACTTCCTTACGTATGCTAATGATTGATTGTGGTCTCCGGTTGACGCTGGCATCATCATTGCCTTTATTTATTCGGCCGTTCGCAGCAGCTCTTGGCCTCTCGCCGCCTCATATCAAATTGTTTTTTAAATGCATTTTGACGACTGATGTGAAAATGCAATCAGGCTCAAACTCTGTGAATCCATATTAAAACCTGTACAAATGTGCACACAGTCACTATCATCACATAATGCTCTAATGGAGACTCAGCTGTCAGACGGTCACTCATGAAACTTTTTATTGATTTTTAAAGAATCAATGATGTTTCAAATGCAAAGTCAAAGGCAAATGCAATAACTTCTACTTCCAAGAAGGAAAAATAAATAAGAATAAATCTGACAGGATTTTTATTGTTCTTATTGTGGTGCATTGTTTATGTTTTATATTGGTTGAGGTGATAATGAGTGGTACAGAATTAGGGCTGGGTATCGTTCAAAAATCCTCGATACCGATGCCTTGACTTCGATACTCGTTCCTGAACACTACTTTTTTCGATACCAATTTTATAAAATTCACATTTTAACATTATATATTATGGTACAATTACTGACTTCAATGAAGCTGTTCAAAGACCTGGATCCAACAAACACGTTTAATTTTAAAATTATACATCGTGTCACATGAATGAGTCTTACCTGCTCACATGTGGTGAGTTTGTTGCTGTTCCAAGGAAATCCATGAATCCATTCAGGCTGAAATCAAATCAAACTGTCCGACAACAGGCCTTGAAGCTCAGTCTGCCTCCACACAGTCTGAGCTCCGCAGAATTAACCTTCAAAATGACACTTTGCACAGGGTCAGCGGGGCTGATGTCAAAACAGAGAAAATGTTATTTTCAGAATTATCTGAAGACAAAAAAAAGATTAAAGTTGGTGATTTTGGCGCTGCTGACAAATCTTTCTGATAATAAACTGAAGAAAAGTAAATCAGTTTTAAAGAAAGAAACAAGGGAGACACCCTTTTGTTGATTGATCACTTTCCTGTCTTCTTGTTTCACTCTACAGGTGAAAATGATTCAAGTCCTGATCAAGTGGAGTGTGGGCGGAGTCAGCTGCAGTGGGAAACTACACAGATATTTCAAAATGTCGTAATAAATTTATTTATTTTTATTTATATAATCAACCAAGTGCAAGATCACGCAAAGTATGTACGTAACTATGTACCCTGACAATGGCAATTACTCAGTGGTTGTTACTACTCAAAGTTGTTGTAGCAGGATGCTGCAGATTTGGAAAAGTGGTGAATTTCTGCAGAACAACAGCCTTTGTTTGTGTCTTTTTCATCCTCTTGATGTGATTTTTCCAAAAACAATGCTCAAGAATGCTCTGGCTTTTTGGCAGCCGACATCATCTCTTGGATGTGCGAGGCAACACTAAAGAGAGTTTTAGAATTCTCTTTTTGCAGCTGCATCGACACAAGACCTTAAACTGAAGGTGACTTCTTTTGTAATCAAATATTTATTGATATAAAATAATATGGAGCAGACAACACAGAGAGCTGGAGCAGGAGGTAATGCTGCATTCAAGTCCTAATTATGACAGGGGAACTATCTGACTTCATGCTTAATAACCTAGTCCGTCAATCAAGGAAATTAAACCCAAATGTATGGTTTTAAATTGTCAGTGCACATACGACCAGCTCTGTAAGTTTTTCAAAGTCAATCCAAATGTAACACACAGAAAAGTTAACAAAAAAGGTGACTTCAGATATAAATGATGGATTATTTAACTGAAGCAGGTTTCAGGTTGCCTGATATCAGAGAGAATAGTCAACTCGTTGCACTCCAGTAAACTTGAAGTGGGCCAATTCAAAGCTCTGGACTCAGACAAGGTTTCAGATGTTGGCAAGTTAAAGAAGAAGAAACAAACTGTTTAAAGTTTCCCATGAAGCTGATGTTTACTCAAAATCAGGACTCACAGGTGGGCTTATAGTGAGGTTTACTTTGTATGTAGTATAAACATGGTCCATTAACAGGCACGTAACTGGTAAAAGCAAAGAAGTTCAAAGAATCAAAGGCAAGCAGGTACGTGGTCAACAGGCAATGGTCAATGTAGGGTCAAGCAGCCCAGAACGCAGCCTAACAACTGAGGGTTGAATGGTCTGCAGGAGCGTAAAGTATATGGAGCAAAATTACATGTAAAAATCACCAGAATTTGATCTTTTTGACTACTTTGGGTCAGAGGTTTAGGTTTGTCCTGGTTCTGAAGACAGGGAGGATCCTGGTGGTGTGTCTAAGCCTGACAGACTGCAGGAAAACTAAACTCTGCCCTGTGTGGACGAGAACTCCCTGAACCACTAACCTGCAGCAGGAGTGAAGTTTCTGTTCATCTGCAGCGTGTCGAATCGTCGATGGATCACTCTGATTGTAGAGAACAAACCCTTGATGACTTTGGTGCATTATATACACCCCCTAATGTAGGATGAGCTTATAAGCGAATCTGTTTTCAATCTATCCTTCCATTTTCTCCTCTCGTCCCCAGACTAAAGTACATTATGGTGCAGCTGATGATGAAGGGATGGTTCTGCTCATCAGGGAGAAGAGGAGAGGAAAATGAAGGAGGGATTGCGGAGGCTTTGTGCAGCGCTACAAGAAGATCATTACAGCGCCGAGAGAGGCTTGAGAAGGTGCTTTACTCTGCGTGTGTGTTTGAACACACAAATCCCATTTTCATTCAATAGCGATGCAAATGGTTTAAAACACATCCCCATCCTGCGGCATTCTAATAACACAAATACTTTTAAATCTAACTCTGATTCAGAGTGTCGCGGTGTGCGGTGATTGCATCCTGTGCTGAAGTGTCACATCTCTGAGTGCTGCAGGTTTCCTCACCTGTCTGAGTACAAGAGGAGCAGATTGTCTGTGGTTCGATTGCTGATGAACATCTTAGAACTTCTGCAGAACTTTAAATATTTTGAGTTTTGACCATTAGTAAGGGAAGTAAGGGAGAACAAACACAAAATGCCTTATCTAGAGCCAGTGTTTAGTTTGTCTGTTTTCTGTACTGTAGAAACATGGTGGTTCAACATGGAGGACTTCATAAAAGATGACCCTCTCCCTGTAGATAAATGCTCATACTAAGTCAGTGGTTGTCAAACCTTTTGTGCCCATTGCACACATGAAGCTCTAGCCAAAGTTCAATTAGGAAGACAATTATTTTGCTCTCAAACATTATTTCCTTGCTGTCATTATCGTGGGCTGTCTACCTGATATCAGCTGTTCTCATCAGCTATCCAATAGCACACTGACACACCTGCATCATTAGCCTATCATCTTGCAGCTGTCTTTTTAAATGTGATACTCTCTCTCATCTCACCTCCACCTCCCCATCACCACCCAGTCTTCACAGATTCACCACCGCCACCACCAGTGGGGGGATTTATTGTGCTGCTGCTCAGCACAGACGACCCTCCATCACATAGTATCTGTTATAATAAACGATTGTCTTTACTTCATTCACTTGTCCGCCTGATTGAGCTGTACATATGTGCAAAATAGCCTTTTTAACACCTTTTAACACTCTGTAAACATTTATTCTTATTTGCTAATGCCTACTAATGAAATGTGACAAACAACTACCACTCATGAAATATATATTAACAAATTAATTGTAAAATTAATCTGAACCAGGTCACAAATAAGGTAATGGAACTACAAAGTGCATACAATTCATTGATCATTATTTGTATAGTTGCATATTGCATTTTGTATGGTTGTCACAAAACTCTACAGCACACCGTTTAGGATCCACTGTTCTAAGGTAAAGAGAATATTCTGATGTTCAGGTGATTAAACACAAATAAAAACATACTTATGAATATTATATTCCCTGTCTGCCAATAAATCCTCCTAATTGTTACACACCATACATTTAAATGTAAATTTCTATTATTTTCTATTTATGATTCTTGACTTTTACAGTGCTTACTGTCTTTTCTGAACTTATTTACAGATTTATTTATGCACCACAACACCAAAGCTAATTCCTTGTAAGTGAAAACCTACTTGGCAATAAATCTAATTTCTGATTAAATATTTTATTTGAAACAAAAACCAAGAACCCTCAGAATATAACCTGATCTGACTGAAGACATAAACCATGAACATAAACCTTTATGCATAAAAAGGCTGAAATGCCTAAATAAATAATTATAATCTGCATACCATTAGGTAAACATTAGCACCATTAAACAGTGACGTGTACCTTTGCGCACCATTACATGATCCAATGGACGAGAGTAACAACGACAGCTCCGGAGTTTTAGACGATGAGTTACAGCTGACTGGCCTTCTCTGATGATTCTCTCAATGCGTCAGAATAAAATGGCATTATTCCTTTCTCACCTACTCAGATGTATTCTTATTGTGCTCACTTTCACGATCCATTTTTACATAGCTGCATAACTGTGTAAGTAAGGCCTTCAAAACTTGTTTTCACTTAGACATTTGTGGAAGCTTTTTTTGTCAAAAAAACAAACAGATATCAGATAGCTAAGCATATAAAATTATTTCTTTGATCACACACTCACCCACCAGTTGAGAAAGCATACATTAATGCATCAATCATTTTTCACTTTTTCAAGGTACAAGATCTAATTTTCACCACCTGCTCTTTCAGTTAAAGTTTGTGAGAGTTTAATGATTGATGAGTACATGAGACAGATAATCTGTGAAAAACTCCACCGGGCCTGACTGAAAACAACCAATCAGAGCAGAGAAAGATATAAAGACGCTTTGGGTTGGAGGAGCGTCTATATTTGACGCCCTGGGAAATGACACTAAACAATTAATCATCTTTCTCAGCTCTGATTGGTTGTTTTCATTCAGCCGCGGTGGATTCTTGGAAATATCATTAGGAGCACCAGGAGGAGCCAGAGGAACCTGCTTTTTACACAGATTATGTGTCTCATGTACTACTACAGGATATAGTCTCAGCAAATATGACAACAATAATTTTTTTATAAACGTGACCTACTGCAGCTTTAA
>NW_023339873.1:1050698-1090730 GCF_004916995.1 Morone saxatilis
GGAAATATTTTTTTGGGATGCTTCAAAAATCTAGATGTGACGTCACTTTGTCTACATTTCTCCACAGGAAGGGAAAACATAAAACAAACTTTTTTTCTTCCTGTTTTGTATGTTGAAAGTTTATAAAATATCCACTCAATGAACAATATAAGATATCGTCAAGGTCGCTGATTTGAATTTCTGGAAAATCTTGATTATCAAAGTGAATATAAGTAATGACTTCTATTAATCCTGCTGGTTCTACTGGGAAGTTCCCAGTATGAAGTTTTCCCTAATATTTAGAAAGCAGATTCATTAACATGCAAATTAATTGAATGCACAGTTTGTAATGTCACAGAGGAGTCCAATGATATCCAGTATGTCCTCAATTATGTCACGATGGCGGCCGTTTGTTGCAGTTGGTGTAAACTGGAGGACGACCCCCCACCTGCCCGCTGAGCAGAGAGGAGCAGATTCATTCAAGCTGAGGACAGTGAAACTTTTGACATTTAAAGCCTTTAACTAATCAGTCCGTCTGCGTTTTATCCCTTTTTCTCTGACTTCACAGTGAGAAAGGAGATAATTTGAGCGCTCTGTCTGTTTGATGTACGGTAATCACATGTGATCTTTTCAACAGGGAGCCGACCGTCTCGTTAATTTGACCGTCGGTGCGCGGCCGGACCCTCACCCCCACCCTCCCCCCAATCAGGCCGCTGCCTGAAGAGTAATTGCGGAGCCACCATGCTTCGATGCGCTCGACCTTTACGACCTTAAAAGCCATTTCCATTTTTCTGACCACAAAAAAAGAACATATCTTGTTAATTGCAAAAAGGCAAATATTCTCCCTCCACTGCTCTCCCCCTCTCCTTCCTTCCTATTTGATTTCCCTTTGAAGGCAAAACGCTGAAAAGCATTTCCATTTTCATTCATCAGCGCTTATCAGTCATCTGAAGGCCCCTTCAGCCACAATCAACATCACAGCTCCAACCGAGAGGGACGCAACAATGAGAAACTATCAACAATCGCAAGAAGCAATTTGCTTTAATGTGGAGTGTGTTTTGTTGCAGCTAACTGCTATTTTTTTAATCCTCTGACAGCTCTCCTCTGATACTCCCTGAAAGACAGAAGGAAGTGTCACAATGCAGCGGTATGACAGAGTTAAATACACAGAGCAGAGCACCGGCTGGCAGGAGGAAGACACACAGGAACAAATACTACCAGAGGACTGTTGAGCCAGACTTTTAAGGAGCAATGTAATTCCAGCCACATGCTCAGGCAGCATTTCACCTCTTCTCAACGATACGATGACCTGCAATAAATCTTGCAATGTCCTCAAAAATGGAGTCAACTTTCCAAACTTCCTCTTGTGATGCTGGTAGAGTTTTTGTTGCACTTTGCCTTTCTGTCTGAGCTTGGCTTTATTCTGTGAGGCTCCCTTTAGTGACATTTGTGCCCCATAAGTTGCAGGCAGGAGGCGAAGGACACCTGGTTGTCCAAACGTTTGGTTTTATTGCCTTTGCAACAGCTGCACACATTTTAGTTTTATCCAGTTTTTCAGATTTACTGCTGAAATATAATTAAATTATTGGATTTAATTTTAAAGGGCTACCCCAAAATGGTTCAAATCAACTGGATTCAGGAGATTGTGACTATGGCAACAGCTGCGCATTGAGATCCTGCAGCCGGTAAGCTCCTTCAAACTTTGCTACATTTTTGTTTTTTATCTGTTTTTTTTCTTCACGTATTACCTATGACCAAAGTAGCCTACAGTCATCGGAAAATCAAGCACAAGCAGACATTGAGACAGTCCACTCAGCCAGATCGGCTGAAGTTGTGGTCACCCCAAGAGGAGAGGAAGAGAGCTGGATAGGAGCCATGCTGGCCTGCATTCGCTGCTCCTGGCTAATGTTCGATTTTGAACAAAATGGGGATGAACAACTGGAAATCAGTGGCGGTTGTGCCCACATTTTTACAGAGACCTGCTCCACCAACTTCTCGTATCAAGTAGTCGAAGAGGCGGACTGTGTTCCAAGCAAACAGAGAATGTGTTTACATCGACGATGATTGCACTCAGACACAGTCACAGGTGTAGGTGTTCACAACAGCTGCATTTAATTGACATAACATTTGCTATGAAAATAAGATTCTGGATGATTTTAGTGACAGCCTGACCTTCCTTACGGCACCAATATGATGCCACACTCTCCATGTGTACGCAAAACATATCCAAATCGAAATTACACTACCTTTAATGCTCTTCTTACTTTTACCAGCGCTTTGAAGACTGAAGACACTCAGTTTGGCTCCCTATTATAAATTAATTTTGAGGGAAGATACTTCAACAACAATAATTTTTAAGCCCATAAGAATATTTTCCACAAACTGCAGGGACGTAAAGATTTGTTCTGATGTGAAAAGAGGCTTTTCATCAGCAAACCAACAGCATCAGTCCAGGTTCAGCTCTAAAGGATGTTATCAAGGACGGTCTCTGCAATCAGGGACAAATTGATTTGCAGTGTGTATTAGAGAGAGCTGCACACTCTGCATTCAGCAGAGGTAAAAACCACATCACGGCTATTCCTCCTCATCATCATCTTGCCATCTTCTCTGTGTCACCAGCAGCATTTTCCTGTTTCACATACTGACCTCCTCCTGATGAAGTAAACATTATTTAACATTCGGTAATATCTCCAAAGTGTGTGGTTATCATTGAAACCAATCACTTTCTTCAGCTTTCAATTGTACTTCATCTCCTCAGCAGTTCAAACTTTCCATCTGTTCGTGTAGCCTGAAGGTAGGTGGCTGAGCAGGAAAACAGAGGTATGATTAAGGGCAAAAATCAGAATCTTTGGAAGATCAAAAAAATGTAATGATGCATTTATGATGATTGGGGGCCTGACACATATCTGGTGTTTAAGAAAACCTCTGAATGCCAGCGCTGATTTTAGTTTATTTTGTACGCGGTTGAGGTATGGTGTCCAAAACTTGAAATTAACTCTAGCCAACCTGCCAAATAACCATTTAATGTGGCAGGTAACCTCTTCAACTTAATGACTTTTGAGAAGTTTTTGTTCCATCCGTGATTAGTGCTGCTGAATGCATTTTGGCTGCAGCGTAGTCATATGCACATTCAGACCGAAAACAGGCCTGTTTAGACAAGCAAAGAGCTGCGTTGGCGTAGTAGTAGATTCATGAGTATGAAGTAATTTTTGACACCAAAAATTAATTACTTAATAAAAGGTAACAATAATTAAATTTGCCTCATTGATTATAGTTAGTTATTTTAGTGAAAATAATGTAAAAATAAATAAAAAATGATGGACCCCCTGTCTGTACTACTGCTTCCAATTAATTGTTGGTGTTTGTTATTTACGTGACATTAACTGCGCTGTGCTCGGGTCTGGTTTGGTCACATCCGGTGGGTTAGTTCTTGTTAATGAGAGTAGAGTGAAATTTAAAAAACTGATGGACCTAGTGTCTACGCTGGGCTACTTCCTTTTAGTGCTGGGGTTTGTTATTTACATTCATTGTGTGGGGTTTGATTTGGGTTTGGACATAAGGAACAGAATGCCTGTCAGGTTTGGGTCAGGCTCAGTTAATACACTCTCTGACTCAGGTCGGGTTCATGACAGAAATACGCTGCCCGAACCACACTCAAGTGTGGACAGCCTGTAAGACCGTTATTTTTAAAGAGTGTGTGTAGAAATTTGTGGTGAAATTGCAGATTGTAACCAGCTGAATACCACTCGCCTTCTTAGTAGGAAAAACTACAGTGGCCGCAAAAAACACGAGTCCAATCTAGAGCCAGTGTTAGGTTTGTCCATTCTGGGCTACTGTAGAAAAATGGCGGACTCCGTAGAAGAGAACCCACTCCCTCTGTAGATAAAAAACTGCTCATCCTAAGGTAATGTAAGCGCAACGATTCTTATTTTCAGGTGATGATACACTAATGAAAACATACCAATACCAATATTTCATTCCTCCGATAGATCCTCCTAATCTCATAATAATAAACAGCTACCAGCAATATAAATGGCTGACCAAATGTAGAGCAAACACCAACTTTTTTTAAATAGGAAATAATGGATGTTCTTCAGGAGATTCAGAATGGCATTTTAATGGTAAAAATGAAAAAAACAAACACATCTGAAGGCACAGCTTTAACCAGCGAATTCAGCTGTTTCATGATTTACAAAGGCTTCTGCTGAATAATGGCTCTGCTAATAAACATTCTTTCATTCTGTTTTGGAGTCACATACTGTCAGTCCTGTCAGGCTCTTGAAAGTGTTCCTTTTTTTATTGTTTTTTTTGTCCTCTTTCCTATTGAGCTCACAGTGAGAAACATGAAATTCTGTGACATTGTATTTCTTGGCAGTTTAATGAATGACTGTCTAGTCAATTTCTTTAGTAAAAGAAGCCAGAAGACATGTTCTGCTTGTCAGGATTTCCTCTATGGCAGCTAAAAGTCAGATGACCAAACTCCTGAAGGTTAGACTTGTTGGACACTTTTGGGGCTGATTAACTCTAACCAACCCAATGGAGACCGGTAGAACATTAAAAGGATAATTCAAAATCAAAATAGTTTTTCTCTTACCCGTAGTGCAATTCATCCATCTAGATAGTTTTAGTGTGAGTTCCTGAGTTTTGGAGATATTGCCTGTAGAAATGTCTGCCTTCTCTCCAATATAATGGAATGGAATATAATGGAATAGCACAACAGGTAAGAGGAAAAATATGTATTTTTGATTATGGAGTGAACCGTGTAGAAGCAAGGACTGTTTTATGTTTTTCTATCATACCCTTTGTCTTCTTGGAGCAAACATCTCAAAAAGTATAGTAAAAATCATACTGGTACAATGAATAAAATACAGTACAAAAGAAACAATTGTCGGAATGTATTTTTTTTCCAATAAATTAAGTTTATTTGTCAACAGTTGGTTTTACATTGTAGTTCGCAGGAACCATGCAGTCAAGCTCTTTATGGCCAATACTAATAATAAAGATATTCCACATCACAGGTCACATACAGAGTTAAATAAACACAAACACCAAGCATTCCTCCCTCTGCATTTTACACCAAGGTTGTACACCTTCACATATATACACAAGCTCAACTTGAACCTTGCTTGAAACAGTTTTTGTTTCTCATTTTTTGTTGCATGTTTTCATCACTTAACTGGGAAAGCAGTGGTTTTAATTAACAAAAGGTAGAAGTAGTAACAGTAGAGCAAGGCACACAATTATATTTTAAAGATCTCAAACCCTATTTTGTCCTACACACACTTGTCTCAACACCAATCCCAAACCCCAGCGTCACTGCTAATCATTTCAGGAGTTGTCTAGAAAATAAAAAAGAAAACAATACATGGTACAGTAGTGGTGTACATACATACAGCAGAATTAATAACAACACACGTCCCCATCAACAGTCATCAAACTTTAACGCCTACACAACAACACCGTTTCAGCTTTCGCCAACTTTGGTCGTGTTGCATAGATAAAATATTGTCTTGTTTATAATATTTTTTTATTTTTGGACACCTGGTTCAACCCTCAGTTTGCAGGTGCTGCTGCCAGCAGAGAGGGGCCAGGTTTAGTTCAGAATGTAGATTTAACCTGATGGTCATGAATATTTCCATTGATTCAGAGCACAGAGACTTCTTCCACCACCATAGCAGCAGGTATATCCTATAATTCATCACCAAATCTCCAAGCTTCTCAGTTTCAATCAATCAGGACCTCAAAATGATTATCTGTGGCCCATTTCAAGATGACACATCCTTCAAAGGACGCAGTCTACGAATACTAAGGGTACATTCGGGTAGCTATCGTCCACTTATAATTTTAAGTTTGAGTCTTAAAATGTGTAACAGAGAGGTAAATGCTAACTGTACCAACTGTTAATGCTTGCAAAGGATTTAATGTGGCTAAGGGACACAAAGGAAACAACAGTTGCAGTCTCCAAAATCACGTTGTTGCTTTTGACAACATTTAAAGGAACCTTTGCAAAGGTATGATGCTGATAACTTGACTTCTAAAGAGAATTTATCTTAAAAAGGCCTGACCTTCTCTAAATTAGTCTGTCTACAGAGAATTAACCATAGCATTATCACCACCTCCTTCCACTTCCACTTCAAGAAGAAACTAAGGGGTATGTTCAGGTAGTCATCATCAACTTATAAAGTTGGAACATTTCACCACCAAGTGGTCACTTTGTCAACTTTGCTGATACTTTTCTGGCACTCAGGAATGTGTTCTCCAAATATAGACAATGAGGCTGCTTTTGTTAACTACATTTGGAGGAAGGGACAATGCTGACTTTGAAAAAATGCTGTTGAAGACACCAATGTGTTGAAACTAGTGTTTACCACATCTACCTCTACTGTGTGGTAATATTTTCACACTTCAATGTTAAAATGAGTTTAGAAATATGGGATAAAAGTCAATTCGAGTAATAGCATTTCTACAACACTTAAATTCCTTCATGAAAAAAGTAACCAAGGTTTCAACAGGTCCTCCAAACTAAATAGCAGACTTTGTCCTTTAAAAACAACTGTACGTTGTTTTCTGATCTAATGCCCGTATTGGAAGGCATCTTCCACTTTACAATATCAACTTGCTAGTTTCACCTTTGCTCCTGACAGACAAGAATTATAATTCACACAGCTACAAGAGGTCCTTGTTAGGTACATATAGGTCAATTAGGTGTTTGAATAAACAACTGGGATGGGTTGCACCAACTGCAACTGGTCTTTACTAATCCTAAATCTTAGTCAGTATTTCTTAAGACCACTCATTAGAATGGACTTAAGGCTAATCTTGACTATGCCTGGACTTGCATGTCCATATGAATGCCCATCCGACTACGAATGAACTAACGATGAATCTTCTATGTAAGTTAGTCAAGGAGTTCCACAAGGTTCTGTTCTTGGACCAGTTCACTTTATAAATGCTTTCTTTAGGCAACATTATTAAGAATCACTCATCAACTTTTATTGTTATGCAGACGATACCCAATTATATTTATCAATCAAGTTAGATGAAACTAATCAATTAGCTAAATTACTATCATGCCTTAAGGACATAAAATCATAATTTTATTAGGAGTACGGTCTAGACTTGTTCTATATGAAAAGTGTCCTGAGATAACTTCAGCGAGAAGATAACTTCTAAGAATTAGCAATCGGTTCTCATTTTCGGAGGATCGAAGAAAAAGACGGCAAACAAATAAGAAGCAGTTGACTTTGAGAGAAATAACCGAGGCCGTAAATTATTGTTCAGACTCGGGCAGCCTTCATTCAGAAAAAGGAAAAAGTGCAAAGACCTCCTTAGCAAGACAAAGAAAGATGTTTCAATTAAAAAAAAAGCTACCAATCCAGCAGGGCCTCTGCACGAAATTGACTTTACGCTTGCCTCTGACTAGGCGTACGATGAACAGTAGATTAAGATCAGGCATAAGCCCTGTTGGTGCAACCAGACCCCGATGCTGGCATTTTTCTGGTGAAGCCAGTCTTGAGGTTTGGGTTTTATGGCATTTTGGGTTCAAATCTGGGAATGAATGAGATCTGGACAACTGAATTAAAGTCTACCAGTATGTGTTTGATAGTTGGTAATGATTTTCCACCCTTCGAGCCCAAATCCTCAGTAGTTCTGTCCAGTCATGATAATACAGTTGAAGTTTTATCTTTTATAAATACAGTGTAATACAACTTATTGGCCTCTTTGTAGCTTGTAACGATTTGTATTCGATCACAGCAGTTTAAGAAAGCTGATTATGTCTTTATATTTGTAGCTTTTATTTAACTAACTCAACTTCTACAATCAATGCATCTGTAAATCATGACTAGATTTCTTCATATCTGTTCCCACCTTTTAAACATTTCATTACAGCTTAAACAAATTGAAGTTTTAAATTTAGCTTTGTGGTTGTGTGATGCTAATATTACAGTTTATCTACTGAGTTATACAACATTGGTAACTCACAGGCTGCAGTGTTGTGCTGATACTACTGGATGAAGAGCTTCTAGCTGAGCTACGACTGTGAAAAGATCTACAGAGTTTGACCAAGTCAACAGATTATGAATACTGACATCATTTATAGACACAGACCAAGTGTTATTCTTAGGAAGTAACATGCTACTTGTGCTACAAACACTGCAGCATACAGTTTGAACAGAGTTTATATAAGATAACAGGGTGTACACAACAAACCTGTGAAATCCAACTGATCCCAGGTCAGTTCAACACCATTTCTCATCATTTTAGTCACATCCACAGCTGACTTGGACTTCTTGGTGTTTTATTTGTCCTGCTTGAAATGCCAGAGCAGTTTGGCTTACTACTTTGGGACAGTTCAAAAGTTCAAGTGGTATTGTCAGACCTCTGTGCCTTAGAACCAAAACATGCTTAAAAAATAATTAAAAAAATAAATTAATAAAAAGATTAAGCTGATTTTGGTTCACTTGATCGTAATAAATATGACGTGTAACTATCTGATTCATAAGCATAATACCTCTCTACAGCTGCTGAAAACTAAAGATTCTCTTCAGTGATTTTCCTTTGAGAAATATGGCATTTAACTGCAATTAACTCCTTTTAGTCAAACACTTTATATTCATCCTGAAACTGTTCATCATTAACTCAAGATGCTGTACGGCATCGTCCCATTTGTAATTCCAAAATTCAATTCAATAAACAGATTTAAACAGTTGTTGGATGCTACTATAGTATTCTGAACTCTTAATTGTAAATGTTTGAAAATTATTGTATTGTCCACAGACTAACTCAAAAAGCTGCTCAGCCAAACCATAAAAGCTGCTCCATCATCACTCAGAAACATATGGACACAAATTCAACCCTGAAATCAGACTCAAATTTCGGATCTGATCAAAAGTTTAAATCAGTTGTTCGGTGATCCTGAAACTGCTGGATGAGTTTTCAGTCCAGTTTCTTAACGATCCGTTCAGTTACAGCAGTGAGATTTGGGAAGTCAGAGGGGTGAGAGGCTCCAGGAGCAGAGAGGGGGGAGGCAGCCAGAAAGACGAAGCCAAGGAGAAAGATCAGCTCAGCGGGGGAAGAGATGGAGAGAGCTCCCTTAAAGCTGGATCCTGGATGTTCCTGCTCCCAACACAGGTAGTCTCTGGATGGATGGAGAGAAAGAGAGAGGTTTTAAAATGTAGGTCACTCTCTTCAACTCATTTAAAATGTTGTGCATTTTGTGGTTGTTGTTGACTTAAAGTATCAGTTAGGGGATATTCTATACATTTTCGTCTTGTCAACAAATACCCTGAATAGATCAAAACCATCCTGCTGCCCCAAATACTCACTAGAGCACCAAATGTGGATGAATCCGCATCCGCTGCTGAAAGTAGTCCCCCACATATGCTTGTTCCTTGTTTCATTAAAGTTACAGTGAGCAGCCATTTTAGCAAATTACTGAGCCATTTTTAAGATTTTTAACAGGTTAAATTTACTTGACTTTTTAATACCTTTTTTGTTTTATAATTTTTTTTCCCGAAAACACTTTTAAAAGCAACTTCATTAATCCAACAAAAAAGTTAAGGCCTGTCAGACTCATATTTGAGACATTTTAATACATTACAAGGCCTAAAATTCAGGTGACCCTGTGGACAACCTGTTTTAATAGAATATATATATCTGTGAGGTGTTTGTAAAGATGTAATATACTTTCTGATTAAAAACTAATCTGTTGCTCTTTCTGAAAATGTGATATCCTACTTTGACTGTTAATGTTGTTTCTACTTGTTTTCTTCTGTAATAAAGTATTAATGTATTCTGTTCTTTTAGTTCTGCTCAACAAGTATTTGCTCTTGTGTTCTTTTGATTCTATTGTTTGAATAATTAATCTCTCTTTTATTCTGTTAAATCCTGGTTTTATATTAATATATTCAACTCTACTCTCATACCAATTCTAGTTTTATTCTCATCACATTTTATTTATTTTATTTTTATTTTTAAATTATTTTATCCTCATATTATAGACATACAATTATAACAATTATAACTTCCTCTGTCATCTCCTGTTCTGTACATTTTATTCTCCGCAGTTTCTTTCTGTGTGGATTTTCTGTTCGAATTTTCTATGAAACTTCCCAAACATGAGTCAGTGATGAAACCTGCACACACACACACACACACACACACACAACACACACACTCACCTCTCTCTCTCTCTCTCCTGGGTTTGGCTGCAGACCCTCTCTGCTTGGCCAGAGCACACAGAGCCGATCACATCTTTAATTCGCCGGTTGGTACGTGGGTGTGTGTCTTTGTGTGTGTGTGAACAGGTGGGATAGACTGGGGCACGCCATGGGGGTCAGGACCAGCTGTACGCATCACCGATATGATGTGTGCGCGCGTGTGTGTCCTTTGTCGTGGGTTTACATGCATTGTGTGTGTACAGTGAGCTTGATTTTGCACTTTCATGTGTGTATTTCTGTGCTTGTAAGTGTGTATGCAGGTTTGTCCTCTGCTTTGTGTGTGTGTGTGTTGTTGTGAACATGTCTGTCTAACCTGCAGCTGTTGGGCCCTGTCAAGAGCTTCTACTGGGTCTCCCATACCCTGCCCTCAGGGGTTGTGTGTCGTGTGTGTGGTGTGTGTGTGTGTGAGTTTGAGGTATGGGGGCAGTAGGTTTTGCTTAGCCCTGGAGGCGCCCATAGGGCCACATCACAAACACACACACATAGATTGTGTCAGTGATGGCCTTTGTTCGTGTTCTGCAGCTTCATGGTTTGATTTAAGCTTAAAAAAATTTTGATGAAAACTAAAATAAATTTAGTGTTCCAGTAATTTCTTCTGAAACATTTTTGAAGAACAGAAAAAAATATTGTTATCAGGTTCCCAATTACACCACTGAAAATGGGCAAAAACACTGAAAAGAAAAGGGGGAGAGAGGGGATGACATGCAGCAAACGGCCACAGGTCGGAGTCGAACACATGGCCACTGCAGCAAGGCCTTACATCAGCTCTACCAGGTGAGCTATGGGGGCGCCACATGTTGTCAATCTTTTCACTGAAACTGAGAAATGTAGGGAATTATTACTCTAGAAAGTAACAGTGGCAGTAAAAGTGTATGGATGGTTAAAGCTAAATGTAAACTGTCAATAACGTGTTGTGTCTTGTTCCTTTTGTCTATATTTCCAGATGTTACACATCTGAAATCCATTCGCAATACTGGTCCTGATAGGCAAAGTCAGTCTGTGCCAAGCAACTCCATTCTGGCCACATCACACAGTTATTCTTTCACAACCTTAATTGAATTAAAACCTTATTAATTCTTGAGTTAGTGACGTGCCCACCGATGCCTCGTGCCTTGTATTTTAGCAGTTAACTCTGCATTCAGTGCCGATACCCAGGGGTCGGTTCCAGATGGCAAAATGGGATGGCTGCTGTGTCTTGAGCTTCACCTCTTATGTATTTTATGTTATATGTGTGTATGTATATGTATATATTTAGAATTGTTTTATATATATATCACGTTTCACAAATTACTGGTGCTTGAGAATTGCATTTAAGTTTGCTGCTGATACTTTTGCATGAGCCACAACAATTATGGTGTTTGTTTTGATCAGTGAAACTCATGGAAATCACAGCTTGTGTTGCAAATTTGGTAAAACTCTTTGTTTTCCATTCTGACTTTCTGTGATTGGTTTGGTATTGGAGACATTGGTACATAATCTCTGACACAGTAATCACACAAGTAAAAGTCTAAAACCCTTCAGTGATAGATAAGTGATGGTAAAAACGCTGCAGCAGACTTCTTTTGGAGAGTATGTGCTTGTTAACTCACTCTGACTGTCCCTGTCCTCATGGTGGGCGGTCGCACTGAGGCCTGGCTCCGTCCTGGTGCAGTTCTGGTGGCATGTGAGCTCACCTGAGAGGGTGAGAGAATATATACAGAGAAATACAGAGAGAGACATCAATAGAACAGAAATGAAAAGCGTTGCAAAGGGAACGGAGAGGAAAGGAAAAGATGGAGGAAAGAGAAACAACAGAGAAATTGTTTAGTCACATGAAGGCAAATACATGATACAGCTGAGAATGAGAAAACAATGTTCCACTTTATTCTTCTCTTCCCAACAGCGAGAGAGAGGTGGCGATGGATGGCGAGAGAGACAAACAAGAGAAGGGAGAGAAGAATAAATCAAAACGGCATTATCGGGCTGAAACGTTGTTTGTCTTTGTTTTCTAATCGGCTTGTTCTTTCTTTGAGCCCAAACTGATGAAAAGTTGCAAATTAAAACAACGAGCATCAGGCCGAAAACAATTCTCTCCCCCACTCCACCCCGCTCTCTTAATTGGTTCACAACTAATCGCTTTGTAAAGACTTGTGTAGCTATTATCCCTCGCCATACAGCTACCAATGCTACGAGCTTACACACACACACACACACATACATATGCATATGCAGTCACGCTTACATGCACACATACATGCCAAAGAAGCACATTCACCCACATATTTGCATTTCCATCTTTGCATTTCCGTTTTGTCTTTTGTTTGACGCCCTTTTAATGAATTTATAAGCTAATGAGGAAACTATAACACATTAGGAAAGAAACGCTGTTGCAGGTTCAGTTACATTATCGTCTAATAGAAGAATGAGATTCATGATTCCCTCGAAAAAACTCTTAATCCTCTACAGTACTGTACAGTCTCAAAGGAAAGGAAAACATTACAAAAATAAAATATAAAAAATCTTATATATATGTAAAAACAAAATGTCAGACACACTAAAATAATATTAAAGCAGAGAGTTATTAAATAATTATAATAAGTAACAGCAAGATAAATTAAAATAATAATAGCTTTGGCTCAGGGAGTATCTTAAAGTATATATATTTTTATTGTTGTATAATATTAGCTTTCTGTATCCTCAAACTATCAAACAAACTTAAGGAAACTCTTTGCTTCATTATTTTTATTATAAAAACATTTTAAACTAAAAATAAAAATAAATTAAGTCTCAAAACTATATTACTAGCCTATACTAAATATAAAAATAAAACTTTAAAACTACTTTTAAAAATACAAACACAATAAATTAAAATATTTTAAAAAGGAGAACAAAATGGTTACAAAGTGACCAGTGACAAAGTGACCTTTCTGTGTGATGTGACTTTGTTTTATGTGCAGTAAATGTAGCCCACATTAACATGCACTGTGTGAAAAACAATTGCACTGGATCAGAAATGAAACAAGCTCTTCAGCTGAGCCGTGTTCCTCTTTAAGAGTGTAAAGTTGATAAACAGAGGAGGTAGCAAGGTTGCAGAGATGGTAAAAAATGCCAAAGTCATTTGCATGAGGAAATAGAAAACTTAAAAAGAGCACAAACACGCTAATTCAGCGATGAAATGAATTGAACGATCACTGCGGGATGAGGAAGGCTCTTAGCTGATGAATCCTAATGAAATCTGACTGATAGTAATTATGCTGATGTTGTTCTGTGGACCTTAACCTTTTAACTAAAAAACTGAGAAGTCTGCAAATCCCCCTTCCATTAACACCTGAGGGAGGAGAGAGGGATGAGGCAGAGGAGGAGGGAAGAAGAGGGAGAGAAGATCAATGGGGGAGGGAAAGAAAAGAAGAGGAGTGCAGAGGAGAAGAAAAAGATACCTGCAGGAGGAGAGGGAGATAAGAGGATGAAGGAGAAGAACAGAGGGGAAGGAGAGTACAGGTGAGGAGAAGGAGAAGGAGAGGATGAGAAGTTGGGATAAAGAAGGTGAAGATAAAAGAGGTGATTAAAAAGAGGAGGATGAGAAAGGCAGAAGATGGGAGGTGTTGGAGATGAGAGGAGTGAAGGAGGCGAGGAGAAAGAAGGGTGGAGTAGAGAAAAGGACACGAAGAGAAAGGTGAGGACGAGGAAAAAAAAAGTAGAGGATGAGGGTGTAGTGGAGAGGAGGAGAGAGGGTAAGGAGGAGGAGGGGAGGTTACGCATATCAACACCTCTCACGTCTGTCTGGTCTCACAAATGGAAATGAGAGAAACGCACACCGGCCTCATTACATTCATACCCACTGAGGGGCTCGGCTCGGACTAATACCTGGAGTAGAGAGGTGAAGTGCAGTATCAAGGCCCTGTATAATGTCCTGAGATAGCACATCAGGCTAATACGTGGAACACTAACCTGCTTCTCTGCTGCTGTCTTTGCTTCCCGCTGCGAGCCGCTCCGCCCTTTCCTCCCTTTCTCCTCCTGCTTCACCCGCCGAGTATCCACCTCTCCTCGCCTCGCCCCCTCCTCCCTATCTGCCTCTCTCATCGCCGAGCAGTTAATTTTGGGATTAATACGCGTGGCGGTGGCGGCTGGCTCTTTTGAGGGATTTGTAGCGGAGCTGCAGACACTTATCTTGGTCATTACGGCGCCCATATTGGATTCAAGCGTTTTAGTATCTGCCAAACATTCGGCTGCGGTGGAGTCTATCGGGACGACACGCGCCCGGGGATTAAGATAAGGAGGCCCCTCATTACGACTCCTCTCCTCCTGCGGCGCACTGACACTCGCAGTGGCCGCGACTTCTCCTCCAGCGACATCACAGAGGAGGTACGGGTCCTCACCTCGCTTCTCTTCCTCAGCGCCAGAGGACATGGGAAGGGAAGGGTTGTCGTCTTCTGGTTTGGAGCCGGGCCCCTGGAGAGAGGAGGAGGCGCTGTTAGAGGGCGAGGAGGTGGAGAATGAGCTGTAAGAAGGCTCCAGGAAAGGTGTGGGACTGGATCCTTGGAAATACAGGTGATCCTGATCTCTATCCAATATGGACTCCTTTGAGGGAGACAGGTAGCTCAGACTATCATCCGGTTTAGGCTCCTCTTGACTATCGTTTGGTTCTGAACAAGGTAAGTAAGCTAGACTATTCAGTTCATAGTCAGGGTCCTGGCAGGACAAATACTCCACATTTTCCTTCAAGAACCGTCGTGGTTTCTTGGTGAGCACCATGCTGTAGCAGAGAGGCGGGCCCAGGTAAACCTCCTCTGTACAGGCTGCAAACAGGGTCTCCTCATCCCTGAAGTCAGGGCTAGGGGGCAGGGATAGAAAGGGGCTCGTCTGCTCTTCAGTGTGGCTACCATTATCAGCGCTGTTGGCTTGGAAATCAGTGGACTTCAAATCAAGAGCACAGAGGTTGTCCTTGGAGTGAAGGCCAGGAGAGGAGAGTTTGGAAGACGAGTTTGAGGTTGATATTTGCTGTCTGGTGCTCGTGAAGAGCTCAGGGCTCGGGCTGTGGAGGCCTTGTGTTGGTGTGACGTAAGACGGGATGCTGTAGGGCACCGGAGTGGAGCTCTTGTCCTCAGAGCACTGACTGACCTCGCCACAGTCGCTGTCATGGGAGGAGAGAGACAGGTAGGAGTAGAAGTCTCCCTTACGAAGGTGGAGAGGCCGGTGGGAGTGTTCGAGGACCTGGAGGAAGAGGAAGGAGAAAGTTTGTAAAAATGTTGTTTCTGTTTTTTTGGAGTTCTTTGTTGAATCCAGGATGTGTTTTCTACGTGTTAGAGATTTTAAAACCCTCTAAGACAAATTTTTTTTTAGAATTAAAATTGACTTGACCTGACTTGGTTTGTCTGTGAACCCGATTGGGGACAAAATTGAAACTTGTTTTGTTTCATGAGATTCAAGTTTTGCTTCATGTTTTTGTTGTGTATTTCATTTAGTTAAGTTTTAGTTTGTTGATGTCGTACAGCAATTCATATGTATTTTAAAAAACACTATGCATGCAGTCTAATTGTTTCTAGTTTCTTCGCCACGCCCGTCAATTTTCTGCCAACTTCCTCTTTTCCTGTACTTAGCTAACTTTAGGTAAAACTGCATACATCACTTTTATCTTTTAACTATGTTCAAAATCTATGCTCCTCTTGACACAACTATTAAAGACTATTAGGCTATTCGGTTGTTCAGTTCTTCAGGACTTTTTGTGGAAATGACCGTCCACTACAAAGGACATGTTATAAAACCACTATAAATAACAATTTTGAGACAAACAAACTGTATGATATGTTTTTTACATCCCAATGATTTAAATCATGTTTAAAAAGATCGTTTAATATTAGTAAGCAGCTACTGTCTTGGATTTGTTTTAGATATTTGTTTTTCATATTTTGGATTATGAACATTTATATATTTGAGTAATATCTATATTTTAACAAACATAATACAATCACTAAACCATCTAAGAAACCATGAAGTGTTAGCTGGCCCATTCAGATGTCTGTGTGTATTTATATTTTACACTTTTACTTTTTTCAGGAGAAAAGTTTTCTGCCTGATTTCTTTTTTCTTTTCAGAAATAAAATGAAGATTGAAAGCTTATTAGCTTTTAGATTACTTCACTTGCAAAAGATACTGAAAAGATTAGTCATTACATCCTAAAAGTTATGATCTGTGATGCGATTTATTGAATTACTCCAACTCAGTGAGCAAATTAACTGAGATAACTTTTTGCTACTTTTGGATTAATTTGTCCTCGAAATGTACAGAATATACGAGGTCAAATAGGACTTCAAATGTTGCATCTCCAAAAAAATTCTATAGTTTGTTTCATTTATTATCAACATCTGCAGCCATATTGTTCTGTTTAATTAGGTTTTTGCATTTGCAATATAATAATTTGCATGTTTTCTTTGTAATAAAATCCATAATAGGCTGATTGTTTTTACATACTTTCTCAATTGGAGTTTTGTATTTTTTAGCATTAATTTTGTACCTTGTCTCTGATCTGTGCTAGTGATGCAGGACCTTGGTCTGGGATGGACCCGCTGTTATCAGTCTGGTTCGGTTCTTCAGGCTGATTTTCTTTGTTCTTCAGTGCCAGTGAGGTCAGGTCAATAATCTCCATTACAAAGTCATGCACATTCTCTTTCTTGCCTTCGTCTACACTGCATGGATGGAGGGAAGAGGGGGAGGGAAGGTGGCTGCAGCAGGAGGAGTGAGAATTGTGCCTTTTTTTAGGAGGCAGGGACGACTCTTTGTCTCTAACTTCCCTCCTCGTCTCCTCCGTCACAAAAGATGAGAATTTGAACTTTTCCTGAATGGTGATGGCCTTCCGTCCCCCAGTTGGCGGCCTGCTGTTGTGCAAGGTGTCATGGGATCTGCAGTCCTCCATGGGCGAGAGGGAAGGAGGCGAGGGCAGGGAGGTGCTGTGACAAGGCAATTCCCCTCTCAGCTGTCCCACTAAAGAGGAAGCGCGTTTGGATGGGAAGGGAAGGAGCTCACAGGACGGTGACGAAGGAAGCTGCTTTGTTGAGTTTGATTCCGTTTTCACTATCAAGTCACTAACATCCTGAAGTGACTCCCCTGTTTTGGAGAACATGTAAGACTCCCTCAGTGATTCTCCTTTCTTTGTGAACACACTCGACTCCTCTCGAAGGAGTTCGTCATCCTCGTCTTTCCCTTTTAAACAGCTCTGGTCTACATTTCCGTTCTCCACGTCATCAACAAACTGGCTGATGAAGCTTCTTGTTGCGTTCCTCCGGTTCTCCTCCTCCTCTTCTTGTTCTTTATGATCTCTTTTGGTTTTGTTGTTGCCACTATTAGTGTTGGTTTCTAATAATTTTGCAGCTGTGCGGTTCAGAAAACAGTGCTGCTCGTTGTTCTGAGATGAGGAAGTAAAGGTGGAGGAGAGGTTGGATCCACACTGCAGCTCGTCCCGGAGGCCTGCCTCTGTTTTGGAGAAGGAAGATGAGGTTCGAGGAGATCGGATCCAAGTCTGCAGCTCCCTCTTCATGTACTCAAGCCCCAAGACATAAGACCCCTCCATCTCCTCTTCATCGTCATCGTCATCATTCTCGTTAGCGGAAGAGGCACCGCTCAACCTCTCCTCCTCTTCGTCCTCTCCGTCCCGAACACCGAGCTCCTCCTCAGTGAGTGTGAGCGTGGAAGAAGACAGAAGGTCACTGTCATCCTCATCTTCATCCGTGCATGCTGACGTACAAGAGACATTCACCACCAGACTCAAACTCGCTGCGTCTGCCTCATCCATCCCTTGCCCTCGGCTGTTACCGTGGCAGTGTTTCCTATAAGAACTTGAGTTGGCATTGGCTGCTACAGTAGGATCCAGGAAGAGGTGGCGCTGATTTCTGAGTACAGTGAAATCTTCAGATCCCAGAGACGAGTCCTCTGTGCTACTCAGCTCTGTAAGCGATGCTGTTGCTGAACTCTCGTTGATCAGGGATGGCGGCCCTTTCCGTAAAGAGCCTGAAATCCCAGAAAGGGGGGCATGTCGACCACCGAGAGAGGGAGAGGCAGGGAGTCTGCTCCGCTGAGGAGAGGTGCTCCGAAGCGTCATGTCAGAAACACTGCGGGTCATCTTTGCTGCCAGAGGACTCTGGATGTTCTCCAGGCGTTTCAGGAGATCAAGAGTTCTTCTGCTCAGCTCCCCAGAGGACGGTTCTCCTTGCACACTTTCATTGATCTTCTCCTTTCCTGGTTCATCTTCTTCCACCTCTCTGCTCTGCCCCAGGTCCAGCTCCCCCAGGCTGGCCAGACTGCCTCCGGTATCACCTTCAGCCCTACGACACGGGGGCAGGCAACTCTCCAGCGAGGCACTACGATGCAGCGGGTCTTTGGAAGGAAATAACTCCACACCCAGAGCCAGGAGGGACTCCAAAGAGGAGCCTTGAGATACAACTGGACTTGATGCCCGGCGGCTGAGAGCAGGAGGAGTCTCCAAACCGTTAAACTGGACAACTTTGAACTCTGTAATGTCACTGCAGGACATAAAGGTCTTGGAGGAGCCTCCCACCTCCAAGTCAGAGTCGGAGTCAGCTGGAGTCAAGATTCCACGCCCATTGATTAGGATCTCAACTGCCTCACCTCCTCCCCTCCTGTGCCTTCTCCTCTTCTCCTCCTCCCTGTTTCTTTTCATTTCATCCCTTCTCCATCCTTTCTCCTTTGTATTCTCTTCTGTCTTGGTTCTTCTTTGGTTGTACCTGGTGACATTGTCTTTGTGCAGAGCCAGATTACTGCCATCTACAGTTTCATCCTTCCTCTGCTCCTTTTCTTCATCTTCCTCCTCCTCTTCCCCCTGATCCTCTTCCTCTCCCTGTATTTCAGAATTTGTTGTTGTTGTCTCTGTGTCTCCTGTATCACTAACGATCCCGCTCTCGCTCTCTGATCGTCGGCTGCTTGTTGACTGGCCGCTTTCTCTGCCACCCTCCCCATCGTGGTGTCCAACGATTCTATCTCCTCCTCGGCTGTTTGACATCATACCTCCCAGGAGGTCCGGCAGAGATTCGATGGAGGAGAAGGAGGAGTCCTTACTTAGGCTCTTCAGCAGGAGGTGCTGCTTTCGTTTTCCTGATTTGGTTTTGTGCAGCGAGGAGATGTGAGGAAACTGAGGCTGTCTGTATAATTCGACATTATGGAGGCTGTACACCTGGTAGATGTTATTGTTGTTAGGGAGGGGAGTTTGGAACATATTGGGTTGAACTTCTGATGAGGATCCACTCCTCATTCTGGACATCATCTCAGGACACTGAGATGATGCTGGTGTATCAGTCTGAATCCTGTCGGGTTGATTCCCATTGGACAGAACGCTGCCTGAAGGCAGATTGGGTTCTGTGGGGAGGTTGTGCGTAAGGTCGGGTTCTGGTAATTCTTGTGGCTCTGTTTCTGTGATTGTCATATCAGTTTCATCCCATTCCCATGAGTCATCTGATGGCGGTGCAACTGGACCAGCTGGGACTGGACTGATCTGATGGAGGTCAACTAGACCTAGTTCCAGAAAGTTTCCAGGAACCTGCAGACATAAGGATAGAAAATTGTTTAGTTTTGTTTTAATCCTGCTGCATGTCAATTCTCTTCATGTTTCTTGTCGTCTTTGTAAAATGACATCTTAAAAAGACAGAAATCTAGTGTACTCTGAATGAACTGGGCTATACTGCATCAAGGATCATAACTAAATGCAAATACAGTACATTTAACTTTATATTATACAGACTTTTGTATTGTGCGTGAGGGCCTCTTACAACTGTTACTGCTAACTTGACAGTATGATATTCACTGCTGCGGTAAAAGAAGATAAATGAGTTGGAAGGAGATTATCTTAGCTTAGCATAAAGACAGGAGAAAAAGCTAGCCTGGCTCACACCAATGCCACTACAGCTTACAAATTAACGGTTTATCTTGTTTAATCTGTATCCTAACAGTGATGTAAAATAACAATTTGTTATAGGAGTTATGTGCTGGAACTATTTATTTCTGAAAGACAGTGTGTAGTCGTCAGATATGGTAGGTTGGTAAGTTTCAGTTTCGATTTTTGATGGTGTGAAACATTGCAACCTCACTGTTGCCAGGCTGTTGTAATTAGTGAGCATTAGAGGTGTTGGTAAGCATATTTCTGAACTTTGGACGGAGTCAGGCATGCTGTTTTCCAATTTCCAGTCTTTATGCTAAGCTAGGCTAATTGCCTCCTGGCTCCAGCTCTGCACTTATCACACAGACATGAGACTGATCTGTATCTTTTGATCTTAGTCTCAGGAATAAGCGAGAATAAGCCTATTTCCCAAAATGTTGAGCTAGTTCTAGGAGCAATTTCATATTATCTGTTGTCTTGGTGGAGAATTTTCACAAACCATGAAGGAGTGCATAGCATTTCAAAATATTTGTAAAGCAAAAATAAAAGATACACTGCATCAGATCCTTTAAGGTCATCGGGTGCTATGTTGGAAATCCTTGGTATAAGGTGGACATGTATAGAATTTAATTTAAAACCAACATTAATAGACTTCAACCACAACTTTATTCTTTGAAATTTAATGCTGTTATGGGTGTTCACCACTTAATATACTACTGAAAACTACATCTTAACAAGTCATTTAGGCAATTCTTGAGTCCTAAATCAATATGTTTCAAAATATTTCTCGAAGCAAGTGTCATTTTCCTGATACTGGTGGAGCTATGCATCTCATTATGTCTTATTTCATGTTTCTGACACTATTTACAGGGAATTTCTCAAACAGGGCTTAATGACTTACATTTCCTCTTTTCAAGATGTGAGGTCAATGGCCTGTTCAGACAGAAGTTGAAGTGTGTTGTTAAAATAGAATAGTTCTCTATTATCATTTAAAGTGCATGAAATGTTTTATTCTGTGCTATCAAACGGTGTGGGTATAGGTTTCAGATGTTGTGTATCTTGTTTTGGCACCAAACTCTTTAAAAAAAATATGTGTTTTAAATCCTGTGTACTCTCCGAGAGTGCCGTCTCGACTCAGGCCTCCGTTTGAAAGAGACACACTGACACCCGACTCTAACAAAACACGTTCTGTGATCATTTAAAAAAAAAAAAAAGAGTAAAATCAGCCCACCCCAAAGCAATTGCTCATAAATCTCAACACAAATTATTCCGCTCTGGAACAAAGCGATGAATTATTCAAAAACGACTTCTGAGAGAAAGAGCACGAAGCTGAAAACCCCAAAGTAAATACGTAATCAAAAGCCTTCAGAAAGCTCGGCTGTCTAAAAATATGCTTAGACACAGGAATTCTTCCCTTCCACAGACATAATTATACAAATTGCTCCGCGTCTCGTTAACAAGAGAGGGGGGTAATTCGTATTAGCCATTCATAGCCTATTAATCTAATAACTAGTTGGCTCTGTGTGTGTGTGAGAGTGTGTGTGTGTGGATATGGGTCTGTGTAATGAATTTCTATTAGATTTGTGTTTATTCCCCTTGTGCTGATAAGGGAGATGGGGGTAATGACTGAACTGGGTTTTGCCACTGCAGACGCATTCAAAAACACATTCAGCGCTGAGGGGAGAGGCTATCAATCAGCCTAATCCAATCAAATCGAGTATTTGATGACCCACGAAAACCTTGTATATAATTTATATCTGTAATTTATCTCATTTCTATAATTTTGTAACAGTTTACAGCTGAATTGTGGGTATTTTTATGACCCCAGACAGAGGAGGTAGGTGACTTCTGCTGTCTGGCGGCCACAGTGCTTTCAAAAACAAATTTTTTAAAGCAGAAAATAACTCTAAAGTGTTGTTGGTTACCTGCCAAAGAGGCAGAGTTGGCACGCTGGCAGAGCAGACACATTTACTAGTCAAACAGTGGTGATAATTTCCCACCCAGACTCCAGCAACATGCCAGGGTATTCCTCCGTAAACTGTTGGACCAGATGTTCCTGAAGCTGACTTTAGAGACTGAGTTTGTGCAGGATTGTGCAGGGGGTTCAAATGTAATCACACTAAATTTACAGTATATTGTAGATAAAAAAAAGTTTAGTGTAGTTTTGTCTGATTTTATGAAATCATTTTAGTCAAATAATTCACATTGTTACTTGGAGATTTGTAAAATGTAAAATGTTAAATTTTTTGGTCTAATCTCCCATTTATCTTTTTCCACCTTTGAAGGTGACTGCTGGATTGTACAAGATGTGAATGGACACAAACTGATGCAGGTTTGCTCCAGGTCGTGTCGTAACCCTAACCCTTTGAGCAAAAACTGTGTACTCATCCCAAGACTATATTGCTTTACTTCATAAACCTACAGGGGCTAGAGGGAAAAATACTGAAACTGGAGGAAAATAACAGAACGAACTGCAGTTTCTGCAGTTGCTGTGTTCTCTGAGCTCAAGCTGAGCTGAAAGTCGGCACTCTACCACAAAAAATGTTCAAATAAAGTGAGAAAATGCTTGTTAAAAGAAAAGTGTATTTAGTGACATCTAGCAGTGAAGGTGCAGATTTCAACCAGCTGAATTTGCTTGCCTTCTGAGGGGCCGATCACACTGCTAGAAACACAACGTCTGCAATACCATTGTTTTCTAATGGTATGGCGCACGCTTCTTGCTTGTGCCACACATTATGGTTTTCTAGCAGTGTTTAGACGTGCGTAAAGAGCTTATCCATTGCTCCAAGTAGCCGTTTTTAAAGTGCCGTCCCATGTAGGTGGCCGCAAAACTCCTGAAAAATGCAAAAGACCCTATCTAGAGCCAGTGTTTGGTTTGTCCATTTTGAGCTACTGTGGAAATATGGTGGCTCAACATGGTGGCCTCTATAGAAGAGGATCCACTGCCTCTCTAGATAAAGACGTCTCTTTCTAAGGTAACGAAAACCCAACAGGTGAATATGAATATCATGTTCCATTTCTGACAATAGATCTTCCTAAATGTTACACAATGGATCTTTAAGGTGTGTTTAGACAAAGAACACAATTGCATTCAAAGTCAGTTGAAAATTGTGAGTGTGTTTTTTGGGTGGAGTTGACAATGTTAACAAAGAAATTGACATTCATCCTGTGCCTTTATAAATCAAACTGGAGAAAAAAGTTCCTGGGGATTTCTGAGATCAAGCAGAGCATGAACTATGTTGCTAACTAGCTACAGCTAACATCCATATATTTCGTTGTTTTAACTAACAGTTAAAAGTAGTTGGAGGCTGTAGAAGTTGAAATGGTCAATGCACAAAAGTGGCAGAACAAACAACACACTGATGGTTATCTCTTGTTAGGGGGCTGTGGTGGAGGAAAGTTCATACACTCAATAAAATCAAAAGGGTCCATCCTCTAGGAACCAGGAGCGGGTTTAGTAGTTTCATGTCACTCTGACTGACAAAACCGGTTAAAACAAGCTGTCCAGTTTTTTCTAGCATTCTGATGATACTTTATGAGTATAATTTAGCATTATCAGAGTCCAGTGTTTACAGTGGCTCTGTTTACGGCCTAGGGTAACCCTTGCAGCTGGTGACAGTGTTTGTGTGCGTTTTGTGTTTGTGTGCATGCGAGGGACCTGTGCAGTGTTTTTTGGTTGTGAAAACAGGAAACTTTTTCCCATTAGCTCTGGTTTGACTGCTCCCATTTGTTAGCATAGCATCTGCTGGAAGGCCCAAGGAGAGCGGAGCTATCTAGCAGTGTCTGGGTGATTATTCATGTGCCTGTGCTCCTCCAGGAGCTGCTGCTGCTGCCCGAGTCTCTGCTGGCTCTCTGCTGTACTGGTTGTCAAAGTGCTGAGGGAGCCCGGCGTCACCGGTCTGATTCAAAATGAATAGAACCGCACAGATAAATCACCTCTCCATGCAAAGTGGAGGAGCAGACAGGCTGCTTTGAATGTAATTGCAAACAGTGAATGAAAACCTCCATATGTTGCTCATAACTCCACTCTAAAATATATTTCATAATCGTGAGGAAAGTGTTCTAAAATATAATTTCCATATATTACATTTGACTACCAGGTATACTTAGTGAAACCTCATCCTCACAACACCCTGCAGCTTCTAATTTACAGTCATTTACATCAAATAAAAGGTAAAACAGGATCCTTCATTTGCTCTCTGAACAGCAGAACATATACACACAGTGAACAAAGAGAGATGTAAATGTATGTCTCATACTGTAACAATGTCTCATCCTCACAATCACATGACCTTTCATGGTGACTGCCACAGTCATCATTAGGTCACCCTCACAGTTCTCAGCAGTGCCTGGACTGAACCAAGAAAAGGGGCCAGTACCCTAATTCAACATAATTCTAACCCTAAACATCATACATAACGCTAATTATTCAATTTTTAATCAATTTTAGTAAGGATATTTTCAGTGCTGTTTTCTTAACGTTAAGCTAGCTATGTATTTGTACACAGGGTTTTAGAAAAACCAAAGTCCAAAAACTTAACTTGCTTAGGGGGGTTTGGGGACATCAAAGTTATTTTTAACATCAATTATTTCACGACCTTTACTGCCTACGTCTAAGATAAAGATAAAATCCCACCATACGCCTGTAAACACGAGTATGTAGACACACACACATAGACAGTAACACACGCACATGTTGCTTTCATACATGCAGAAACAACTACACATAAACATCAGGCAGCTGAAGTCTGAAACATTCACACCGGCAGCCATTTGTACACAAGCAAGAACACACACACACACACACACACATACACACAGAGAGACCAGGAGAGGACAATCGTTTTATCACTGAGCCGAAGTGTTCATTTATAAGCTAAACCACCCAGATATATGCCTCTCTGGTTCTCCCTCTCTCTCTACACTTCATTCCCCCTCTCCCTCCTTTTCTCGCTCTCTCTCTTTATTCCTCTCCCATCCCCAGGAGAAGTGAAATTACTCTCCAGCCAGGCAGCGAGGTCAAAGTGTCTGGCCTTTGTTATTTGTCTTCTCCTCCTCTACAATGTGTGTGTGTGTGTGTGTGTGTGTATTTGTGTGTGAATGTAGGGAGAGAGAGAGTCCCACCTCATGTACAAGAGCATGTGTACACCAGAATTAGACCGACTCACTAAATTCCAACATTCATAATTCAACAGCCTTTTAATGGTTTTTGATTCAATTTAATTTAGTTCTACGCAACTTTATTCATCCAGAGTTTCAATCTGGAAATGGTTGTTCTGAAAAAAATTACCCTCAAAGATGCCCCCAGAATTAAATAAATCATAGAGAAAGAAGCCAAAATCCTGTACAGATAGTTTGGAGAAGCTGAGACTTACATTATCAAGTACATTTTCATCTACCTGTTTTTATGTGTATCTTCAATTTACAGTGTACATATAAAAAAGCTCAGTGAAAATACCACATATTTGTCAAAAAGAAAGTTGGCAAATCTGGAAACAGATTGTTTGATTACAACCTGACATTGCTTCTGCCTCGTGGACTGTCGACAAAGCATTCATGTCCTGCTGCCACTCACCTGTTACAGCTCTTCACTAAAATCACCGTCTGTCACTAAAAATTTTAAATTTAATTTAAATACCCTCTACCCTCCAAAGAGAACGTTTTTCAAATACAAAACAAATACAACAGGTGTCTTTTTTCCTTAGTGGGATTTGATCTAGCTAAACTTTGATGAATGAATTTAAGATTTCTTCTCTTTTTATACAATATATTTTGAATGTAGGTGTAGATTTGGATGTATGTGATGATATAATGTTATACTGAAGCACAACTTTTGTATTATTTATCTCCTCTACCATTTTCTATCTACTTTTCTGTAGTTGTTTGTGGATGTTTACCACCGTGGTTGGGATTATTAACCACAACTGCTACCATACAGCTTGATCCCAGTCTTTTAAACATTCTGACTTGATGAAGATCCAAGTCGAATTGAAACATTATTATTAAACACTTGTGGCATGTGCAGTAAAAAAGGCGCTGTGTCCTTATTTTATGCATCGCTTATTCCAGAACTAAAATTAGGATGATGCATTAAAAAGGGTTGATAAACTCCACAATGCCACAATGACCACATGGTACACAAAGAGTGACGAGACAAGAGAGAACTTCATTAAATAAGAAAACACAAATGCCATCTAAGGTAAGAAGCACCAATAAAGTTATTAATCAGATTTATATACAATTATGTAATCTTGTCATTCCTTAAAGACTGAATGACTAAATGCTGTAGAAGCAGTAATTCGCATTTATTTTTCCCAATTTTTCTTGAAATGTGTTTAAAATGTACTTAAAGCTTCTGCAATGAACTTTCATTTTGTGTTGATTCTGATTCTGAGATTCTGTGATTCTGTGGGCAAAAATGGTAGTGTTTCTACTGCCTTGTTTCATTGATTTCAAGGGGAATCTGACCCAGTGGCAGGCATTAGGAATAACTATATAGAAATAGCCAGTTCCCTCTCTGATGTTTTGTTTATGTAGGTCATATAGAGGCATCACTATTAAACTGAGACTAACCTGTTAAAAAAATCCTTGCAGTACGTTTAATAATTGAGAGATTTTAAGATGTCGTGTGGCTTTAGTGTTGTATTTAACAAAGTTTACTTTTTACATCACCCCTCCCTGTCCTCCTCTCTTTTTTCCCTTCTGCACACCTTCCATCTCCCTCTCCGCTTTCTGAGCTCTTAACACGTCGCTATCCATCAATTAATTGCTGGCAATCAATAAATTGTTTCAGTGTGTGTGTGCTTTCATATGCACAGGACACTTTGTGTGTTTGTATATATGTATTTATGTCACCGTGTGTGTGTGTGTGTGTTTGTGCGTGTGTATGTGCAGTTTTAGTGCATCTACATGTGTGTTACTCAGCTTTTTATGCTTACATAAGTGTGACTGTGTGTATGTGTGTGCCTCTGGGTGTGTTGTGTGTGCAAAACCCTTCACCTCATATTCAAATGTACCTTCTGTCTCTATAGAACCATATTCATCACTATTAGAAATCTATAACAGCTCCATTCTGCTGCAGCTCTCTGCCTTCACGTTACATCAACCGAATAAAGCACTCAGCGCTCTCTCTCTCTTTCTGCTCTCTCTAAACCTCGTCCGGCCCGAGCTGCTCAGCTCTGGACGGCTCCCTCATGAGCGATATTTCTCTTAACACCCACCGTGCTCAGTACTTGACATCCTCACACGAGTTGCACATGTGCTGAGCTGTCATCCTGCGGCGCTAAACCGTCGCTGTGATCAGCGAGTGGCTCGTACCTGAGACGTGGAACCTGAATCGGTTCATCGGCTGAAGATTTCTAATAAGACAAACCCTTTGGTGGCAGACATGCGCTGATGTGATATGCAAACTGTCAAAGTGTTAAAATCTCATTTGCCTTTCTTTTGTTTGTGGAGGAGATGGAAGAGAAAACGCTGTTTCTGTGACACTGATCGCACTGGAGAACTAACAGATTAGTTTTTATCAACTGGCTGCTTGAGGACTGTTTGACTCAGAGTGGAGTCGACGTATGAAGCTCCAGCCTCTGTAGGCTTTAAAAAGTCGGATGGTTTGCTCAGATAGAGGCAGAGCATCACGAAGGTCATTATAATTAGATATCAGTCCATTGTTACATAGATCTTGAAATATATTCATCTGCACAGATCAAAATAACAATGACATTTGTGGATGTTGATAGCCCCCACAGGGAGATTCCTAATGCTTCTGGTGATCCACTGACCTTTCCTCTAGCACCCCTGTCAGGCTAATATCACCAAAGCCAAAGGACAAATTGTATCTTTAGACTTACTTATACTTAGAGTAAAAGTATGTTGAAAGAAAGAAGAAAAAAACGATATGTGAATTTAACTGGGTATCAAAGCTAACTTCTAGATTTCTGGAAACCAACTTTGAGCCAAGTACCAAGAACTAAGGTACCACTTTAACTGTCTGACTGGGGGCAAAGAAAATAACTTGTGTTGTGATTTAGTAGCAGGGTTTCATACATACATAAACATGAATGTCATTGGCATAGAGTTGACAAGAGATACAGCGAACCGATGGATGTAATGCCCTAAAAGGGGCCAAGAATTGACCCTTGAGGAACTCTACAGGTCAGAAGATCTTAGTCAGAGCACTCCTATCAAAAGGCAGAAGTTGCAGCGTTCAAAGTTAATTGTTTATTTTCACTGTCAGAAATCTACTTGCCCAAAGTAAATTTTTGCTCTATACCCTATACAAATTGTGTTACATTCATGATCATCAATTAACAACAAAGACCCTCTTAGCTGCCACGCAATCGAGATGCTGTTTTCATTTGTTTTTTACCAGTTGCCTCATTGGACAAGTGAGTTGTTTGATCTACTACGATGAGGCATTTTTCTCGCCCCAACCCCGAGAATTGGTTGACAATAATCTGGGAAATCCATCGAGTAACTTTTTCATTGCAGTTGCTTACCACCCCCGCTTCCTCTTTTCAGTGCATCTTGAATTTCACTGTATAAACAGGACCTCAGAGACATTTTCATACCTAACCACAACAAAACTGTTACCTTAATAAAATTAATTTTGTTGCCTTTTGCTGCCCAGTTTTATCAGGGGAACGAATATAACAGGCAAGGTTTATGCTCGGATCAGAATTTGTGCTTTGTTCTGGAGTTGATGCTTATGTCACAAAACATTATGACAGCGTCTCGGGTTGTAAAGATTGTTCCATAACTAAAACACTGCAGCTTCAATCACAGCACCATCTGTCTTTCACGCTGCATCTTAGCATCAAATCAAACGCTGACATGCTCACTGAGTGTAACAGTGCGTCAGCTGGCTGCCTGCAGTGTAGAATGAAGGATGTAAAGTGTAAATGTCACAGCGCTCTAACCTGCTGCTCTCCCAGTTCTCTCTTCAGTCTGTTCTGCCACTGCAGCGCCTGCATCACGATCGCCTCCCACCTCCTCTCCAGGTTGATTGACAGCAGCTGCAGGGCCTCTCGGTGCTGCTCCGCCTCTGGGCCCACCTCCGCCATGGGGCCCGACTATCCCAGAGGTGGGGAGTGTAGAAACAGTTTTGTCAGAATTATAAAGGCTATTATCATGCTAATTATATGATTAAATTCATGATCTTAAGAATGTACAACAATATAATTTCTCTCCCAAGGTTAAGCTGATTTATGAGGGTTTGCCACTGATTCTCTAGGGTTTCATGAAGGAAAAGAAAACATACTCAAATTAAATATCAAGCTAACATTTTTGAAACTGTAAGTGGCAAATATTTGGCATTCTTTCAGAAAACTTCTTTCAGTTATAACTGGTAATAAAGCCAGGTTGAGTTCTTAGATTTTTTTCAGGTCAGTGATGTGATAAGACTCTTTGTTACGTACCTGGCTCTGTTGCAGCAGCTTCTGGCAGAGTTTCAGAACAGAGGAGATTCCTCGGCGTCGTGCTCGCACCTCCGAACACAGAGACTGGAGGGTGAAAGAGAAAAGTGAGAAGACAAAAGAAAGGTCAGCAAAACAGTAAATATTCAAATTATTATAATACAGCACCAAAAACACAAGAATTAACCTGCTGAGGCATCTTTGATTTGCTGCTGTCTCATAGTACAAATTGATGTATTTTTCATTTCTAGCTGGTTAGTTGTAAACAGAAGTGGAAGAACTGGATGGTTAAGATAAGTAGCCACCTAAATCTCCCACAGAAACTGCATTAATGGAAAGAAGATGTCTTCACTTTCTAAAGTAACAAGCTGGGGATGAATGGATAACTGCTTTATTGGATCTTTTATTTCTTTAAGTTAATAGCTGGGAACATGGTCAGACAAACACAGGTTGAAAAGAAACCTCCAGGTTAGACTGGAAATTACTGCAAACTTATTTGGATGAGTCAAACAAACACAGGACGGGGTTCATGTCCTGTGTAATTCCAAAAGTCATGTCATGTGTTTGATGACGTTACATAGGTGACTTGTTGCCGCTGTAAAAGAAACATGAACTTGAAACTCATTACTTTTTTTAACCCAAACCGTGGTCTTTTCCTAAACAAGAAGTCAGGCTTGTGGAGTAACAGATTACATGTAACTGAGTTACGCAATCAGGATACAAAAAAAGGTAACTGTAATCCTAAAAAGGATTATACTTTTAAAATACATCAGTTTTTCATTAAAAATACAGCAGAGGACCCATTTTTGATACTAAAAATCTTGGTTTCCATTTTATTTTCGAGGGTTATACTATTCTGATGTCTTATGGAATACATTTATAGCAATACAGCAGTATTTTACAACCTGGGATGAGAACATGTTGGTTTTCAGTATAGTAAATCTTTACTTGAAAGTGCACAAAGTTTCTGTGCAATGAGAGATTATTGCCAACAATTCAGGCACTCTCCCTTTTAGTTTCACCTCTAAATAAAGTAATAATCTGGATAAACTTTTGACTTGTTTCCAATCAGTCTGATCATCTGACTGCATTTGTGTCTTGACCCATCAGGCTTTGTTATAGTGATGTCCGCTGTGTTTACAGATCTCAGCAATTAATTTGGTGAATACAATCTTAATATTGCTGACCAAACTAAACCAGAATTGTCTTTTAAAGCATAGTTTTAAAAAAGAACAAACAAAAGCTAAATTTGGTATTATGTACTTTTTCAATTCTCCACAGTTCAGTGCAGTTCAGGTCATTCATAACAGTTCGTTAGCATAAAGTCAAATTCAGCACACAGATCCTTGATCAGCAGTAACAGTGCATAAAATAAATGACAACAGCCAATATTCCCCCCTCCGCTTCCCTCGCTGCTCCTGTCTAATAAATGCAAAAAAGAGAGAAAAAAAGAAACACAAGGATTGGCAGCGCCTATTATAAATCACTATATGCTGATGAGTTTCCACACGCAAAGGTCAGTGAGTGTGTGTGTGTTTGCATGTTTGAATGTTTACTTATGCAAGCATGTGCACAAGTGTGTGTAGATGTGGCCGTGTGTGCAAACATATGCATGTATTTCTGAGTGTGTGTGTGTCACAGAGAATAGAGGGGACAGCCTTACTCCTCTGCGGCAGGGACCAAACACGTCCAAGCCCCAAACTATTTATGCTAATCCTGCCTGCTCGCCGAAAAGCACTTCCTTTACATTTTCTTTACATTTTTCCAATAAATATTAAACACTATTACAATGAAATGGGATTCTCTGACTCTGTCTCTCTCTTCCTTGCATGCACACTCACACACACTCAACTCTTCTTCTTCTGTCTTTCATCTCCTCTTTCTCGCTCCCTTCAGTTTAGCATATTTGTGGCTCGCCTGGTTGTCTAAACAGGAGATGGGGATGCAGAATACAGCAGACAGGATCAAGAGGACAAGCCTGGTGTGTGCTTGCCTGTGTGTTTGTGAGGTTGCAGATAAATTTATTCCAAACAGGAGGTGTGTATTACGTTGAAGGAGGAGGCTCTAAACAACAACAAAACGACTGAGTGATACTCGCTCTGCGCCAAATAACTGCAGCAGACAGCGTGGGGGGAGCACAGGAAGATGAATTAAACTAGATTGAAGCTGGAACAATAATTCAGCATGTTAGAGTCAGAGGACGACGGTCATAACTCTAAAATCTGCTCTACAGCGTCTACAAAGTCTGCTTCAACAACAGAAAGTCGAACACATTGACTGAGAAATGTTTTTACTATAAATATGAGCTGCCGAGCTGAAAAAGTTCCTTATATCAGCCTTTGAGTGGTGGAGACAAGTCAGACGTTGGATTGATTTCATCCACTTGGTAATTGTATAACTTTGACATCACAGACAGCAAACATGACAATAAATGATAGCAGCTTAACAGTCTGTCAGACGGAACTGATTTACTTCAATATTTAATCAATACAGTTGTCTACACAGGCCACGAAATGGCTCACACAACACCCACACATTTTTTCAAATAAAATTTTGGGGGATTTTATTGCCTTTAATTGATATAGACAGCTGAAGACTGACAGGAAAAGGTGGAGGGAGAGAGCGAGAGAGAGAGGGGATGATACTAGCAAAGGGCCACATGTCGAACAAGTTGAACCCATAGCCGCTGCAGCAAGGACTCAGCCTTACATTGGGCACCAGTTCTACCAGGTGAGCTATCAGGGTTTCCCGACATCCACGCTTCATTTGAAAGTCTCAAGTCTGTTTTCTACTGACTTAATGCATAAACTACATTAAGTTTGTATTGGGCTGTATTGCCAGAACACTCATAGTGTGCATCAGTAGTTGTATAGTTGAGCTCTTAGTCAGTTGCAAGCGAACATGCAGGGATTCACTGACTCATGCAAGGATAGTCACTGAGTCACTCAAGCCTGCCCCTCATGTCTTGAAGTCTCAAGGCAGGAAGCAGTACCAAATATTTTAGACCATAGACAGCTGAACTGAACAGTCAGCCGTGTCTTAGCGAAGGTAAGATTGACGCAGCTGTGCAGGTTGTTAACTTCGAACAAGCAGTACCACAGCTTCCATGTGGTGGTTTAGGTACCGCAAAACAAAAACTCCCACTCCTCCCAACATGAACAAGATGCCAGGCTAAATACATTTTGTTTGATTATTGGGCTAGTTAAAGGTACCATGTAGAGTTTTTTAACTACTAGTAGCAGTATGGAGAAATGTGTTTATAACAAGGTTTTCCTCTCTTGTGTGCATTAAAATAATTTTAGAAAGTCATTTTCAGTGGATAGGACCAGTATAAACACTGTTAAATAATTTTTATCATCATTATCAGTATTATGATTGCAGTTTGGTCAGCTTGAGATAGCAAAAATCTTTCCTATGTGAGTTTATTTTCAGACAGAGAGGAGAAAGAGAGAGAATCCTAAGTCTCTATTGTTTCTGCACTGCTGGTTTTTATGCACTGATCCCTCTCTCTCTCTCTCTCTCTCTCTCTCTCTGGCCGGTCGAGCCTGGCTAGGCCCATATTGACTCAGAGGGCTCTACAGACACAGTCGGACAAATATTTGCTAAAAAGCTTTTCTTTCAAAATACATGGAAAGCCGTGGAGTGGCTGCGGAGAAAAAGAAAGAGACGGAGGATGTAGAGGGAGGGCTGAGATGGACAGAAAAGCAGAAAACAAGTGTGAGATAGGTCGAGAGAGAGGACAGGAGAGGTAGTGTGAAGAGAGAGAGAAGATTAAAGTGAGTTACAAAGAAACTGTGAGATAAAGGAGGATAGAAAAGATAAAGTCGGAGACAAATAGAAGCAAAGGAAAAGACAACAAGGAAAAGATGGGAAATTAAAAACATGGAAGCAAGGAAACAACTGGGAACATGTGAAACTGGGAAATTAGAATGAAAAACTCACTGATTTTAATGGTATATGCAAAAAAAAAATCGTGTGTTCTGGTGACCACCTTAGTGTGGTTTGAGACATTATTATGTGCCTGTCCATTCTTGAAATTACATTATTGTGAAATTCAGCTATTTCAGCCGAGGGATGAGTGAGTCCAGTATGGTGGCCTCTGCTATTTGCAGATGATGTGATGATGTTCTGCTTGCTTTGACCTGTGACTTCCAGCAACAGTTTGCCGCTAAGTGTGAACCAGCAGCTCTGACATCATCCCTGGAGGAGCTGCACAATGTGGCTAGAAAGAGGGGTGTCTGGGCTACCATGCTGAGCCTGATCTCCACCATCATAAGCAGCCGAAAATGGATGGATGAATTGGTTTTACATAAATAAATAAGTGTTTGTTTGAGTGGTTATTACAGCTCATCAAGAACAAAAGAACCCTTGCGAGAACCTTCATTTCTTTCAGGGTGTAATGTTGTTTCTGTCTTGTGTGTACGTCTCTGTGTGGTCATATTCAAGGTCGACCACCAGGAGAGACACAAAAAGAACAAGTGATGTCTTTATCTCTTTGTTTGTTTTCTCTCTCTCTCTCTCTCTCTCTCTCTCTCTCTTTCTCTCTTCATGTATTTTTCTGTCTGTCACTCAACACCCTTTCAGGAAGGGTGACCGACTCAGGATAAACAAAAAGAAGAGGATCTGCTCTCCTATTTCTCTAATTCCCCCTTCACTCTCTCTCCCCTTCTTCTTCTTACACTCAAGCTTGAGCTCTCTTTCTCTCTCCCACTCCACCCCCTCTATCTCTCTCATTCTTAAATCTCCCTCTCCTAAAAACAAAATCCTCTTAACTCTCCTCCACCTCCTCATCTCCACAATCTAATTACCGAGACCTGCCGTGAAGAGAGGGATGCAGGGAGGGATGGAGAGAGAGAATGGAGGGAGGGAGGGAAGGAGGGAGGGAGGAGAGGACAGGAGATAGAGGAGAGTGGAGGTTGTTAGTGTGGTTACTGTGTCAGTGTTTTTAAGCACTTTGAAATGACAGAAAGAAACAAGACTAGGATTTGGTAACATTTGAACTTTGTTGATACTAGTGCAGATCTGATACCTGAGTTTCAAAAAAGGCAATTTCAACACCTTTTTTGTCATTTCACAAAAGAAGCTTTATCCTCTCAAATGTGCTAAAAGCAAGCAACTATACAACATCTTTGCAATAACATACTTGACCGTTTTTGATATCTGGTGCTACACATTTTGCTCTGTACCCAAAAAGTACTGAAGTTTGTTACGGAGAAATACTTGCTTTTTGAACCTCGAACAGTCTAACCGGACTCAGGATACATGAGGCAGGCATCATGCGAACGTGTAATTAAAAAAGCAAGTATATCTCTGGCATTAGACATGACAAATACCTTTTATTCATTTTAAATTAGGCTACTGTGTTAGCACGAAATATAGAAGTCGCTGCTTTGTTCAATCAAATGCGTCTTTCGAGCTGCAACTTCTTGATTGATGACTTTGTAACATGAATTGCGTATTTCTACTGTTTACCTTGCAATTGTTGCAACAAGGATAAAATGATTGCACTTTCCAGAGGGGTAAAATCCTGTCTCATATGGTCTTACCAACACCTCTGCAGTGTTTTGACATCTGACAAGTCTTCAAAGTCATGGATCTTTTACTCAAACTGGACTTCCTGCATTATACCTCATTGTCTCACTGGTACCTGAAGTAACATGCCACAACCAATGCAGTTATTTTAACACAGGTAACGCAATGTTATAGCCTACAAGTTCAAACTGAGGGAAAGACAAAAAATAAAGACAGGAAGACAGGAGCAAGAGGAAAAAACAGGATAAAAATAGAGCAGAAAGAATGACAGCAAAAGAGCAAGATGAAGAAAGAAGACAGGAATTATAGAATAAATAAATAAGAGAGACAGATATTAAAAAAACATTAAGACACAAAGAAAAACAACTGAGAAAGGACGAGAAGGAAAGAGGACAAGGACAAACTGTAAAGTGAAGAGACAAAAATAAAGAGAGAGAAGGGGAGAGACAGAAGGAGAATTTTGGCTGCTTGCGCGGTGACCCAGTGGATATTTCAATCAATTACCATTAATTAGAAATCTCTGATTAATTCTATTTGTTGATTAAGTCAATTAAAACCACAAGCACTCGTTATCGCACAACGAGCCTAATGAATTCCTGTCGACAATTTGTTCCCACACACATATTCCCTCCGCTGCTGCTAATACCGCCTACAGCTAGCCAAACTTTGTCGTTTGCATACTCTTCCCCATCTCTCCCTCTTTTTCTCTCCTCTCTCTCTTCGTCTGACATTTGTCCTCCTTCCTGCATTCTTTCACTCTCTTTTTCTCCCCTCCCTCATCCATTTTATCCTCTTCTCTGCTCTCATTCCTACACTTATTCTTATCACCAAGTTACTTCTTAATTTCTTTGTTCCAGTTTCATTTCTTCTTATCTGTCCAGCTGAATTCATAAAAGTTACAGAACAACCACTTTCTGCCTCCGAGGTTTGTTCAAGAGCACCTTGTCATCAAGCAGAAGGATTGTTCAGAGATCGCTTCCTTCAGGGTTTGGAAGCATAAATAGTTCACTCACAACCTTTTCCTCTAACCTCAAGGATTCCCAAACTGGGGTCCAGGGGGTCTTTCACATAGACTAGAGGTGTAGTAAACATGGTTGTACACCAGATCTACAACCTCTTCCTAAAATATTTAGTCTTATTTTACAGTAAAATACCAGGAAAGGGCACGGAATGAAGTCAAAAGAGTAAAACATCAAGGATGTTTGGGGAAACACTTCCTTCCTCCTGATAGATTTATGATTAGTTTGCTGTGTTAGTTTTACAGTTATTAGTAATCTTTTAACCTATTGTGCCCTATATTGTTGTCTTGAGGATGTGTGTTGTACTATACATATTCTAGAAAACACAGCAAAAATAAAAATAAAATAATAAATAGAGGTTGATAATGATGTCATAAATGTGGTCAGATTGAATTAACACAACTCAACAGTTACAATGGATTCTATTTATTCTATTAATATTTATTATAACAGTGACAAGTTTTTAGAGCAGATAAAAGTATCCAAACAATTTATTAGACTTGTAGTGTAGCTCGTTTATAGCCTAACATTAGCTTTTTACTTTTGGCGCATCGCATTTACGCTTGAAGAGTCATAAAAGTCAGAAAAAATATAAACTTTTGTTCGCCAAATAGATATTTTTCTATAAGAATGAAAAATGTTGTTTGTTTGCAGGTACCAGGTTCCCAGACTCCAAAAACACATCATCCCTGCAGCACTCTACATCTCAAAGTATGTTCACTCATCCAGGATTCATCTACACCTGATGGACTGAAGAATTGAAGAAACATTATGGATGGATTGTGAAAAAAATAATGAAACAGCGAATCTACCTATCTATCTACCTGGAGCTGAATAAGTGGATAAAGTGTGGTCTCGAAATAAATATCTGAATTTGCTTTGATAATGTGCTACGTATCATTTTATAAGACTTCATGAAACAGGTCACACAGCATTATGGAATGAAACTTGATGCCCTGCCTCCACTGACCCAGAACCATCTGTCTCCCGCTCCGCAGTTTTTAACATCACACATAAATGGAGTCTGACAGTCAGCGGGATTCGTTAAGGGCTTTTAAAGCAATTCACTGAAAATGGAAGCAGACAATAAAGTAAGATGTACCTCTCCCACTCACTTTACCGCCGTGTTTGTGACATTTATGGCAAAACCCGGCAACCTGGATGCATTAAAATATCAATTTAGTACTCTGGCAAATTGAGAACACGACTCCAAAGTGAGAAATTTACGTTTTAATTTTTGGATTTCTCCAGAGTGACTCATGGTAAACCCAGAGGTCAGGGGTCACATATATTAAGAGAAAAGTGGTAAGAAAAAAAACAATATGGAGTTTTTTGTCTTCAGCGTTACAAGTAAGTGACACATTCTTTTAAAAAATCACACAATATTATTATTATTATAAAGTAAGATTGTGCCCCACAATCGCAAAATTGAGAAGTTTTCTTCTTTAAAAAAGAATCCATTGATTGTGTCTGTACATTGATGGTTACAGTGCAAACAGGAGCTGATAGCAGCTGATGCAGGATGACTTTTATTCTAAAGTGGAAAAACTAATGGGTGGACCTTTAGTCAAAACTACTAATTGCAGGGTCAGTTCTTGTTAACATCACTCCCGACCATTGTGCGAACTATACCATGGCTTTCACTTATTTTAGGGAATAATGGCGATCCAGTGCGCGGCATGAAGTTCAGGATATTGCGCCACCACACTTCAATCGATGATGGGGAGAATCTTTATTAACGTAAATTAGGGATGTATCACCCTCATGCATGAATATCAAAACTTTAGGAATAAACTGTGATGACAGAAAAATTAACATGCATGACAAAAATAAAATACTTCTCATATTTCACAAAATCAGTTTTCAGGGGAGTTCATGTCTTAATTAGCGGGGAACTCAGCTCCTTTCTAGATAAGACATGCTCCCTGAACCCCAAGAACCCTCCCCTCGTAGTCGCGACCTGTTCCCAACTTATAATACAGTATCGGTCAGTGGGCACTGTAGGTATCCACTCTACGCCGTCATTTCTTGGTGTGCCCTGCTCTCAGAGTCACCATGATGTGGTGTAGGGGGATATGGGTCCACCCACATATGGAAGTGGTGGGGGTGTCCGATGGCTCGAAACACAGGACTTTGACCCAGCAAGGCTGCTAATTATATAAGATTTGCTTGGGGGCCCTCTGTTTTGCCTCTTGCTTCCACATGACAGCTTGAGGTAGACAGGGAAAAAGGAAAGAGAAGAGGGGATGAACAAGCGCCAATGGGCTAGCATTTGGATTCGAAACCCCCACCTTGCTGGCTGCATGGGGTGTCCTGCTCATACCTTAGGTGCTCAACAGGGTGCCCCAGAGAAAATTTCTTTTGAACACTTGCCTCTTCTTCCCTGAACCTAAGCCCAGGCTGAGTTTTTTGTGCCTAAACTGAACCAAAGTGCAACCGTATTACAACGCCAACCATGCAAGTCCAGCCAGACTTTGCAGATTTGTTGTTGGCTACTTGACCACGGAGTCCCACGCGTCCAAAAGTGATGCTAGCGGCCTTATTTGATAAGTTGGGAATGAGAACGTGTTGCCCAAAGCATGATGGGAACTGTAGTAACAAAGCTCAAAACTAATGGAAATAGGAAGAAAAAAAACAAACAACAAGAAGAAAACCTGTGATATTTCTTGGAAACTATCAAAACATTTTGCAGTCCTGAGACTCACAGTATCCCATCATAAGAACTGTCTTAGAACATGCATATAGTACTATTGACATACTGAAAAACAGCCTTTAGGGTGTAGTTGTTTGATTAAAGCAAGTTGAAATCTTTAAATAAAGTCCGCCTCTGTGTCAAAAAGCTCAGTCCAAATGGATTACTGCTGACATCATCAGGTCTTATTGATTATTGTAAGTTATTAGCTGTATAAGTCCTTTCGCCCGCTCGACGCCCGGCGACATTTTAAGGATGAAAGCTTTACTCTTAAAATATTCAGCAGCAGTAAACAAATGGAGGATATATGAAGTCTTTGTGAGTGAAAGCATTTACTGTTCTCACTAATGCAGCCGAGTGAACACGCCGCACCGAGTTAAAACGCTGCTATCAATAAAATTCAATCTCCTTCTGTCTGTCTGCATTTCTCTGTATATTCGTCTTTTCACCTCTTTCTCCCATCCGTCTTTTTCTTCCTTTCTTTCTGCATCTCACTTTACAGGCTGTTCTCTTTTTCCTTGCTGCTCTCTCAATCTCTTTTTTTTCTCCCTCCTCTCTAGTCTCTCCATCTCTTTCTTGTTTTTCCTTTCTGACCACTCTCAATCTTTACCTCTCCGCAGCCCTATTCCTTTTCAGTCGTTCCTGCTCTTTCTCTTTTCTCTCTGTTCTTTTACTATCTTCTCCATCTCCATCTTTCACCCTGTCTCGATCCCTTGTTTTGTCTCTCTGTCTTTTCCTGCTGTTTTAGCAGATGAAAGAGATTTTTCTCCTCTGTCACTATTTGTCTCTCTCTCCTTACTGGTGTCTCCAGGGACGTTTTTAGCTTTCTATCATGGACTGAAGTAAAGGTTAGGCTCTGAGTTGGTCAAACATTTGGATATTATAAAATGTTAGGACTTTTATCTCCTCTGCAGAAACTCTCAACGGTTTTTAGTCCCCGTGTTGGCCAGAAGAACACAGCACATCATTTGAACATCGAGTAGAGTGAAAACCATTTGGGTTGGAATAATTTTCCTTATTCTTTAGTGAAATAAACCATTTAAAAAACCTTTGGATCAACTGTTACAGAGCAGAAAACACAACCCTTAGATGGTTGAATGTTGATATTTTGGATATGTTGGACTCATGACCCGTAATTTGGTACATTTGGACAAAACCCATTAATGACTAACAACTATATTAGTTTTGTTAAAAAAAAGAGCTCCCAAGAAATTGTTCTGTGTTACGAGGCTGAAAACACAAAAAACGCTGCAGGGAAACTGTCAATAATGTGGTTATCAGTTGCTACAAAATGTAGCATATTTATCATGCTTAATTAGTA
>NW_023339873.1:1090755-1090968 GCF_004916995.1 Morone saxatilis
ATTTATCATGCCTTAATTAGTAGACAAACCCCAACAAAATAAATGTAACCTTCATTTGTCATGTTAAACATCATGTTAAATAACATGTACACTGGATAAAAACACATTATTGAAAGTGAAGGGGTTTTGAGTCCAATGGTATTAAGAATTAGATCTGCATCATCCTATATTTAGTCATAAGTCACTATTGGTTACTCATTTTATCCCATAGGA
>NW_023339873.1:1091056-1091334 GCF_004916995.1 Morone saxatilis
ACAGTCCAGAATATGTGTGTATCATAAATTATGAACATCTGAAATTCCTTACCTGTTGTTCCACAGGTGTCAACCCTCACAGAGTTATTTTGCACAGCAACATTTTGCAGAGGATATGCACCTAAAAGTGGTTTATTGGTTGAAAACTGTATTTGAGACAGAATTTTGTTCATAATGAAGATGGAATAGCTGTTAAACTCGTGTCAGAACGTTGCTGCCACACTGACATCCACTTTAGTACCCTAATTCAGCACTTTTTTCTTAGCATTAAGCTAGCT
>NW_023339873.1:1091434-1097037 GCF_004916995.1 Morone saxatilis
GTCCTGGTCAACATTTCCCTTTGGCTTTTTCCTGACCTCTCTGCTCACTTCTTTATCTGTGATCATCCCTCTTTTCTGCTCTCGTATCGTCTCTCTCTTTCCTTACTGGCTTTTTCTTCTTTTTCTCCATCATTCTCTCCATCTCCTTCACTCTGTTTCTTCCTGCATTTTTAGCTAAATTAATTGTTTTTTCTCCTTTTCTATTGACATTTTTTCTCCTATTCTTCTATCTCTATCATCTCTCCTGACCACTCTCTCTCTCTCTCTCTGCTTCTGTCTCTCTGCTTTCTTGTTTTTTTTTCTGGGACTTTCTTCTCTTTCTGTCTCTCCGTCTCTATTCTGTGTTTTGATTCTCTCTCTGTCTCCACTCCTTTAGCAGATGAAAGAGCCGGGTGTTTTCTTCTCCTACCGAGCAGATGAAGATGAAAGTCTGATCTGTTTGTTGATGCCGTTACCGCGGCAACGTCTCACCTGTTTGCTCGCCTTCAACCCCTAACGAGCAACTCTTAACGAGAAAACACCTCTTCAAAACACCAACGAGCGCACACGCACACACAAACCTGCGTGTGCGCACACAAAGCCAAGGACCTAACACAAACAGAAGTACGACCAAGAAACACACACAGAAGGGCATAATCAAAAGGCACACACACACACACGCACACACACAGCAGCCTGTGTTCTTGGCAGGGAGTCGGTGGATCTTTAATCCTCATCATGCAGCAGGTATCGATATCAGAGCCTCGCTGTCACCTTCTATTAGCTGCCTGAGAGATGCTGGGCGGGGGGCAGAATCATATACTATGGCTAGGGAGCTGTAGTTAGTGGACTATAGTGCGCATAGAGGCGATGTCGCCGTAAACCGCCACAGCCACTTCATCCAGAGTAGCACACAAAACAAAACAAAAGTGTTGTTGTGCTACATACATGGATTCAAAAAGGCTAAAAGTGAAGAAATGTGAGATTCTGCTCTGAAACCTTTCTTGGACTATCCAAGACGAATAATGATAATCACAAGAGAAGCATGGTGAAATGTTTAGTTGCCCACAACATGGTGGTCGTAGAGCTCCCTTTGTAGATAAGATTGGCTTACTATGTACCTTAAGGTGTCATTTTGGATGCACTGGCTAGACATAAATCGATGGGTCAAACAAAAGAAGGACTTTCAGTCAGGAGAATACTGTAATGTCCCGTGTGATACCAGAAGTCAACCTTGACTTCTTCTAATTTACATATATAACTTAAATAACTTAAGTAACCTACCTAAGTTACATAATGTACTTTCATCTTTTCCGAAAACTTAACCAAGCAGTATTTGTGGCTAAGTGTGACCATTTTACAACATTAACCACAGACATTTTATTTTGAAAGTCTAACTGGACGATGCATATTGCTAACTTGACCCCAGAGCCCTATGTCCAGAAATGATGCTAACAGCATCGTATTTTAGGGCCACTTAGCAAGTGGCACTATTTTATCAGTTGGGAGTGAGAATGTGTTGCCCAAAGCATGATGGGAACTGTAGTGACAAAGCTTAAAACAAATGGAGGGTGAAAAAATCCATGATCTTTTGAGAAAAATATCCAAACAGTCCAATCCTAACATTCAGTTCAGCTCAATCTTAATACAACACTCACACTTATGTTGAAGGAATAATTGTTCACTGTAATCATCCTCCTCTTAATAGTGACTGTAAAGTGTTACCTTTGACTACGCTGTAAGGACAAAATCCATTCTGTACAAAAATACATTATAAAGCAGTCTGAATTAGCCAAATCTTTGTCCTGGCAGTCGTGTATAGGCTTGCTGCCAGTGTTTTGTCTCTACAACAAACGTAGATACAACTGCCATAAAGTGTGAGGGCTTGATTAACCTACTCGGGGGCCCTGGGGCAAAAATAAACTGTGTCCCCATTGAGACCCCTGAGGGTCTGGAGTATTGGACAGATGCCCACTCTGCCCAGTTGGTAATCCAGCCTTGTATGTAGTTGTCGTTTCATTTTCTCTGCATGTCTGTTGATCTCGAAATAAGGTTTTATACATGTGAGGAGGGTGGGGTTAACAGTTCCAAATGGTATGGGAACAAAGAAAGAAGAACGTTCAAACGTTTGTGCAAAATAACCTACAAAGAAGGTACCATCCATACAAGAGTTCAGTACCACACCACAGAGCGACCACACTGGCAAAGAGTCTCGGTTGACTTTTCCTGCCTTGCAGCGACGGCACAACTGGTTTTCAATATTCCCGTACAAATATATAGAATGGGAACAATGTGTATGAATATACTGACAATAATCAGGAAGATGTGGTTCAAAATAAAAGACTTGGAAATTACAAACATTGAGAGAAACAATTTATATATATATTAATTTCATTAGTTTCTGTCCACTTTGAATAGAGTTACGAATACCCGCTTTTGATTATAGAGTCTGGTGAGTGATCGTGATATTAAGGCTGGTAAACAAAAGGTCTATCTTTCTATAATACTGTCAGACACTAAGAATAACAATCTGAGCCTGTCAGGGGCAGAAAAAGCACTTTTAGTGGTCGTACTTTTGAAGGGCACATTTCTCCCCAGGGATTAATGTTAGCTTGCGTTGCAGTCATTGCGGCACTTTTTACGAATTACATCTAATTCGGTGAATTAAGAATTTATATCGATCAAAGCAGCGTTGGTGATTGTTGGAAAGACTTACAAAGTCAGTTTTGGTGAGTTTTGTTTTATTTCGGTCTGATTGTTCTGGTCTGGATATCCACAACCTTTAAAGTTGTACATTTTCCCCATTTACTAACACGAATTAGCTATTAAATAGCCAAATGACTCATTAATTATAATCACACTCAATGTTATAAGTTCATACGGTTTGTCACTGGTTACTGAGAATCAACAGAATGAGGTCATGTTTTAGGACGGCAGGTGAGATACGTACTCAGTCATGAATGGGTGAGGAGGGGCAGGTTCATGCTATAAACTGTAGGGGGGGTCAAGTCTTACAAACGGCAGGAGGAGGGAGAGCTGAAAATAGAAACGACTGAGGAAAGGGGNNGCATGTGATACAAATGATGCCCGGAGGGCAAAGAGCACGACTTGAGGGGTCTAGGTGATGAGGCGGCCGTGGGTAACAAACAGTGGGGGAGGACGGGTTCATCTACTGTCAGCAGCGGGGGAGAGGGGGAGCAGCTGAACAGATAACAAGAGAGAGAGAAAGAGATGCAGCAAGGACGACAGATACCGAGAAAAAGACAGATACGCAGAGCAAAGGAGAAAAATAAAAAGCACGGAAGAGGAGAACTGAGACAGATAGATGAAGCAAAGAGAGATGGATGCGGACATAGAGACAGATAGACAGATAGAGAGACAGAGGAGGGCAGTTTGTTGAGCTTCACTTCAGACAAACGAGCAAAACGCTCACACTGATATCCACAATCTATGCCAGCATCTCTGTTTGTGTGCCTGTGTTTGTGTGTGTCTCGAGAGCAAGAGGTCGCCTCCTGACAGTGTGTGTCCATCTGACTGAAGGAACAGAGACTTTGAACACGAACACTAATCCATTTCCATTTCCAAGAAAGAAAGAAACACATATAATGTTATCGCCTATGGAAGGTCACAAAGGACAAAAATGTTTTTTATCATGATCTGAAAATATCTAATATAATAAGAGTTGACTTTTGTTCACAAAATGGTTATTACCTGATCATTATTACACTGTTCTGTGATTAAGAAATACTTTCAGATCAATCTGTTACTATAACAGGAAGGTTAAGATTTAAATAATATCAATAATGTGATCACATGATCACAAAGGTAAAACAGAGTTGTTCTCATCATATGAAAATGTGCAGAATAAAAAAAATAAACTCAAGTAACTCCAATTAAAATAATTTTGGGGTTTCTGCTGTAACTGATACTTAATGAAATTTGCTTAATATGAATTATCGTAAAGGTGTGGCATGTTTTCGAGAATGACCCCAAACATCACTCAGGAAGACGTTTTCTTTGCTTTTTGAAATTTAAACACTTAATAAAGTGTGGCAGCATCAGAAAAAAATCATAATTTATTTTTAAAAAATCTGATTCACAGAAAAACTAAAGACGTAATATTTTCTGAAAAAGTGATAAAATCATTAATCAGTGTTTGGAAAAAGTGTTCTTTGATCTGAATATTTGTGTTTTCACTGCAGCTGTCTAAAGTGAGAAGATGCAAGAAAAGCAGCAGCACTGAACCTTCTGGACGGAGCCGTCAGTGTGTGATTCATATTCATACCCAAACACACAGGAGAGCTGTATTTGTGTCTGTACCTGCTTCCACTGTGCGTATGAGTGTGTGTGTGTGAGCTCAGTCTATTAATTCTCAGTGTGTCCAGGGCCCAGGGCGTCTCTGCGACAATAGAGAGTCATCGGGGGCCCGGGGCCTGCTGGAGGAACGTCTGGCTGACGCCGTATCTTAAAGGAGCGCTAATTTAATTAAGAGCCAGGTTATAGACAGACAGGTAGAGGAGGGGGACTGGGGGGACAGAGTAACTTAATACCTCCTGAAAATCTTGTTTCTGCTAATCTGCAGTGGTTTCAGTTCTCACCTCGCTGTGTGATGTACAGGTGTACTCCAAGCAGCGGTGTGAAGTTACTCTTTAACAGGACATCGAACTGGTTCGTCAAGGATCGAATGACACAGCATGTGTTTTAGAATGACTTTTTCTGACTGTGAATATGAAAGATTGGGTCACCCAAGCAACCAAAAAGCAGCATACAACCAAAAACAACAAAACTTGGAATTTCTTTCCTGAGAAGACAGGTCCACACTTCTTCCCAAGGCTATCAGATCTCTCACACAGTCTGAGTTCTCATCAGAAACTATCATTTAGTAAATTGGCTCAGTGACATATGCGATGGATATTTCATATTATTGGCTTCTTTTTTGACAAATTCAGTGTTTTCTTGCCCCTGACACTTCACAGAAGTGAACTGAATACTGAGATATACATATATATTTTTATGTTTTCTAGCACGCTTTAAATCAAGAATGCCTCGCGACCCATAGTCGGTTTTGTGCTTTGGTGAGTGCTGGTCTTAATGCAGCAGTGTCTCTTTGAAATATCGCCGTACATTCGTGTTCGTGCATGTGTGTTTTTTTTTATAAATGTCAGTGTATGTGTGTTTTTTATAAATATACGTTTGTAAATGTGTGTGTGCCCCTGTGACCTCTGCCGATCCCCACTGCTTTCTCATACAGTCGTACAGTAATAAGCTGAGGCGCAGAAATCGAACCCATTTACTAGTCCAAACGCCAAAAACAGACAAATGATCGCTAAATGGAGCTGAGCTTCTCTTAAAATGGGAGCGCGCCCCTTTCATCTCCATTTACCTCTCTCTCTCTCTCTCTTCTCTCATCCTCTCTCTCTCTCCATACAAATGACTGCTATCAATATTTCCAATCTTCATTTCTCCAGAAGCTCTGGGCCTCTTTCTGCCAAAAATCAATGGCTTCCCACTGAGAGCTGTGACAAGGATCAAAAGTAAGAGTGGCTCGGCTCACTTTTCTTCAGATAAAGTCTTGTTTCTATACAGTTTCATCATTTAGGCAGCCTGTGTGTGTGTTTGTGTGT
>NW_023339873.1:1097137-1104389 GCF_004916995.1 Morone saxatilis
AGATAGAGAGAGAGAGAGAGACATGAAGATGAGAGGTGCTCTGTTTGTTTTTCGGGGTAAATTTACACTTGAAATGATCTGTTCATCAGTGTTTCCATCCTTTTCCCATCAACACTCTAAAACGTTGGAGTCAGGACCAGATCACCACTTCAACCTGCAGGGAAAAGAGGAGGAGGAGGAGAGAGGGAAAACAAATTCTAGTTAATTGAGTCCCCTAAAAACAACACACCATCTCTCTCTTTGTTCCATTTGCTCTCCTCCCCTCTCTCTTTATCACCCTTATTTGCTTATTTTCATTTTCAGTCTCTCCCACTGGTTCTTTTTCATTTCCATTCTTTTACTTTTTGTTCATTTTTCCAGGGAGAGTCTCAGTTCTCGTTCAGTCAGTTTGTCTGCATTAGTCAAAGCTAAGATGTAGATCTTGTCGTCTTTTAATGTCTGTGGATACATTTAAACAGCACAAAAAAAATCTTTACTGATGATCAAAGCATTTACCTTAAAATAATGATAAATGCGATAAAAATGTCACTAAATACACTAAACATATAATGTGTTTTTTGGATGCGAGATTTGGTCTAAAATTGACATTAAGTAAGAATTGGTATTTTTTGAGATTTGGCGCCCCCACTTTCAGAGTGCAATACCACTGTAAATATGGACATTTGTTATGATTAAATTACTCATGTTCAAAAACTAGCGACTTTGCTAAAACAGCCAAACATCAAGCAAGTGCAACACCACAAGAAATAGCAAACCAGCAAATAGTACTGACTGTACCAACAGCAAGAAGCCAACTCGCCGTCTGTCTGCAGACTTCTATTTCACGAAGCTCTCACCCACGAGTAAAAGCCAGATTTACTCTTGTACGGTGGCCTCTTGTTCGCCCATTTCGGTGCTGCTCTCCGTCAGCATTCAATGTTGTCCCCCTCTCGCCCCGGGACTGAAACCTTGTATACCGACGGTCCAAACCTCCTGTGGTGGAAATCTGAACACCAGTGCTAAGTGATGTAACAAGCAAATGAAGGAAACATCTTTGACAACACTTCAGTATGTCAGTATGTAAAATAAATAAAGCAGAACTGAATTATGAACACATCCAATAATTGGACATATTCAGCCTAAACAAACAATGCAAATACAAAAAACTCTCAAGCAACTCAACTGACTCTGAAAACTGTAAAAGTATTAAAGAGAGGAATCTGAAGCTGTTATGAGCTTGTTGAGTGTCCACACAGTTTCACGCTGCTCGGCTCTGCAGGAAACAAACGGACTTTCAACGTGAACATGTTCACCTGTAGAGAAAAGAAATGTATCATATCAGAAACAAAATGAATATTTTTGTGTTTCTTTGTCTTGAAAAGTGTACTTTAAGTCTTTTAAATTACATCTCCCTCTCTCTTTCCCCTTCTCTTCCTCTCCTCCAAACTAACCACAGACTCGTATAATCACTGTCGCCTCTTGTGAACACAGCTAACTGCACATTTCACCGGTCAGGGGGTCCTATAATCGGGCCTCTTCATCGTCTAATGGGCTGGTTTTACCTGCCAGAGTTCAGCTAAAGTAGTGTTTCCACTCAGGAGGGAGAGTCGCTGCTATACCAACGACTCAATACCTTTTGTACAAACACATACATATGCAAATTAGCAACAGGGACCCATGCGGGGCACGTTCAGGAGCGGCTCACAGACACTCAAAGTTTCCCTTGTTATGACTGCTTGTTGAAGAACTGCAAGATAACAGCTATCTGATCCTTTAAATTCTTCAAAACAATGCACTATGAACCCAGAATAAGACAAGATGTAGCGTATGAATGGTGCTGCAGAAAGTGAAGTTTGTGAAATAAATCATGTAAAAAAGTTTAAAACATAATATTAACATATCTCATTTGGCCTCTCTAAAAACAAAATCACAGAGATAATTAAAGCTCAGCTTCCAGCAGCTGATTTTAAGCATGAAGAAACAGGATTGGACAGGAAGTTGCAACTGAAAGGAATTTGGCAGCACAGGGAAGTGATGATGGCGGAGAACCTTAAAATGTATGAATGAACAGAGTGGTAGAAATACACCAGTAGATGAAAGAAGAGACACGAAAGTGAAAATCTTCTTCACTAAACTTTTACAAAAGCTTCACTTCAATAAGTAGAGGAGGAAGACGAAATGAATCGTTTTCATAATTTAACTGCGCTGTTTTCTTTGAGATGTTGGACTCACAGACTGTATAATTAAAAATGGACGTAGTCTCAGTGACGACACCCATAGTTTCTGAAGAGCCGTTGTAAAACTCAGTGGGGTCGTCGCCATCTTGGCAGTGCAAGTGGTAGAAACATGACTCTATCAGCTCCCAATGAATCCAAAAATGAGCAAATGTGGAGCGTGGGTGGAGCTGAGGCAGGCTGAAGCCTCACCTGTCACTCAAAGCAGCCACACTCTTTATTATGCATAACTTTAAGCCTTAATATAATTTGAACTGTGACTTTTATAGAATTTCACCCGCTGTACAGTTGTCATGAATAGGACAATTAGCTCTAGAGAACAAAAGTGTTTTTTGTATCAGGCTGTAAACATGTTTATTTCTGCTGTATATTTTAATACGGGGCCTTATGGAGGGTGACTCACTGCTGGAGCCAGCCTCTAGTGGCTGTTAGAAGAACTGCAGTTTTTGTTGGTTCTGTTTGTCGTCCATGGAAGATGTTGCTTGGTGATTATACACTAATAAAAAATATACCTATGAAAATTAAATTCCATTAATGCCAATATTTTCTGCCTCCTAATGTTGCAAAACTGGACGTTTAAGTATGATTATTGTGAAGAAGGAGCTCACAAAGTCGTTGTTACTGAGGGTTTTAGGGATACATGGTTCAATAGAGCTGTGACTCTCTGTCAGCCTGCGAATAATGCTGAAAAGAAACCTGGGGTTGATCTTATGTTAATTAATAGGCTGCTCTGGCATTACAGAGGGCCTTTCTATATGTTTTAAGACTATCTTGCCAGATTAAACGTGATTCTACTAGTTTGAAACTCAACATGTGTACTGTTTTCACCAGCAATTTCTTTCCAAAACTCAACCTCAAATTCCATAATGTTGCATAAATAGTATATCACATGTCTATTTGAGGTAAACAACTTATTACTTCTCCTTTGGAAGTAACTGCACAGAACTCATATTTGTAGGTATGTGGCGTTTCCTCAAACCAGGACACAAAAGAGCTGATGCTCTTGAGAGGAATGTGGTTTTTAAACCTGCATGGTGTTAGAGGCCCCTATGCTCATAATGGCTTAGAGCTGAAACACATTTGTTTGTCTTTTTGCGCCCTCAATAAACAAGAAGATATTTATCTCTATCAAGGATTTTGTTGTTTTGGGCCCCTTGTAAACCCACTTCCACTTCCGCAAATTGGCTTTATGGAATGACCACTTACCCCTCCACCCATATCGGATCACCAACGAGGTGAGAGTGGCGGGGCTGGATTGGAATGGAGCTTGGTCCGTCTGGCATTTTTGTTTTTTGGCAGTTCGTGGTGTCTTTCTCCTGGTGTTTTTCATTGAACTTTTGGTTGCTCTTAATCACACTTTCTGCTGTTCACATGGATTTTTTTGTCTTAATTCTTGTGGTTTTTGTACGCTGTGGCTTGGCCTGATGATTAACCCGTTTTGTGGCACCTTTGTCACACTTTGGAGTGGCTGAACCATCTGCAGCTCAACGTGACACCCAAAGGACTAACCGAAGGCAGCTTCATTGTGGATGAGGCAGGGCAAAACACACCAGTGACCTCTGTCTTCTCATCCCCAGGGGGTCCCTGTGGAACACGTAGAGGAAATACAAGTTAACCCTGGGGCGGCGCGTGTACACCTCTCCCTCAATAAATCACAGCCCCCCTCCTGCACCTCCGCCGGAACCCAGAAACCAACAAGGCTGTCCTACAAGAAGGGCCAAAGCCGACTTCGTTTTCTTGTCCTGAGGAGGCTGAGGTCCTTTAACCCATCCCTGTCCGGACGGACGTGCTGAGGATGGTTTATGAGTCCTGTTGTGGGCCAGTGCGATTCTTTCTTCGCTGTTCACATAGCTTGGGCAGTGGGCCCCCTGAAAGGTCCGCAGCACCCCACCAACAGACCCTACCGGCAAACCTTTGATCAGGTAGGGCCGGTGATGTACCGTCGGGCAGCGAGCAAAGTGGACACCTACCTGACAACCGTGCAGCAAGGAAGGACATCGCTTGTTCCAGGCTTCAGTCCCATTCTTGGACCAATGTCCGCAACAACCCCTCCCTCCTATGCACGACGACTGCCCCGCGAGGAGCACCTCAGCAAGAAGACTCCTCTCAACCCCAGTATGCCCCCACAGAGCGCCACAAAGGAAATTCATTCTGGCCCTGTTAGGTCTAGTCAAACCCTGTACAACGAGGCCTCCCCTTCCAGAGATTCAGACACCCCCCCCATCTCCTGTAATCTTAACACCCAAACAACGGACCATCACGTTCTTTTGCACTTATCTCTTATAATATTAGTTAATCTACGTTTTTAATATCCCTATATTAATGGCGCAGTGCCAATTCAGAAATTTAATTAATCTTTGAATATATTGGAACATGACTTCTTTGAATAATAGTGTTTTTGGAAACTGAATTCTGGAATACCCTATGGAAATGAAACCCTTGAATATAGTATTTGAATGAAATTCCTTTGCAATATATGCTGAATGCCACACTTGAACTGACCCGTCATCCAAGCAACGCTGGCCATCTTGTATTTTTGCTGCTGCAAGAATCGTGAGAATGAGTCTAGCCAGCTGGGAACCGTGTGGCAGCCATAACAGTGAGCCATGAGGACATTTAACTCCATTAGCAAAGTGCTTGTACGGGCCAAATCCTCCCTGATAGTACGAGCCCCCAATACCGTTCTCCCTGACACCGAACAAGCCGGACAACATCTAAGTGCCGAATCCAAATGGGTCACCCTGGCTTCCTTGCCAGTGCGCTCATGTCTTAAACAAGAACGCTCTCAGGTCGGCCAACTTTCTCACGTTCCATCTCCGAAAACCAATCTTACTTGGACCTCTTTCTATTCTTACCTCGTTCATGACCAGGCAGTCCCTATTGCACTGCCTGACTCTATCACCTCCCTCCTTAACTCTAGATTTCACCTATATATCAAATGCTTTCGTCGCTTTGTGGTGCGTGTATGGTTTTCTGTAATGTGATCTGGATTGTGTGCGTAACGGGCCCACAGAGCTCACGAATGTGTCGCTGATCACCCAGAACACGTGGTCTAAACTTATAAACTAGATACTTCAGCCCTTCATCCTGGTCTTGCAACTGCTGGGTGAGACTTCTTATCTGTATCTAAAACAATATATGACACGAGTTTCCTCTTTCAGTTTTCAAAACCCCTGCCAGTCCGCAGTAGCTGAATAACACAGATAGAAATCCGCAGTCCCAGAGAAAGTTGCGCGCAGAGCGCATTGCCGTTTCGCCCGGGCCATGTCACTTGTTGTTTAATTAACCCGTCATATACAAATTCACCCTGTAAAATGATACCCCAAGCCTGCATCTGTTATATACCATTACAGACCCTTTCTTACGTACAGACGTCCTCACACCAACAGCAGAGTGTTTGCTTTCCCGCAAGATACGCTTCTGCTTTCCTTTATGGAGCGCCGTGTTAAACCCAGCGGCTTTCATCACATAGCTTCTTTTCTCACTTCCTCTGTCCCACAAATCAACCACCACACTACTCCGCCTGTTTGCAAAAATGTTAAATACTATTCTTGGTTTAACCGTGCCCTTTTTTTTCTTATTGGGCACTTCCAGCTCAAGTTCCTTAACGTTCTGATTTTGTGGGGCACTACTAGACTAAACAGTGTAAGTTTACCACTTATGACCCTGAACGTCTTCTTTTTAAGACTTCAGCCCTGTATCAGACGCAGCGTGCACTCCTTATCGCGAAACTATATGTTTCGGCTTCTTTGTCAGCCGAGAACGGTATTGGGCTCGGGTACTACTCAGGAGGCCATTTTGGCCGCCACACCAACCACTTGCCAAATGATGTTACATATATGCTCCTCATTGCTTCAGCTGGCTGCTGCCCACCCAAGGTTCCCAGCTTGACTGAAAACCTTCCTCACTTTCTGCCCAGCAAGCAAAATACACAGGATGGCAGCACAGTTGCCTTGATGACGTCAGTCAAGTTCATTCAATTACCTATTCCCAGGTTCATTGTCATTTCAAGGACATTTCATTCAATATATTCAAAAGAGTTCACTCTTCACATATAGTATCAAGTTCCATTTCCATAAATCAAGAATTCATTCAAGTATGATTCCCATAGGTTTCATCTCCATGATATTCAAAGAGATTCCACTCTAATAATTCAAGGTTTCATTCATGATTATCTTCAACAGATTCATTCATATTACTTCAATAAGGTTCTGTCCATATTTGAGAATCTCAAATTCCGATACATTTTCTCCACCGATTCTCTCAACTCATATTGCAAGATTACCATTCCATATATGTCCAGAATTCATTCAATATACTTCAAAGATCATTTGTACTAAACGGCATGCTCAAATAATCGTAATTTATGTATATTTATATATATTTCCCTGAAAATTTCTGATTGTTTGTATTTTGATTTTACAATCAACTAAACTCTGAACCTAGCTCTTTTCTCTAGTCTGCCACTTCTGCGCCATTTCCTACCTGAGCCTTCCGCTGTTACCCCCCTCTGCTCTCGAACACACACTGTGAAACAAATCATATAAAGTAAAGCATGCCAACAGTTTTATAATATACCTCACCTTGTGTAGTGACAATACAGAACACTACCGACCACCATAAGATGTCACTACCATTGTCCGCTACAACCGACAAAATGCCTCAATAAACAGCTCATGATACCCAAACATGCCACAACTTCAACCACACGGGAAAACACCCGGCCTGTCCACCTGGGGCCAAACCTCGCTTTTTTTTTGTAACTGCTTTTTTGGTCAGTTGTCCAACACATTTTATACGGGGCCACTTCGGCACACTCTTACCATTTTCTTCGCTGGTTTTCTCCACTTTTGTCCAATCGCAAATGTTTTTCCTCAAACCGAGCTCACTAACAGGCTTTCTGGGCCAACGTGCTTATTTCACCAACACGTCGTAAAAAAAAACTTCCCTTTCTCACCCACTGCTTGATCCCGCTGCCCTCTTTGGCACATTGTGCCACCGGCAACCTTTCCGGTTGCTGCCCAACTATCTCACGACCC
>NW_023339873.1:1104414-1112148 GCF_004916995.1 Morone saxatilis
AACAACAACAAAAACAACAAAACAACCCCCCCTCCTCCCCACCAGTTCCCTTTTAAATCAATATTTGCCATCAGCGAATAAATCGTATAATTTCCTGACTGTTAGACGAGTGTAACGGCGACATATTTACCTTCAACTCTTTTTTTCTGCTGTCGATCCCTCGTTCTCGCGGTGTGGCTATTAGCTAAGTGAAGGGGATGGATGGCCGAGAAGCGCAGAGCGATAGCATCTCCATCAGAATCTGCGACGTTGAAAAATGGCTGGCGCTTCTCTGATGACAGCGCAGCAAAAACACACACACACACACACACGCCTGGATACGTCCTCTCACACACTGAGTCAGAGAAGAGACATTTAAATATTCAAATGGGGCCGGGCGGTAATGATAAACGACAAGGGAAAAGTAGAATCAAGTAGCTATCGATGCAGAAAATGAAAAGAGGAGAAAGAGAAAAGAGAGGAGGAGGAGGAGGAGGAGGAGGAGGAAAATTAAGCAATTGAAGGAGAGTTACGCTAACAACAGAAAAGATGGAAGAAAGAGGAGATAGATGGAGAGTGATGGAGAAAAAGATGGATGAATTAAGCAAAGGGGTGTTACAGTGAAGACGATGAAGATGGAGAAGTGTTGAGCCACAAATAAGAGGAATGGAGGGCGTGCTGTAAGTAAAGAGACAAGGACAAAAGGAGCACGAGAAACAAAAGATGAAGGGATGAAAGGAGTTTTTTGAAGGGGAGAGAAAAAGTTGGAAAGGAGTGGATATCTATGACAAGCAAAAAGGGGAATACGAAAGAGGAGAGGGGCAGGAGAGTGAGGACCTAAAGCAAATTGAAGGGATGAAAGATGTGAAAAGAGGAGAAAAGGAGGGAAAACAAAAAGTCATGACGCCACGGACACGCCCTTCAACGAAAACTCACAGATAGCACAACTTTAAACTGTCAGGGTCTTTAGATTTTACTGACCAACTCTGAAGTTAATCTGAAATACAACACGTTTAAATCTCAAAAATGGCCACTACATTCAAAATGCCTGACTTCCTGTAGGGTTTGGGGCATGATTTTGGATATGATCTACGTGTGTACCAATTTTCATACATATCTGTATCTATGGGGGAGGGGCTTTTGAACAATTTTTCCACGCACATGTGTGAGACCCATAGAATATTCGCCACCACCCAATTTCATAAGATTCGGAGTATGTTGCAGCCGCCAAACATGCGATTTATTTCTAGGAATAATACTAATTCCTCCAGTTTCAATAATAAGTGCAGATAAAAGGAGGGTAGAAACAACATTTAGGTTAAAGAAACAGTTGTTAGGTAGGCTTTTATTCTAAAGGTCATGGTAGAATTTCTGTCAGTACTCAGTGTGTAACCAAATTCTGCTCCTTGAATGAATTAAAACCAAAACAGGTACAAACTGAAAATAAAGCAAAGTACTGGTGGTAAAGTTCCTAGTTGATAAAGTGCATTTTTCTCTTGATACGATTATTGATAATATACCCAATTGATAGCAATAAGCTATATAAAAAACTACATAAATATAACTGTTGTGCAGCTCCACAGTGCTCAAACAAAAGCATAAACCATAAGGGAAGAAAATATTCACTTGGTGCTACAAAATGGAGCATTTCTTTAAAATCTTTCCAAAAAGGATTCGGCAGTGTGCCGTCAAGTGCTGCTGCTGCGTTTGATTCCTGCACATCTGCGGAGCTGCGACAGTTTTACCTTTAAAGTGGTCAAAGCAGGTGAGGTTGCGAGTGAAATCTGCTGAAAACTCCTGAGAGTGCCTCAAACGTTTCATCATGAGATGAGCTGCAAACAACAACAATGAAAATAAATCTGCTCCTTTTTGGAAGGAGCAGTTAAAGGAATACTCCACTGAAAAGCGCTTTTCGTAATCAAAAACTCCACCACCTGTGAGGCCCGCCGAGCCTTACTCCTTTGTGGAGGACGGCAGCTGTTAGATGGATTTATAGCAGTAACAATGGATGCCAGGGGAGAGCCAGAGTCTTTAGTTTAGAAAGCCGAAACTCAACCATGTCTCCTGAATGCCATATTTCCATTATCAGTATTATCATTTACTGTCTCTCTTTTAATGACTTGTTGTGTTGTGCCTGTTGTTTTGTCATTACGCCAACCTACTGCTATATTGGAATGCTAATATCAGATAATGACAGTGAAGGGACCCTAGGTGATCATACCTGCCTAGTGTGGTAAGCTCCGGCTGTGTGATCATGAACCATTGAGTCCGGGTGTGGGTTCTGAAGCAAAACAGGACAGCACAGTTGTCAAATGAAGTGCGCCCCCCCCCCCGAGCCTGGGCTTGTCGCATCCTGTTTGATCGTGTGTCTGTCCTGCCGTCTGTCTCCAGAGCAGCCTGCTGAGCTGATGATGATGGAGAGCAGGAAAGACCAGCCTGCTGGGCCGGGCCGAGGTCTCTGAGAGGCAGCGGGGAACCGAACTAAACCGCCGGCCCCGACTTCCACCGCAAAATACACAACCTGACGCACACATGGAGACAGCTGGAGTAACACACACACACACACACAACACACACACACACACACAGACACACACACAAATACATGTTACAAGTTTAGAAATGCCAAACCCCCAGAGAGGTATCTGGAGGATCACACTGATATTTCTGTTGAGGACAGAACTGTGCTGGGGGGTGTGTGTTGTGTGTTGTTGGTCCTAATTTTAGGAATCAGCACTGATCTAACTAGAACGATGAAGAAGATAAATTAGTGTCGTCTCAATTAACGAGCCCCTGCTGCCCACGGTGGCCTTTTAGCTGTATGCTGAATGTAGATAGATAGATGGATAGATACGATAATAGATAGATAGATTAGATATGATAGATAGATAGATAGAATAATGATAGATAAAGGTGACTAAAGTAATGGATGGACCAAACCAAATCTGTCCATTAAGTGCTATTCTAGAGTGCATATCAATAACATAATGGTTTATCAAGGCTGATGCCAGTTGCTACGTGGAATATAGATGTTTAGATTCCTTGTCTTAAATTGGTTCAAATTGCATTCGGGGGTTCATTCTTTGCGTTCGTTGAGCAAATGTATCGTGGTTATGATTGATGACTAGTGCAGTGCCGTAGAAGTATGTATTGCTATAGAAAAGTGGAGTAAAGTAGCTTTTCTGGATGGCCAAATGAGGTTGTGTTTGAAGGTGGAACGTTCAGGGACATTTAGTTTGTTAGTGAATGTGTTAGATTGATAACTATTGTGTTTTCATATGATTTGACTTTTAGCAAGGCCAATTCCCGCACCCTCCTCTGTGTGAAAGCACCTCAGATGCGGACTCCGTCCCTGATCCTCCTCTGGAGTATATCAGGGACACATTATTTTTACCGCCTTACAGTGTGAACGGTAAGCCCGACGGCGCGGAGCGAAGGGGCGTTCGGTCAGACCAGGTCTGATAACTGCAACCAGGTCTCTCACTCAATTAATAAAGAGAAATGTCCCACAAAGCAGACGTTACAAGGACCAACAACAGTACGTACGTAACTGTAACTGTCTTTGGAAACTTATATGATGGAAAAAAATACTCACCAGCTGTACCTACGTGGAAGAAGCGTCTGTCCTCCCCCTGTCTGTCCTCCCCAAACCCTGTCCTACCCCAAAGACCCCGACAACAACTGCCCGAAAACAGCGCTCCGTCACCACAAACAAGGCGAACAGTGTTGTGAAAAACACACCCGACCGGTCGCCCACGATAAAAAAAAACAGAGACATATTTTAAACTTTCAACTTTCCAGGAAAAAAAAAACAAGGTGCGCATGTGGCAAATTGTTGGGCAATGGAGAAAAGAATTAAAAATCCAAAAATAACGGTATCTGTTATAGTCTAAACCAAAACCGACGTTGCACACCCTTAAACCAACACAGCAGCCATGTTGAAACTCTCAGGTCAGTCGATCCTGATCTGTCAAGATATTTGAGCCCACACACAACACAGCAACACACCACGACACAGACACACACACACACACACACAGACAGACAGAAGATTTCCTGCTTTATAGAAAGATAATAATGTAAGAATATAATGTACCGGTCCACGCTAGACAAGCTTTGTGCGATATCCGATCCCAGTTTTTTCGGCAAACTGGTGCAATCTTCAGATTGATAAGAATCATCTTCAGAAATCCAATATGTCTGACCAGCATAATCCAAATGCATAACAAGGAATTTGACCAAGCGAACAGGCACAAAAAGACAAAACAGATTACAAGCTTGAGCAGTAAACCTTAAAACTACGATGTATGTACACTCTAATGAACTATGAAACAACTTCTCCTAACCTGAATGCAAACCAATAATAAGCTTTAAAAACGCAGAAAATGAAGGAAGCACCTGCAGCTGAAGGCCTGTTTCGAACCAGGACTTGCTCACAAACCGTGTTCCCTACAGTAAGAACTAGCAAAGCCAGTGCGTATCATCCCGTCGATGTAGGGACGCATTCAGGTGTTGTCTGAGCAAGATGTCAGTCACAACAGCCGGATGTTGTGATTGGAAGGCGGACGTTACAGGGAGCGACGGTGCAGGATGTAGCATCATCACTAACAGCGCTGCCTCTTAGCGGAGGCTTCCGGTCATAAAGGTGAATATCAGCTGTTTGATCCTCAGACACGAGGTGATAGACGGGGATCCGAGGTCTGCAGGCCCAATCTTTGTGCCCTTGTAGTAAACTGTTACTTCAATCGTCTTCACAGAAAGAAGAAAGTCATCAGGCAATCAGAAAGGCAAAGAGCAGCGTCGGCTCAGGTGTGAGATGGACTGTGTGCTCGATGTCGACTGATAGATACAAACACACGCTTGTTCATTTTTCCAATCTGTGGTGAACGCGGCTCCTGCACTGCAAATAAGGTGACTGAAAGATCTCAGTGACGTCACCGTGCCTAGCTGGGGCGAGAGAGTGCATTTCAAACAAGCACACCCATGTTCAGCAGCATTAAATATAAAAGTGATTAGTGTTCATGGTTTATTTCAGAGAGACTGAGTTTGAAAAGGAGAAATTAAAGCAGATTTTTACAAGAAGCGAGTCCTGACATACAGCAACATTTCTCAATTTGTATCGACTTCTTTAACCTGCGGACAGGAGGAGACCACACACTGTATTAATGGAAAGGACAGGGAAATGTTGTGTTTACTGTCCGTTTCTCAAGCATGAAGAAGTTTTCCTTAAATGGTCTTTTGAATCTAAATAACTACAATACCGCGTGAAGTCCTCCAGCTCGTTGCTAAATGGATCAGAGCTGTAACCCCGGAAATCCACCGGAACCGGCTTTAACGTGGTTTGCTAATGGGATTCCCAAGAGTCTTCTTGAGTTCTACTGAAATGCACCTTGGGAGTTGTTTATTGACTCTTTGTATCAGGTTAATGTCCACAGACTTATACCTCGATTTTGGACTTTTAAATAAAAGAATTCTTCATCACAAGTTGTTATTTGTTCCTGACTTAAGAAATCGGACTATCTTCAATATTTGGATTGCCAAAAGAGACCTATGGATAAGGTTCCAGATCTGTGGCGAGGTAGACACGGGGCGCCTCGTCAGGAGCGTAAATGCGCGATGTGATTTTGATTCCTCCGAAGAAAACAAGCGTCTCCTGTCGACGAGCGCGGCGTCGACGCATCGAGTCTCGTTCAGCGGCGACCAAACAGAGAGCGTGGAAGGAAGCAAACGCCATCTTGGTCGTGTTGGTCTCTCTTGCGAGTCCCTAATAACAAACAACACAACCAGCACCACACTTAGTATCGTCAGATTCAAACAGTATTGGACCGTGCGGAATGGGGCATTAACATATGTAACAACATATGCTGAAACAGATTACCATTAGAAATTAAAAAACAGCGAAACCAGATGAGTCCTCTCTCCCCCTCTCTCCTCTCTCACTCTCCCGTCTCTGTGTGTGTTCGCCACCAGGTACCAAAGACTGTGATTGAAACTTCCTATAACCGACAAAGAGACATTTGGACGCACAATGCCGTTCACACACCACACGGCACACAACACACACACCATCACACACGTATCAGTTTGTGTGTGTCATCGGGGGGAGGCCAGTAGGGATTTCTGGGATAAGTGATAGAAATGAAGACATTCCGTCGAAAGTCAAGGCAGATACTTTTACTCCTCTCCCTCCTGTTTCCCTCGGAATCCCTCCTAACTTCTCGCACGGTCTAATAATGGTCCAAAAGTACTGGACAGTCCCTGTTCGTATGCTATTTCATGGTTTAGCCCCTATTTTTATTCACAAAGAAACAGTTTTCGAATGGTGACTGTTGTTTGCGTTTCGCCATATGCTAAATTGAACGCCTTATTGTGATTTCAGGGTTGGCAAATTCTGGCACAAAGTAGGAAGTGGTGTTTTTCTCCACCTCAGTGTCAAAATGAGCTTCTCCTGGCTCTGGAAACAAGCTATTTCATCTTAATGCTGGCCATTTTCCAGAACCGACTTATCCATCTCCAGTGTTTCCGACTGCAGGGCAGGAATGCGTGCACTCAGCGGCTCTCCTCGTTCCATATGTCAGCACAGGTTCCCACATTATTCCCTTTAACCTTCTATGCGTCCACCATTAACAGAGAACCACAAGCCACAGGCACCTCCGATGATAGAGGGATATGATGTGGCTCTCCACTTAGTTTGACTGGTAATCAGCAAAAGTATGATATATGCTGAGCTTTTTTGGGCGCTTCACATGCTAATTCTGCGCCTATTTTTGTTTCCCATGCAATTCTGGCACAAGTGGGCTGTGGTGTTTTTCCACCTAAAATGTCGAAAAATGAGCTCCTCTGGCTCTGAAAAGAAGCTTTTTCATTTAAGTGCATTCTCTTCCAGAACGACTTATCCATCAGTTTCCACGCTCAGGGAAGATGCACAGCGGCCCCTCGGTGCGATGATATGAGGATTGAATGTGGCTCTCTCACTTAGTTTGGCTGTAATAGACAAAAGTATTGAATGGGTGACTTTTTTGGTTTCGGCATGTAATTCTGGCCTTATTGTGTTTCAGGTGGGCAATTCTGGCAACAAAGTAAGGATGTGGTGTTTTTCCATCAGTGTTCAAAAGAGCTTTCATGGCTCTGAAACAAGCTGTTTTCCATTTAAGGCTGGCCATTCTCTACCAGAATGCACTTACCTATTTCATTTCCACCTCAGGAAGTATGCACAGGCGCCTTTCGGTTTGATGATAGAGGGATTTGATGTGGCTTCTCCTTAAGTTTGGCTGTAATATGAGCAAAATTTATGAATGTAATGTGACTTTTTTGGCGCTTCACATGTAATTCTTGGCTTATTGTTGTGTTTCCTCATGCAATTCTGGCAACACAGTGGGAGCTGTGGTGTTTTCCACCTAAAATGTCAAAATGAGCTCCTCTTGCTCTGAAAAGAAGTTTTTCATTTAATGCTGCCCATTTCTCTTTCCAGAAACGATTATCCATTCAGTTTCCACCGTCAGGAGATGCACAGGCCGGCCCTCGGTTGATGATATAGGGATTGTGTGGCCTCTCTTACTTGTTTGGCTGTAATAACAAATACAAAACAAATGATCCTTTAGAATTCTACCCACAGAAAATATTCAAGCCAAAACTCAGGAGTGATGAAACCTATATGCCTCCCCACTCTTGTATAAATGTATTTGTGTGCTGTGTGTACTGTGTGATTTTGCTATGATAATAGCAGTGTGTACAGTCGGACTACTACGTGTCACC
>NW_023339873.1:1112173-1118037 GCF_004916995.1 Morone saxatilis
TATACATTTTGGTGTGGGTACAGGTGTGTGTGTCGGTGTTTGTGGCTGAGATGTGTGTGAGTTGCAAATGCACCTTCCTGGGTCAGACGTCCTGATGGGTCGCGGTTTTTGCTCGGTTTTTGTGCGCAGGCTTCTGGTTATAAAAGCACGAGCGCTGAAAGTCCCTCTGGGACATGTGGTTGGTGCTGTGGTGTGGTGCTGTTGTGTGTGTATTATCCAGTCGTCGTCAGCTTCCAGTTGTTGTGTGATTTCAAAGTGTGAATTTTGTGTGTTCACAGTAATTTTATATGTTGTACACAAGGAGCTAAAGACATAGCAGAAGATATTCAATTTGAAGAGCTGAACGAAGTCTTTCTTTTTAAAAAATACTTAAAAATTGATTTACGATCAATAGGAAAACAGTTGCAATGAATTTGTATTTGTTGAGCAACTAACGCACCATTGATCAATTCGTTCTGCAGCTCTAAAACGCAAAGAGCCAACCAGGTATAAAATGCCAGGGGTCCAACGAGTTAATTCTACTCATTCATGATGAGACAGTAAGCCGCAGTGTCATTTCTCACACCTGCTTTTCCCTTTCTGTTTGCTGCTCTGCTCTACTTTCACTGACTTTTACATGGTCACTGCGGCCTCCACACTCACCTGATACTCAGTAAGTCGGTGGCGTCGTTGACCTCAGGGATGGCAGACGCGATCCCGCTCCCAGTAATTGGAAGCGTACTCCCGGTGTTCGATCCTTGGAGTAAGAAACTGTAGACCCCGTAACTGCTGCCTGGATGAGGCCAGGCTGAGCTCCTCGGCGAGGCCCTCTTGCCATCAAGATAAAAGGCGCTGTACAAGTGTTCCTATGGGTTCATTTGTCAGATTAAAGTGCAGAGTGTTACACTGGAGGATGATCTCATGATGATTCTGACCAATATAATATTCAGAAGCGTTTGATTCAGTTAGGTTCAAGAATCAGCATGAAAACAGAAGAATTGTTTGGTTACCTTGGAATGAGATCGCAGCACTTGGAGCTTTTATAGATGAATATGAATGGAAAAACATCACGTTCGTTTTTGTCGCTGTATATTTTTTTCTGTTTGGACTGTTGTGTAAACCGCTCAGCTTTTTGAATAACAAGTATTTTTTGGTTGAGCCATGTGTTATGCCCTTGTTCATGGGTAATCAATTCCTTCACTACTGTTGCCATGGAAACGGTGTACTTATGTTTGTGTTGGTCTGGGTGTGTTTGTTTGTGTGGGGTGTGTGTGGGTTGTGCTATGTTGTGTCTGTCATGATAAATGTCGTTTGTTGGTGTTGTGGGTGTGTGTTTCATATCTTTGTGGTTGTGGGGTTGTGCTCCCTGTGTTGGTGGGTGGGTGGGGTGTTGTTCATCATGTGTTGGTGTGGTTCATGTGTGTCTCTGCACTTTCTTAAAGTGATCTGAGTTTCTCGGAGCGGTGTGGTTCAGCTTTCAGACCTCGTGTGTGTCTTAGTGGTTTGCTGTGTCTTCTCGGATCTGTGGTGTGTGTGTGGTGTGTGGTGTGTGTGTGTGTGGTGTGTTGTGTGGCCGGTTGTGTGTGTGTGCCAGCTGGTAGTGATTATGAGCATGGTGTCGGAGGGCCCTCGTTTCCTGGGTTGCGTTTGGTTTCTGTCCAGTCTTTTGGATAAAGTCCGGGATGATACTATCTGGCTCTAGAACAATAGGAGACCGATCTCAGCAGCATTCTCCCAACTTATCCTCCCTCCCTCCTTCTGCTCTCTCTCTCTCCCTCCCATCCGTCTTTACCCCTCGTCTCTCCTTCTCTCTGTATCTCTTCTCTCTTGAGACTTCCTCAGCTTCCCAGGAACGGCGTCTGACTGAAACCTGACGCTGACACACACTCACACACAGGAATGAGCAGGAATCTCGTACAGAAACAAAAGTAGTTTGACGAGCCAATGTCGGGCCAAGGTTGGCTGTAAACATGTTTGCAGAGTTTCCCTTCAAAACAACAAGGTCGACGGCACGTTCTCCATCGAAGACAGTCAGCAAGCAACAGAATTAAAACCAATCAGACTTTTATTCTAAAGGTTTTCCACCAAAGGAAGTTTCAGTGATTCCTTTGAGGTAAATCATTAAATGGTTTTTAAATAACGCAGATTAGTTTGCTCTTATTTGGAAGGTTCGCTGTGACGTTTTGGCCATTTGTGGTGCTATTGACCAACGTGTTAATGAGCTGCTCTCTGTTAAATACATATTTAAATATTTCAATGTTGATGTAAACATAAATGTAAACAATGCAGGAATCACATTCAAAACATTTGTTACACCAAAGACAAGGGGTTTTATTTTGAAACTGTAATTGTGAAGATAACTTCGCAGGATACCTTTAATTTGAAAGTCTACTAGATATAACACCAAATGAAATCTTTGATATTAATAATAAATGCACACACATTTTTTCTCTGTTCTGATAACACTGTAAAACCAGATAAGTTCATTTTAACTAAAAAAAACGATTACAATCAAAATTTAAGTAAAACCAACTCAAAATGATAAAGCTTACTTGTGTAATGAAAAAAATTATATACTAAGATTCGTAATGGTGGATTCTCGTAAATTTAACTCACTCTTGCCCTCCTGTGGTCGCAGAGTTTTTTTCCCTTTGGAAGTTTCTCTTTCACCAAATTAAAACCCCTTCTGTTTGGACAAAAAGATGCAAAAAAAAAGAGGCAAAAGAGAACTTCTCTCTCTTTCCAAACGAGGCGACCAACGAAAAAGACCGGCAACATGTTTTGAATTGTCGCCATGGAAACCACCATGAATGAGCCGTTTGACTGGCCGGATAAAAGCGGCTCACCATTCAGCCTCAGCAGAAGTCACGTGTGTCGTTTCGCTCCTGTGTGTGTGTGTGTGGTGGTGTGTGTGTGTTAGCTGGGAGGTCATTAGTACAAAGCAAGGAGGGTGAAAATTTCTACCCAGGTCTGTTGAGATTAGAGAGAACAGAGGAAAAATAGGAAGAAAAGAGAAAAAGAGTTGAATGATATGCACATACTAATACACTGTCCTTTAAAAAAGCAGAAAAGGGAAAAACAAACAATCCCTCCGGCTATTTATAGATCTCCTGATTCCACCTGAAGATTGCTTTATTCATACGATTATATCACATCATAAAACTTTAACATTATTAGTGCGTGTGTGTGTTCAGAGGCTTATCCCCATTTACAAAACATCATACTTTTTGTGAGTATTTTTTATGTCTACGTTACATAAATTGGGTTGAAATGGGGCACCTCTGCTTTTTTGTCACGATACCCTTACTTCTACCACACTGAGGTCACCAGGTCTGGCCCTCAGTATTTTTCCTGAGGGGTAGACATATAAAACCTCAACCTGTCTGTAAGCAGCGAGCTACCAGACATGCGTCTCTGTTATTGGGTGTGAAGTTCGATCAGAGGCTGATCGAACACAAAAACCACGAGACAGAAACACGAGGCGAGTGCAAGGAGAAAATTCACTTCTCTTTCTGTGTGAACACACTGCTCGTGTTTCTTTTCTCTGGGTACAGGGCCCGACAAAGCAGAAACAGCGGCCAAGATAACAGGAGAGCAAAAGAAGAAGAACTGAGAGATAATACATGAAACAGGCAGACGAGTAGCCAGGTAGGGCTACAGGTGTCGTCACTGTAAACCAGAGGGTAGGATGAAGACTGAACACTGCCTGCCTGTGAGTGAGTCTGGGGTCAAAAGACCTGAACCTTTCCCCCAGCACCAACTTCAACCCTGCTTCCTGCCCCCAGAGGATGAGCCCTTTACTGGCCTTACGACTCTGGTGTCACCCTCAGGAACAAACTTGCTGGTTAGAGAACAAGCCCAATAAATCAGGTATGTTGGTGTCTCGTTTGGTCCAAACACACTTCTTAATATTGTGGAGTATAATGAACACTTGCAGCCTCTGGGGGATTGCAAGCACGGCTTTTATATTATCTGCTTTAATATTAATTTGTGCTTCTAATCTTCATTACACAGAAAATAATAACAGCAATATAAACCCTGCAAAAGAAACTTCATAAAGAAAACACATCTACTGACTTCTGTTTTCACCCACTGAAAAAAGTCAACAAATTGAATTATTATTATTGATAAAAGTCGCATTTTCACAGCGTTATTAACTTTATTTGTCATCATCTAAAATATTCGAAGGGTTTCCAAAAAACAAGAGAGAAAGAGAGAGTGCGAGTTGCTGGTTGAGTCATACAGGCTGTGGTATGCCCGCTAGTGGTCCGATTGCCCAGCGACTTTGACCTACTAAGAACCCTTGGGAATTCTCTCATGGCAAGACAGGAACGAGACGAAACAATACTCAGGTCAGAAGAAAGAAGAAAACACAGGAATTCCAGAAAATTCTACCAACACTAGGGCCCGGGTTTACCGATAGTCGGCTCCAGTGTTGGAATCCAGTTCCCCTGTACAGCAAAAATACTCGGATTAGTTCAACCTTTGATGCTGTTAACCGTCAACAAAACCTTTTAATCTCTCTTTGTCAAAATTCTTTTTTCTCGATATTTTTTATTAGCAATGACAATGTTGAAAATAATTTCCACTTATAGCCCAGCGTTGACCACAGCTTTCGGCAGTTAAACTTGAACGTTAGCGGCGGTAGATTACATCGTCTCTAGTTTACAGTTAAAAATGTTATTAACAATACACTGAAAACTTTGATCTGTTTCTCTGTGAGTCCTCAGAGTCCCGGTTAAGCTTGTAGTCATATCAACAATCTTTGAGCCTCATTTAAACAGACCCCTACAAGGGAACTTTAAATTTTAAGTTAATTCTGGCGGCCCCTGTGGACAAAAGCGGTAGTGTTTCTACTGCCGTCATTTTCATGATTTCCAAGTGGAATCCCGACCCGGTGGCCAGGCATTCACAGGTATAACTAAAATAATATAGAAATATAACTCTATGATGGTAGTCTATGTTTGTAGTTTATATAGGGTCCATGATAGTCTCATATAGGTCATAATAGTTTACAAGCTGCAGCGCTCTGATTGGTTGTTTTTGTCCAGGCCCAGTAGATTTCTTGCTAATGCCCATCAGGAGCCTAGGAGGAAGCAGAGGAACCTGATTACTTCATAAGATTATCTGTCTCATGTCTGATAATAATAGGATATAGGTGAAAGTTTAAGCAAATATGATCAAAGAGGTTATTTTTTTAAAGTTTACCTACTGCAGCTTTAAAAGCTCCTTGTTGTACGTTAAACCCTATACTTGTGAATCAGGAACTCCATTATTGTGGATCAGGTAATTTGTGAAAAAATCAGGTGTAAAAAGTCCAGCGTGTTTACCAGATGTTATTTCAGTGTGTCAAAACATCAATATTTTTTTTTTTTTTTCATATCTTCTGCTGCTCATGTCATTTTCAGGTTGTGAAAATTAATTAGCCAAAGGAAAGAAAGAAAGAAAAATATGTTTCTACAACATGAAAATCTCTCTCTTGCCTGGTCCAACTTCATGTCATGTAAGTAAGTAAAAGCTTTTTTTTAATAACACACAGTTATAGAAGTGCTTCACAAACAAATAGATAGAATACAAACATACTAACATATAGATGAATAAACAAGAGGAAAACAATAGAGGTAAAACTAGACACAAACTAAAATAAGTAAATACAACACAGGAAAGAGGAGCGCGAGAGAGAGAGAGGCCTTATAGACGGTGGGATCCATAAATGAATCGTGTGGTGTGTGTGTTGTGTGTGTGTGGTGTGCCTCTCCTACTTTGTATTCATCTGTTATACTCTGTTTATGGGAGCCCTCAGGAGCGAGGACATTTTTGTCTGGTTTCACGTCTTCAAAAGGGACAAGAGCAGCTTTTAGAATCGAAGACTAAAGCATTCAGGT
>NW_023339873.1:1118186-1123399 GCF_004916995.1 Morone saxatilis
GTGTGTGTGTGCGCATGAGTGTGTATATGTTCTCCATTCATCACCCTGCTCTCCGTTTGACCTTGGCACCTTCTTCATTAGAATAAAGATTGTCTGTCGTTTAGGCTACATGGTCGGTCTGCTGGACACACACACACACAGAGCCATGCTATTACATTTCTGTCATTGTGGTGGAATGGAGAGAAGAGAGGAGGGTGGGAGCGTGGAGAGGAGGACAGAGGAGGGGAAAGGAGGGGAATCAATGAAATGAGAGTGGTGACAATAACAGTCGATGATGACAGAGTCCAATAGATGCTAAATTCTTACAATGTCCTCTCTTCTTACCGTCTGACAGAAACAATGAGTGAGTGATTAGCTGGAAGTCGACCGACGGAGAGAAAAATGTGAACGAATGAGTAGCTCAGTCTTCCTGATTGAACTTGTGTGGATGTGTGGAAAGATATCAGACTTTCATAGTTTGTAACATTGATCTTTAAATAACTGGACATTATTTAGCTGTTCTCCTGATTTCCTGTTCCTCACATTATAAACTTCTAAAACCATCACAGTTGTGTCTCTATAAAGAACGCACTGAGAAAACCAAGTGATTGTTTTCATCATTTTAGTCTGAGCTCTTAAAGTCGGCTTTTATCAGCTTTAAAAAAAAATAAAGTTACATTTTTGTTTAGTCAGAGCGCTCGGGCTCAGTGTGAGTGTGTTTGATATGCTCTTCGGGTTAGGATTCACATGGACACAAGAATCACAAGAAAAGGTCACGAAGTCGAAGGTAACATGACTCAAGATACCGCAAAAGCATGTTGAACTAGCATATTTTTCACAGTTAAGATGATTTTTTAAAGATTTCTTTCCCGTTTGGGCACCATTTAATCCTTGATTTTTGTTCTCAGCTGAGCTGGTTATAGACTCTGAAGTTGAGTTAAATAAAGACCACTGAATTGGCCCTCTCTGACTTTCTATTTGTCACATTTACTCCATTTATACACACACAGTGGCGGAAGACTGTAAGTCAGTGGTTAACACATTCTCACTCACTCACACAGCAATGAGACGATGAGTAAAGTGTCTCAGTGAGGAAACGGAGCAAATCTGTACGGTTGTTTATTGAAACCTGTTGCCAGAGCAGACTCCCAGTATAACAAAGAAACTGCACCAATAATGCACATCATTATTTGATTTCCCTTTCATTGAAAGTAAAGAACAATGTTACCAAGAAACACACACACACACACACACACACTGTAAAAATGTCTGTAGATTTTACAGTGAAAAACAATGACAGTAAAAGACTGTAAACTTGAAATAGGTTAAAGTTTCTGTAACAGTAAAACACTGTGATATCTCATAGCAAAACCTTTATTTATACAACATTTTAAAGGAATTTATACGGAATTTATACGGAATAAAGTCTATCTTTTATATTACAGACTGTAAATTGCACAGAAAACCACCGTCATAGCATCATATTGTATTTTCATATGGTTAAACTGCTTCTTTATATACTTCTTATATACTTTTTATTACGGTAAAGTTCTGGCAAAAACAGCTGGCAGTTTTTACCATAAAAATAACATTTTTTGTTTTACAGTGCACAGAAAAGACACAGCCGAACATGCAATTATGTCTCTGGTTCTCGCTCTCTCTGTCTGTCTCTCTCTCTCTTTCTTTCTGTCTGTCTCTCAGTATAAAGCCTGTCTTTGTTTAGGGACTGAATAGTGTGATCCATCCAGCTTCCTATGGGGTCAGAAACACACACAAACACATTTGTACTTCCACACTCACTGACATAATTTATTCCCTTGGCCCTTAACCTTAACCTAATGCTAGTCTCAATTCTAAAACTGGCTCTTGTCCCCCTTTTGAAGACGTGAAACCAGACAAAATGTCCTCGCTCCTGAGCTCCATAACAGATATAACAATAATACAAGTAGAAGAGCACACACACACACACACACACACACACACACATTCATTTATGGACCCACCTCTATAGGCCTTTTATAGAGCTCCTTTCCTGTGTTTATTTACTTATTTTAGTTGTGTCTATTTTTTAACTTATTGTTTTCCTCTTGTTTATTCATCTATATGTTAGTATGTTGTATCTATCTATTTGTTTGTGAAGCACTTTATAACTGTGTGTTATAAAAAAAAGCTTTACTTACTTACATGACATGAAGTGACCAGGCAAGAGACAGATTTGTCATGTTGTAGAAACATATTTTTCTTTCTTTCTTTCCTTGGCTAATTAATTTTCACAACCTGAAAATGACATGAGCAGCAGAAGATATGAAATATTGATTGTTTTGACACACTGAAATAACATCTGTAACACGCTGACTTTTACACCTGATTTTTCACAAATTACCTGATCCAAATAATGGAGTTCCTGATTCACAAGTATGAGGTTAAACGTACAACAAGGAGCTTTTAAAGCTGCAGTAGGTAACTTTAAAAAAATAACTCTTTGTCATATTTGCTTAAACTTTCACTATATCCTATTATTATCAGACATGAGACAGATAATCTATGAAGTAATCAGGTTCCTCTGCTTCCTCCTAGTGCTCCTGATGGCATTAGCAAGAATCTACTGGGCCTGGACAAAAACAACCAATCAGAGCCGATTGCAGCTTTAACTATATGACCTATATGAACTATATGACCTATATAAACTACAAACATCAGACTACCATCATAGAGTATATTTCTATTTCTTTTTAGTTATCCTTAATGCCTGCCACCGGGTCGGATTCCACTTGAAATCATGGAAATGAGGCAGTAGAAACACTACCGCTTTTGTCCACAGGGGCCGCCAGAATTAACTTAAAATTAAAGTTCCTTGTAGGGGCTTTAATGAGCTCAAAATGTTGATATGATACAGCTTAACCGGGACTCTGAGGACTCACAGAGAAACAGATCAAAGTTTCAGTGTAGCTGTTAATAACATTAACTGTAACTAGAGACGATGTAATCTACCGCCGCTAACGTTCAGTTTAACTGCCGAAAGCTGTGGTCAACGCTGGCTATAAGTGGAAATATTTTCAACATTGTCATTGCTAATAAAAGAATATCAGAATAAAAGAATGACAAAGAGAGATTAAAGGTTTGTTGACGGATTAATCAGCATCAAAGTTGAACTAATCCGAGTATTTTGCTTACAGGGGAACTGGATCCAAACTGGAGCCGACTATCGTAACCCGGCCCTAGTGTTGGTAGAATTTTCTGGAATTCCTGTGTTTTCTTCTTCTTCTGATCGTATTGTTTCGTCTCGTCCTGTCTTGCCATGAGAGAATTCCCAGGGTTCTTAGTAGGTCAAAGGTCGCTTGGCATCGACCACTAGCGGCATACCACAGCCTGTATGACTCAACCAGCACTCGCACTCTCTCTTTCTCTCTTGTTTTTGGAACCTTCAATATTTAGATGATACAAATAAAGTTAATAACGCTGTGAAAATGCACTTTTATCAATAATAATAATCAATTTGTTGACTTTTTTCAGTGGGTGAAAACAAAGTCAGTAGATGGTGTTTTCTTTATAAGTTTCTTTCATTTATATGCTGTTATATTTTGGTCTTGTAATGAAGATTAGAAGCAAATAATATTAAGCAGACTAATATAAAGCCGTGCTTGCATCCCCCAGAGGCTGCAGTGTTCATTATACTCCACAATATAAAAGTGTTGGACCAAACAAACAACATACTGATTATTGGGCTGTTCTCTAACCAGCAGTTTGTTCCTGAGGGTGACACCAGAGTCGTAAGGCCAGTAAAGGGCTCATCCTCTGGGGGGCAGGAAGAGGGTCTGAAGTTGGTGCTGGGGGAAAGGTTCAGGTCTTTGACCCCAGACTCACTCACAGGCAGGCAGTGTTCAGTCTCATCCTACCCTGGTTTACAGTGACACACCTGTAGCCTACCTGGCTACTCGTCTGCCTGTTTCATGTATTATCTCTCAGTTTCTTCTTCTTTGTGCTCTCCTGTATCTTGGCCGCTGTTTCTGCTTTCGGCCCTGTTACCCAGAGAAAAGAAACACGAGCAGTGTGTTCACACAGAAAGAGAAGTGAATTTTCTCCTTGCACTCGCCTCGTGTCTGTCTCTGTGTGTTTGTGTTCGGATCAGCCTCTGATCGAACTCACACCCAATCAACAGAGACGCATGTCTGTAGCTCGCTGCTACAGACAGGTTGAGGTTTTATTGTCTACCCCTCAGGAAAAATACTGAGGGCCAGACCTCGGTGACCTCAGTGGTGGTAGAAGTAAGGGTACTCGTGGACAAAAAAGCAGAGTCCCATTACCCATTTATGTACGTAGACATAAAAAATACTCCAAAAATAATGATGTGGTAATTTGGGGATCAAGTCCGCTGAACACACACACGCACCCAATAATGTTAAAGTTTTTATGATGTGATATAATCGTATGAATAAAGCATCTTCAGGTGAATCAGGAGATCTATAAATAGCCGAGGGATTGTTTGGTTTTTCCTTTTTGCTTTTTTAAAGGACAGTTATTAGTATGTGCATTCATTCAACTCTTTTTCTCTTTTCTCCTATTGGTGGCCCAAGGCTCAGCGTCGCGGAAAAAGTATCTAGAGCCGAGTGTTTGTCCGTTCTGAGCTTACTTAGAAACATGGGACTCTGTAGAACGAGACCCGCTCCGCTCGGAGGTTCTAAGGCGCAAAATCACACAATTGCTCTAGACTATATTTATATTTACATTTATCTTACAAATATCCACACTGGACCCTTTAAATTCTTCATATTTATATAGGATAATTGTGGGACATGTATAGGATCTACCTTCCGATGTGCTAACCACTTGAACTACTGTTAAGAGCTTACACTTGTAACTCAACTCTGGCCTCCCTGTGCTCGCAGAGTTTCTTTGAAGTTTCTCTTTCACCAAATTAAAACCCTTCTGTTTGGACAAAAGAGCACAAAAAAAAGACAAAGAGATTTTCTCTCTTCAAACGAGGACGGCGACAACAAAAGACCCGGCAAACGTTTCTATATTGTCGCCATGGAAAACCACATGAATAGCCGTTTGACTGGCCTGTAAAAGACGGCTCATGCATGTCAGCCTCGCAGCAGAGTCACTGTGTGCTGGTGTGTGTGTGTTCGGTGTGCTGGCAGTGTTGTGTGTAGCCTGGAGTCACTTGTAACAAGCCAAGCGAGGGCTGAAATCACCAGTCTGTTGAGATAAGAGACAGAGGAAAAAAATAAGGA
>NW_023339873.1:1123499-1127456 GCF_004916995.1 Morone saxatilis
GGTTTTCATTTTTTTTGGGCGACAGCACAGATTAGCGCCGCCTGCTGTTATGGGGACGTATTACGCCTCGCGCACACGCGCAGAACGTACGCTCCAGTCGGCGTCGGTTTGGTGTGTTCGGAGGCACTTTTTTGACCGACTCGGGGAGACGGGAGCCGACTGATCAGTCCGACTGACTGCTTTTCTGCCGACGGTCGGCTGTCAGGTTGGTGTGTCCTGGCCTTTAGACAACAATCAAATTTTAAGAGATTGCCTTCTTTTGTAGAATACAAAAATATCTTTTTTTTTATTTCTCTCTTAAAAGTATTGTATTGGCACTAATATAAAAAAAATTCAAACACTTCCCAGCTGTAACCAGCACCAAAGTAAATGTGTATTTGTATTGACTATTTCCTACTGTAATTTTTTTTCAGCTCTTGAATAAAGGGTCTCAACAGTGCATCTGTGTGTCATTCAGAGTCACTTAAAGAGACATGATATTGTTGGTCATTGTCCTTCTTGAGTATTTGGTTATACGCACTGGGGCACAGCTAGTTATTATTCATCAGCTATAACCTTCTTGCTGATGTTTGCTGTGGATTCAATCTGCCTGTCCACATATTCAAATGTCAGCTGTGATTGCTGAGCCAAAGCTTGAAGGCCAAACAGTGCCCTTTTCCCTTACAACTCCAATGGGGTACAATCAGATAAAGATCCAGCTCATTCAACTGCTGGCCCGTTGAGGTTGTCTTCACTGTCCGTCAGCCCTCGTCTTTGTATCCCCAAGCCTCAGTACACCCCCACTTCTCTGTGTCTCCCTCCATCAACGTCCCCCCACATGTCTGTCGCACTGGCTGCATGTCTGTTGGCATACATGAGCTGAGTGGGCTAAGGCTCATGTCATGTGCTCGCCTCCTGATCTGTAACCTTTGTCACATGTCACCCGCTTCCTCACCCACCGTGTTTACTGTGTCTATCCACGAAAGTGAAAACTGGCTCATTGCATTACATGGTTGCCAGATGGGAGCGACTTGGAAACATGAAAACATGGCAATGAAAAGCAAAAAAAACCCCATCAAATATAATTGAGAAATAACATATTTTTAGTTCCACTTAACAATTACTAACACTTTCTACAAATAGGATGACTTACTGTCCTAAAGAAAGAGTAAGGCTTTATTTGAAATGACAAATCTTTACAAACTAGCAAAATTCCTAGTATATATACCATGAGCAATAATTCAATATCATTTATTGAGTCCATATAAGTGAGTTGTAAGATAAGTTTTTTTTGTCACTTGAGGAAGCAGAATTAAGCTGTAGAAACAACAAGAACATATATGCCATAGCATAGAACATAGTATGATTATGATTTGGAGCAACATTCATTCAGAGTCATGTTTCACCTGGCATGAAATGAAAGTCTAGTATTCACTTTCATTATAGGTCCATTTTAATCCATATTTTGGTCTTTAGATGTTAATACTCCAATATGTTCCCAAGCTAGTTTTTCAATGTAGAAAGCATAAAGTGTGTTTATATCAAACTAATGCTGTCATAATCATGATGAAGAAGAGAAGTCTACTAAAAAAACTAGAAAAGCAGTATTCTCCTGCAACTGCAGTTAAAATGCAATAATAAGTCTCAAAGAGACATAAACACATAGGGATGCTTGGCATTGCAATTGCTGTGCCTTCAGAACATCAACTTGATTTAATATAGGCATATGTATAATTACATTTCCACGTCCCCATATTTTACTTTTGGTCTGTCTCTCTCTCTTCCTCTCTCTCTCTTTTATGTTCAAAGGACAATGTTTATTCATCTATCATTATTATTATTCTTGCAGTTAGTGAGTTAAGTTAAATCGCATAGCATCAAGATCCATATCTCATCAGCCTCAGTGAGCCTCAGAGGCAGCAACCACTAAACCAATCTACCACAACTAACCTCAACACTTAGCTCCACCATGTAAAGTCTTAGCTGTCCCTTTCACACGCATCTGACATAACAAATATGCTTTATTTTGAAGGGGCACACGTAAAAGTCCATTTAGTAACGAGGAGTACTATTCTACCTGTGAGAACAGTTCTATAATATCTTCTGTGGCTCTGGAAGTGTGAAAAGATACCCAATGATGTCTCACATTGTGATTCAGACTAATAACAGGAAGTCTGCATTACAAACAGGGGTGTTGAGTTTGGCAAACATGAGCATTCACCAGGCAGAGTGGCTGTAATGAAGGAGTAGTATTATGGGAAGTGTAGGATCCATCATTGTTTGAGCTGGACTCATTGCAGGGACTAGAATCTAAGCTATTTTGGTTTCAGTCTGGTAAAATCTGTCTCTCACCAGTCCCCCAACTGTATGGAAGCGTAATACTAAACTACTGGAGCGCTCCTTTAATCAATAGAGTTGTTTTCTCTGAGCACATAACGGCTCACATTTTACAAGTGTAGCTATGACCCGAAATGTCTGTTTAGGTTTCAAGTCGATTTTCTTGCGTTTTATGAGCAGGAATAGATTGTTTATTATGCTGCTGAAGGAGGACTGAAGCTGCTGCTGTTGTGCTGCTGACATTCAGCTTTCAGTCTCTGTCCTGTGTATTACATATAAATATGTAGTCTATAGTAATTCATTACTCGATTGTGCACCCCCCCCCCAAGTCAAAAAAGGGGTGATAACGCCCCTGACTGTGTGTCTTTGTCTTTCTGCCCATCCTTTCTTCTCTGTGTGTGTGCATGTTGTGTAATGTGTGTGTTCTGTTCATTCTCACTTTGTGCAGTGTGTGTTTCATCTGTGTTTCCCTGATTGTAGGTGTGTGTGTGTCCAGATGGTGTGCGTGCGCCTTGTTTTCTGTCAGTTTGTTGAGGGTCCGCAGGGAGATGAAACAAGCATCAGACCTTGTAGGTGCTGTCAACCAATCACACATCAAGGCCCCTGTAGTTGAGCCAATTGATGATCAAGGTTTTGGCCCTGAGTCCCACAGGAGGCGGAGCCAACATTCATTTCCCAGAAGTGTCAGTGTGCGTGTGTGTGTGTCATTTCACTGACCGTGGTAATATTTTGATTGAGACATAGAGAAATTAACACTCACACACACACACACACACACACACACAGCTAATAAAAAAGCACAGAGTGACATTAAAGCGTGGACATAATGTGCAAACATACACACACACACAAGTGAAAACACACACATTTGATGTGTCTTTATCGTATAGAAACACATTTGGTATCAGTAAAAGTTTAAATTACAAATGAAAAACAGCCGGAGGGGGGGCTGCAGAAGAAAAGAATAGAAAACAAGAGCAGTAGAGATCGATCAGACGCTTCAGAATCAGCTGATATTCTTTACAAATGACTGTTCATCAGAAAAAGCACAATTATTAAAGAACAATAATGTTTTACTGCCTGGTCCGCACCAACTGAGGCTCATGAAGAATATTTAAGGATTTATTTTTATGGCATTATCAGGTGAGATTGCCACAGTAACATTTTATAAAGTCATTCATGGTTTCCAGATGATGAATCCTTTCAACTGTTTTGGTTCAGATTGAAATGTGCCAATATTAGATGGAAACAGAAGAAGACCAAATTTCAGAATACATTACAAATACAGTAAAATGCTGTTTTGTAGTAATACAGTGTTTTTTTGTATACTGTAAATTGCATAAAAGTACAGTTTTAAACAAAAGTAGTAGTTTATTGTAAATTGAAATACAGCAACTGTGCCGCCAGTAACTTACTGTAAATATACAAAGAAATCATTTACAGTGTGTAATACCTGCTCTGGTAACCAGACATTTACTCTAGTGCCATAGCCAGGTCAAAATATAATGCATTTGAATTCCCATCAGCCTCAGCTGTACTTTGTGTTTAATGTTTATTAGCAAACACTAGCCTGCTAACACATCAACTAAAGCACATATCACACTTTAATATTAAGATAAAATAAGATAAGATATTCCTTTA
>NW_023339873.1:1127500-1130371 GCF_004916995.1 Morone saxatilis
AGTGGATAGAGAAAAAAACAGTATGAAAAAAAAAAAAATTATATTATATTATTATATTATATTATATTATATTATATTCAAAACTGTCCAATGAACCCAAACAGTGAACTTGGATTATTGATTTTGATGAATTTTAAGGCAGATTATTTCCTGTTTAGGGAACTTTTAAAATAATTATCTGTCTGTTTTAAATGTTTTCACAATCATACAGACGTAATAGGCTTCTTTTCTGTCGAATTCAGTGTTTTCTTCTCCTTCTATTAGACATTTTACTTTTCGTCACAGAAGTGAACCAAATGCTGAGATATAGGCCTACTGTGTATATGTTTTAAAATCAAGAAGGCCTTTTAACCCCTCACAAAGCTTTGGCAACCTCTAGTGCGGGTTCTGACCCCCAGATTGTGAATCACTGCATTAAACTAAGATGCTAAACACAAGAATGTTAGCATTTTCTCACAGAGCTGCTTTTGTTGCTGTTTCTGATGCCAGTAAATACAGCTTTCTTCTTCATGTCCCTGACATTGTTTGTTCCCTGAGCTGAATATGTGAGAGGAAGAAGAGAAGGATGATGGTGGCAGGAAGTGTCAGATGTAGATCAGTGGAGGGGTACATAACACATGGCTTGTTGGGGACAAATCAAGGAATTTCCTTTAAGACTTCATTTGAAAACATTTCATTGCATTAAGTCATCACAGATGTCTTCCTCTCTGTCTCTGTCTCCCTCTCTCTCCCTGTGGCGGGTTCCAGTGGAGTCCAACTAATTACAGTGGCTATCAGGAGTGTGTGTGTGTGTGTGTTTGCATCCCTGCCGCTAAATTCTCATTTCAAATAGCCCATGGTGCTCTGATGGAACGCCGGTCTGCACACACACACAGACACACACACACACACACACACACACACCTGCTCATTAACTGGATTCCAAAACCAATCAGTGTAAGTCCGACAGAGGAGCTCTGTCTGAGGCCACACACACACACACACACACACACACACAGAAACTCAGTGTGTTTTTACTGGTTGTCTGGTAATCTCGGGTCCAAACCAGAAGGAAAGAGCCTGAACTGATTAACGCTTAGACACACGCAGGCTGATACAGAGAGAAAAAGAATACGTTTTAACTCTATTTGTCCAAATAAGCACAGTTTAACCCTTTCAACCACACTGAGAGAAAAATCAAACCCTGTCTTCTGACCGGAAAAAACAATGTGAGATGTCCAGAGAGTAATTGAGTGTGTCATGGCGGAAGACGACCGATTCTTTGTCTTCTAAAGCCCAGTTCAGACCAAAGAGTCGCTACTAAGTTGAAACTTGCAGCTACTTGCAACACTGAAACCGGATGAGACAGTGTATCATGACAATGACTTTCTGTACTTCTACTCTAACTATATATATATAGCTGGATAGAATTTATAGCATCCTAAAATATAAAGTGAGGATAGTGATAGTGAGCTACTTGCTGCTGAGGGATGAGAGTTTTGAGCCATCCATGGGTGCATGGGGACATTATCAGGCTGCCCAAACCTTCACAGTTGATGGCTTTAAATTCATTAAACACCCTCTGCCCTAATACTCTCCATTCAGGAAGGAAGGAGGAAAAACTCCCCCCAAAAGCTCTTTTAACAGGAAGAATTGGAAGAAACTTCACAGTGTCTCTCCAGACGGACCGACATACAATAAATGTTGAGTGTACAGAACAAAGTATGTGGATCCAGGAGGACGGTGAACATCCTCTCCACTGTGGAGACCTGGACGAGGACAGGCCACAGCAATGATATCTCAATATGTGCAGATTTTAATGACAGAAATACAGATATATGTAGATTTGTAAAGTAGGATCTACAAGGACGTTAAGCAACTTCTCAAACTTCTCAAACTGGTGTCCAATATACAGTTATTATTATCATTATGAAGGGGCTTCATATGGACAATGTAAGCGTGTTATATAAAATATGACCCATGATCTTATTTTTCTGGAGAGGAGAGTCTCCTGTAGAGACACGAGTCCGAACGAGAGACAGAGAAATGAAACAAAATACAGTAGATTCATAGTCTGTGTTTCTCTCTCCATCTTAAACCCTGAGGGCAACAGTGAGAGTACACAACCTCAACAGGAGGCTGTGCACACACACACACACACTCACTCACTCTCACACACACTCACTCACTCTCACACACACACACACTCACTCACTCACTCACTCACTCACTCACACACACACACACACACACACACACACACAGTTTGGGTTATATTCCAGTGGAGAGTCATGCCTGAGAAACACACAGACGGCTTAAGTCCTATATCCTCTGAGATCTCTCTCTGTCTACTTCACAGTCTTTCCTCCTTTCTTCATTTTGTCTTCATTTTGTCTTCATTGTAACAGTCATATCATAACATCTATCATATAATAACTGTCATATAATAATAACTATCATATAATAACTGTCATATAATAATAACTGCTGTATAATAACTATCATATACTTATTATTACATATATGTTTTAATTTATATATTCCTGTTTAATTGCTGAATATAGAATTATTCCAATCAATCAGTCATTGTTTGACAAACAAACAATGACATTAAAAGACTGTAAACTCTAAATAGGTTTTATGTAACAGTAAAACACTGTGATACTGTGAGACATTTTAAAGGAATTTATACGGAATAAAGTCATTTTCTTATATTACAGACTGTAAACTGCCCCGAAAACCACCGTCAGAGCATCATATGGTATTTTTTGATATTTTCTGTTGACTTGTATTTATATAGAAATATTATGGATTGAAACTGAAAAGTACTAATAACCTTTTACCATAATAATAATACAAATAGGAAAAGTAATAGAAAAAGTTCTACCATAT
>NW_023339873.1:1130471-1130723 GCF_004916995.1 Morone saxatilis
TTCACTGGTGTGAGCATGTGCTTGTAACACACATACCAACACACACACACACACACACACACACACACACACACATAGCTGTATCAAAAAACACACAAACACTCCTCTCCTCCTTCCTCCCTCCTTTCCAAGGTTGATAAGTGCCTCCATCTAACATCACAATAAACAGTAGAACCTCGGCCTGCCAAGCCTGCCCGCAGAAACAACTGTCAGCCCAGCTTTCCTTTTCCGGAGGACACACACACACACACA
>NW_023339873.1:1130753-1140569 GCF_004916995.1 Morone saxatilis
CACACACAAAGAAACACACAAACATACAAATGTAAAGACGCACACATAGACACTCTCCCTTCTCACTCTTTCTAAGTTCAGCACCACACACACACATACACATACACACATACACACACACGCACACCTCCAAAAAGAACAACTTTGTTGGCGTTGCTATGGTTACAGGGTCGAGTCCCCCCAGCATTTTAGTGGAGCACAGCGAGGTTCTTTAACGGTCACATGGAGGAAAAAAACACAGAAAAAACAGGGGGTTTAGAGCATGCACACACACGCACACCTACGCACACACACACACACACACACACACTGTGTTAACTGTTAAACTTAAGGTAACAAAACCTTTTAAAAAGAGTTTATATAAACTGCTCAGAACATGAAACTTCAGTATGAATATACAGACAGATGAGAGGAATAACATTTTTTGTTGATTATTATATTGATTCATGATTTCTTTGTTCAAACTTCAATCTCAGTATTTCTTGCTTTTAAGGACACTACTTTGATTTCATATTATTTCTTCTTATCCTGTTTGTAGACCTACAACAATTAGTTTATAATCAATGATTCTGTTATTCATGTTTAATCAACTCCTTTTTATGTAGAATATCTAATGTTATATATTAAAATATTAAGTTCACAGAGCCAAAGCTGACATCATTTGCTTTTGTCTTCTGACACACAGTCCAAACTGGAAAAACCCCCAGCATATTCCTCACATTTTCGAATCGAACCTTGAGAATGTTTGTATTTTAGCTTGATAAATGACTATAATGGTAATATATTTTTAATATTAGGTAACTTATTAATGAATCCTTTGTTTACATCACTTAATGTTTAAAGAGATAGCAGTATAACAGCCTTATATTTTCAAAATGTTTGGTTGGAAACACAAAAACGCAGGTTAATGAAGGACAAACTACTAAATATATGTGTACATATACTGTGATTTTACATGGGCTGAAAGCTGTTGGACCTTTAAGCACTTTTTTAAGACTGACTGACGGACCGTTATTGGAGGGTTTTTAAGTGCAGTTTGGTGTCTTTTGATGAACTACAGGATGTGGGTAGTTAACAGTCACTGTGGGAAATATAGAAACGAAGCCAAGTAAAAAGTGAGTGATATATATGATAAAAAAAGCCACATATGAGCAGCTTACAGTATACAGGCCTGACTGTGTAACTCTCAGTGGTGAAGAGGGAGAGAAACAGTATAAGAAAGCGACCTTGGACCGGGCGAGGAGACGCTGTCGAGCTCCACATCAATATTTTAACAGCAGAGTTGACACATCAAAAAAAAGAGAGGGAAGAGGGAGAGAGAGAGGGAAAGAGAGTGAGAAGAAGAAGAAGAATGCCCAGCGATTCCAGAGTCATCTAAAATTCATGCATGCATCATCGCCGCCATGAATATTCATACAGAGATGAATATTTAAGTGTGACTCCTATGGAGAAATTAGGTTCATCTTTACACTTATCAATAATTCGCAGGCCAGGTGAGTCTCATCGGCCACTAAATAAATCATATCTGCACACACACACACACATACACACACACACACAAAAAAAAGAAAAGTTTTGGACGGAGAGACACAGAGAAGGAGAAAGAACGGGAAAAAACAACACAAAGTTATGTGTGTGTTGGTTCGCAGCAATGCCTTCTGGGTAAGGAGAGCGTGAGATGTCAGCAGTTCGACCCCAACCAGAGTGTGTGTGAGTAGCATGATAGTACATTTATGCATACATTTGTGTTTTTAAGGGTCAGTGAGTGTATTTCACTGTGGTTCTGGTTGGTTGGAATTCCCCAAAATGCAACAGTTTTTTCGAGTTCATGTTTTGGGACTCACTGAGTAACGTGTTTGTAGAGGTCACATGGCATTATTAATGGTCAAATATCTGTGTGTTAATAAACTGAGATTCCACTTTTCATAGAGACTCATGGTCCCCATAATGACTTTGGAGCTACTAACAGTATGTTAGCATGCTAACATTAGCATTAAAGCTATAATAGGTAACATTTCCGCATTAAAATGTGTAAAAATGCTATATTTATGTTATATATGTTATATATGTTGGTTTGTGTACAAATTATCCCAAATGTGTCCAACAATGTTCTAACCCAGAGGAATCTGTCATTTTATTCAGGTAACGCTGCGTTTCCAACCTGCCTCCGGTTGCTATAACGGAATACGTTGGATGCAACCACTGGTTTGGAAGAATTGGGAGAGATCATAGCTTTAAGGATTTCACAAAATATCCTTCTGAAAATTAAAATCAGGAGGAGGTTGATGCAGTTTTGTTTCTCAGTATGCTGCTGCGACATGAACATGGAATAAGTACAAAAGTTGAAAGATTTGAATATTTATAGATTGAAAAATCTTAAACTGATACAGAGGATGGAGCCGTGTGATTCAGGTAACAACAGGACCTTCCCTCTGGTGCCACTCGGAGGAAAAACTTCACATATTTTGAACCACTCGTGTTAAAGATCTAAGAATAAAAAAGTTGTCTCTCCATTTTTAATCCATCCAATACAAATATGGCCTCCTCACTCCCCTGATTGAAATACAATAAAATGTATTGTAATGGTTATTATTGTATTATTAATACATATTATTTGATTACTATACTATCTAAACAATATGTTCCTACATTATACAATTACATTATCACATAGATTTTTTATTTTTTTATTTTTATGCTTTTGTCTTATTGTTTGTATTGTCTGTTATGTCACATAATCACATAATGTCACCAATGTACAATGTGTGTATGGACCACATTAATAAACTACAGCATGTACACAAAGTGCATGTACATGAGCCTGATGCTGTTACAGACAATGTTACGTTAATTGTGGCGCCAGTAGCGCTGGAAGTTACTCCTCGTTTGACATTGTATATAAAGTGAAGAAAGAACTTGATTCATAAACGTTTGTCAAACGAGTTCATTTGCATTGGACACATGTAGATCAGCTCACAGCAGGACGCTTACTTTATTTGTTTTGATAAAAGTATGAAATGCTTTTAGAAATGACATTTTCTAGAGTGCAACTCTAACTGTGCAACACAAATATATATTTTTCTGTCAGTCTTTGATTCTCTATCAGCGTGTGTGTGTGTGTGTGTGTGTGTGTGTGTGAAGGACAGAAGAGGATGACTCAGATCTTTAATCGTAACACATGCTGTTCCTCTGTCTCATTTGGCTGCAGTGAAGTTATTACATAAACACACACACGTACACACACAAATTCTCTCTCACACTAACACACACACACACACACACAAATTCTCTCTCACACTTACACACACACACACACACACAGACAGATTCTCTCTGACACTAACACACACACACACACACACACACACATTTCTCTATGATATGGTTATGAGGGAGGCTATGCCTTGTAATCCCATTCTCCTTGGTAGGGATGAAGACAGGGTGTGTGTACGTGTGTTGGCGGTGTGTGTGTGTGTGTGTGTGTGTGTGTGTGTGTGTGTTTAGCTGGAAGAAGGGGATGGGGAGGGGGAGGTGGAGGGAGGAGTGAAGGGAGGGATGGTGGAGACAGACAAACTGATGGATGAATGAAATGTAGGAGGACATCATTTGCTCCAGCTACCTCTCTGTTTCTACACACTTAGACTTTTCGATTAGCAGACGGTCCTTAGCGCTCCTCTGTATGATGGAGGCAGAGGTGGCTGATGGGAGATTTGTGACATCACAGTGAGGCCGCAGATTAGAGAATCTTTGGTTGCGCATTACAGAACCTACAGAACCATTTCTCGACACGGACCACAACTCATGTGACGTCGAACAGCAAAAGTTATAAGCGAGAGTCAAGCGTTTTTCACAGGACAACTGTACAGACAGAAGTCAAAGTACGGAAGCTGGAAGGTGTCTAATCAGGTGAGAAAATGTGACAAAGCTGATCAAAGCTGGGAAACAGGACAGTGGTGGAGCTGCTGGTGTATTTTTCCTTTTAAGGGGTTTAAAATAAATATACTGCAAAACATGCTTCCCAGTAAACTTTCTTTTAACCAAATTCAGAAGAACAAGTGGCTGACAGATCAATTTCAGTCAGACTCTTGATGCCAACACCCTGCGACACTTTTCTACGTATCGACTGAATCCAAACGTCCACACCTCCCAACAATTACAGACTCACAAAGTTTATGTGGCGAGAGCTGTCAAAATCTATAAGTCTTCAAGTCTACTGAGGACCCGCAACCTGACTTTCTGTGGACCTCTGGAGAGTCCACTCACTTCACCTGACATCTTTCAAAAAAATATTACAGTAATATGGGTCTGACAATGTTTAGAAAAAACACGGCCAAGATCTCAGCAGTGGTTGAATTCATAGCATCAACTAAAGGTCTCAAGTCAGACCTTCTTGTGTAACATTGAGGAGGATCTCTAGTCAGAAATGGTATATAACACTCATAGGTATGTTTCCATTAGTGTAAAACCACCTGCAAATGGAATTGTTGTATGTTTGTTACCTTTTGCCAATATTATCCTCCTAAATGTTACACACTGACTTAAGACTTCAAGTTAAGATTCCAGACGATCGGCAACAGTCGCTAACAAACGTACATCCCTTACTTCAAGGACACGCCTTACCTGAACCGAAGCTCTCCCCCCATTCGCCTCAATAGTGAAACAAACTGGAGATATAGTGAATCACTTTATGACACGGATAAAGCTTTATAAAAGATTGAAAATGGATGTGCTGAGCAACGTTACAAGTTTTAGCAACAAAAGCTAGCAGAAAGTCTAAGTCAATCAACTGAGCCACATTGGAGGCAGAGAGGTAGAGTACTGAAGTTACTGGAAACCAGTAAACCAGTAAAACACAGTCACAGACAGAGCTTACCTTGAAGAGGTGATGTCTCTGCTCCTCTGACATCATCAGCTGGTGACTGTCCGTTACCATGGTGTCCATGTCCATCAGCCAATCCCAGAGCTCCTGGTACTCGGCCTCAAACTCCTGCAGACTGAAGACAACGAGAGAGAGAGAGAGAGATGAGAGAGAGAGAAAGAGAGAGAGAGAGATTATTAAGTTGAATTATGGTTGTAATTCAATTTTCTTTTATTCATATTGTGTTTCCTGCGTGTTCTACTTTCTGTTATTGTTTCTTGTATTATTGTAATATTGTTTTGTCCTGCGGCGATGAGAGACATATGCATCTTGTTATGTTGATAAAGAATGTGGCAGAAAATGCAAACTGGAATGAAAGAGAGACACAGACAGATAAAGGCAGACGGAGAGAGAAAGCAGAAAACAGTTTTCAAGCTGCCGTTTGGACTGAAACTAAAGTTTTTTCCAACCAGAGCTGATTTGCATCTTGTAACTCGACTGTGTCTGGATTCTGTTGTGAGAACAGAACTTCCTGTGATGCTACTTCTGCCAGTTCTTACAAGTAAAGCAAACACACAGTACATCACAGAACATGACAAAAAGCAGTGACTCTATTTTAGGTTTTATCAGCTGATGTTGGTGAATTAAACGTCAGGAGGTCAGCTGTCAGTCGTCAGTCATAAGAAAACCCTCTTTTTATAGCTTCAAACAGCTCCATTAAAACCAAACTCACCGAGAAAAAAATGAACACCACACCAGTGTGATAAGAACTGGTGTAACATGTACCAAAGGTGTGATCGAGATGTTTTGGCTTCACTTTTGGAGAGGCTTCGTCCTTTATATGTCGATGCTAATGGCCTGTAATAGACCACCGGATCCAGGAAAACTGGATCAGGTGTCGTGTTTTTCTTCGCCTAGGACGTGAAAGGTGCACGGGGTGCAGTACAAAGAGTGATGAAGTCATGGTGTCAAACAGTCCCATGTGAAGCTAAAAGTCAACATTGACTTATTTTAGTTAAATCTAATGTACTTGACTTACACTAGGTATTTATCAGAACTTTCTTTATTTTCCTGAACCAAACTGCAACCTCAGCTAGATTTGTTTTGAAAGTGTAGCTGAATATTTATTGTTGCTAACTTGACTGTATGAGCACGTGTGGAAATGTGACACCGCCAAGGTGGGTCAGCGTGTCTATGACACGCTTTTGCCTGATACCCGGTTGGGCTTTATTTATCTTCTCTGTTGTTACAAAAAACTCAGAAAGAAACAGGTGGCTATGAAGACAATTATCAGTATGCTCAATCTGAACTGTTTGTCGGATAGCTTCAGAAACCCCCTCCCCCCACACCTTCCAGATGTCGGATCGGGGCAGAAATTTATGTAACTTTCCAAAACTGACAATGCAACTTTTACACCAACGTCATGCAGTGATTGTCCCGTAGTGAAAGGAGCCAGGGTTTGAATTCTCTTTTTGTGCGTACGACTGAGTGCGACACTGTTAACGCTCCGCAGGACAGACTGTCTGAGAGTGTGTGCACCATTATCCCTGTAAGTCCCCTTACAGTCAGAAATCAGTGGTTCTTCTTGTTCCTACAGTGTGTGTTTGAATGATGTCTTCACAGAGTTTGACTCTAGAAGGATGTTTTCACATTCTCTGCTCATTGGAAACCTGGTTTTAAGGGGCGGGGCCTAGTCGTCAGTCCTGGTGCAGTATGCAGCTTCTACAGTGAGATCCAGCAGTGCACAGACACTGAGAATGAAGTATATCATCAACTCTGCAATTTCTAATGAGGTAGAAGGAATAGACAACTTTTTAAGGATTTTAATGTGAAACGCCTGATTATTTCTTTCATATCTTTACACTTCATATCTTCATATTGTTTTCTACCTGCTTCATCCCACATCCTTCCTCCTCCTCCCTTTTCAGCTTTAGTTTCACCTCCTCCTCATTCTGCTCCATTTCCCACTCCCCTCGTCGTTGCTCTCCCTCCCACACTCTCTCATGTTGTCCACATTCTTTGTTCACCTCCTCTAACTCTTCCTTCCTCCTCTTCTATCCCACATTATTTTCCCCTCATTCTCCCTCCTCCACTCCTCCCACTCTCACCCCCCTCCTCCCTCGTCCTCTCACCTCCTCCTCCTCGACACAGGATCACATCAAATATTTATGCTGCTGGAACAGGGGCCGATTGCTCAAACACTCACATTACTGTCAGCCGTTTTGTTAAGGTGTGTGAGAGAGTGACTGTGTGTGTGTGTGTGTGTGTGTGTGTGTTTATTATTTATATATTCGGTGGTTTTCGGTCTCGGCGGGGATCGCCAACATGTTTCTCAACATTAGCAGTGAAATTGTTTGGAATTCTCCGGTCGCCGCCGCCGACAGTTTGACAGCTCTGTCAGGCCCATGGTGTTTCCACGACAACACAAACACACACACACACTAACGCTAGTCGAGACAACCGCACGTGAAGACACACACTCGTGAAAACAATACCTCAAAGAGACTACCCAACAACCCAAACACATGGCTGCTGGTAATCACATGTACACGCACGGCTACCCACAATGCAACGCTAAACAATATACACAGAAACTTGACGTGCCGTAAAAGTAGAGAGGGTAAACTATGAATGAAATTATAGAAACAAGAACGGAGAGAAAGAATAAAATAAGCACTTTCATCTCTCCCTGTTTCATTTTCATTCATCTTGAAGCTGCAAATTCACTGCGATTCAGACTGAAATGAGAACATGAATTTATTAAACCGAACACACACGTTTGTGCTTCTTAAAATAATACCCACAATCCCCCAGCTGAAATGTTAACCCTCACAAAGCCTTTAGAGAAGCGAGAACTGGACAAAATATCCTCCACACTTCTGAAACATTTCTTCACTTTCCCAAAACTTCTTGAAAACGTCTTCCTTAAAAATTGCCCAATTTTACAAAATGTCCTCTTCTTTTTTACAAATATCTTCTAACTTTGCGAAATGTCCTCACCCCAGAAATGTCCTCACTCTCTAGAAAGTACAATCTTTTTAAATGTCTCTAAAACTGTCCTTATTTTCCAACATGTCTTCACTTCTCAGTTACCTTTCGTAAATGCCCTCACATCGCAAACATGTCCTCACTTTTCAAAACTTTCCTTTCTTCCCAAATTACTTTCCAAATACCGCTCTCTCTCTTAACTTCCGTCTTTTTGCACTTCATCTTCTCTCCTCATCATCCTCTCTGTCCCTCCATCATCTCCTCGTCAGCTACACTGAAATACAATCTTCCAACATCTTCCCCCTTCCTCTCCTCCATCTTTTACTACCTTTTCTCCCCATCCCTCTCCTCTCCTCTCCTCTCCTCACACCCCCTTGTCCTCCACCGTGAGTGATTCTCAGTAAAACCAAACAGAGAAGAAGAAAGTGAAGGAAGCGAGTGCTGCTTCCTTCCCCGAGGCGGCGTTCCTCATTATGCGGCGAGCCGAGCGGCCCTTTACTGACTCAGACAGATGAAGCAGATACAACACTCACACAGATTGTTTTCTCTTGTCGTTTGTCGTTTTTTCACTCCCTCCCTCCCCTCCTCCCCTCCGTTTCCGTCTTGTTCTCACACTAATGTTAACTAAACGCTTTGTAAAACAGGATCTCTCGGGGGTGGAAGACGAGAAAACAGACAAATCGGAGAGGAAGGAGCGACGTGGTGGCACCGTAGGGCTGCGTTCGACACCAGGACGGTTACAAAGTGTTTGAAGTGTCAGGTTGGCTCTCTGTCACGCGGCGCTGACGGAGTGCGTGGGAGTGTAACGGAGAGGCGTTCTGACATTTAGTCACTTGGGGAAATTCGAATTATAGAAATCTATTATTCATTTCTAACTCGTCATAATTCCAGTCAACTCTGGATACAAAGAAATGTATCATGTGAATTTGGTGCAAATCTAAACATTGACATTTCAGACAGACATTTCACTAAGTGAGAACAAAGTTTTTGCTCAAAATAATTAAGACTGTGTGTGTGAACATCTCCAACTGGGAGTGGTATCTGGATCAGGATTAGTCTGTTGCTGTTCGTTTGGTCGAGTGAGCTAGAGAGTGAATGAAGAGAGGGAGTGGCATTAGTGAGAACAAAGTAAGTAATCAGAGAAATAATACACTCACATCTAGTGGCGATTGAGAGGGATTTCTTTTGTATGTGGCTGTACATGGGTCTGTTGTACCTCTAAGCACAGATTGGTGTAGTTTGGTGTTGTCAGAAGTGTGCTCTGTTGCACCTAGAGCCAACGGTTATACCATGATGTAATGGGTCTCCCCTTTGCAGATATGCCCACTTTATGCTAATCCAATGCAGTATTTTGTACAAAAACCATTACGTTTTTTGCATGTGGCATTAATGTGGTCATTTTAGTGTACTTCATGTCACCCCTGCAGAAGTAAAAAAAAGTCTGGGTTCAGTGGGTTATAGAAGGAATAGAATATTTTAACGTAACTTAACACATTTTTTGGAGGTTGGAACAACAAAGGGAGACATTGGGTTGGCTGTTTTGAGTTCACACAGTTTAACTACAGGATGCATTTACACCATCGACTCACTGAGTTTATACTCTGACAGAGGAGGTTAAATAAAACTGCACACAGCTACTAAACTGTTATAACTTCCTCCATCTTGGATTCTCTGTGAGGCCACACAACTCTAAAGACTGCTTGCTATTGCTGCAAGGTGCAAAATGGCAAATCAAAGTTCACCCACTTTACTTGATTTAATTTAGTCTTTCCTTTTTGGTTGCTGGTGTGAACTGTGTACTTCAACCACTTCAAACGCAATACTTTTCTTTAAATGACCGGGTTTTAGACCGACGTCTCGGTGCTCGGTGTAAACTGTTGGTTAAAACACATGCAGCGTCTTTCCAGTCAGACTTAAATGGATGGATTTTCCATCATCCTCCACTTTCTGCTTCTCTCTCTCTCTCTCTC
>NW_023339873.1:1140603-1140749 GCF_004916995.1 Morone saxatilis
TCTCTCTCTCTCTTTCTCTTTTCATCACTTCCCAATACTTGCTTTTTTCTCCCTCCCTCTCTGCTGCCTGCTGCTGCAACGACGATAGCAGCTGTAACCACTGTCTCTAATTCATCATCCGAGAGGGAGGGAGGAAGAGGAGGGGA
>NW_023339873.1:1140849-1146877 GCF_004916995.1 Morone saxatilis
AAGGAAAAAGGAAGCAAAGACAGAAGCGAGGAAGGATGGTGAGGATTAAGAGGAAGAGGAGGAAGGACAGTGAAGGAGAGAGGACAGGAGAGGGGGATGAAATGATAGAGTGAAAGGTTGAATGAGTCATATTGGCAGCCGTCACCTTTCAGTTGGAGACTCTGTTGGATTTATGAGGTGATTCACTGACACTCGTCTCGTCTAATGGATTCATCCAACAGAGACACTGAAACCAGACGACCAGAGAACGGCAGCAGCACAGTGCCGCCTGCTGCCACTCACTCACTCACTCACTCACTCACTCACTCACTCACTCACTCACTCACTCACTCACTCACTCACTCACTCACTCACTCACTCACTCACTCACTAACTACCTCACTCACTCACTCACTCACTCACTACCTCACTCACTACCTCACTCACTCACTCTCTCACTCACTACCTCACTTACTACCTCACTCACTCACTCAGATGGATTCACTCCTACAGAGAATAATGTTTATTCATCATTCATTCACTTATTTCATTATTCACTAACTTATTCATTCCTTCTTTTATTCATTCAGTGACCCATTCACTCACTCTTCCTTTCATTTTTTCATTTATGCATTCACCCATTCACTGGTCTTTCCTAAAATCTTATTATAGAAAATGAATGAATGAAGGTAGATAGATTTATTTATATAACAGGTCCTATGAATAAGTGAATAAATGAATGAATCAATCAATGTTTTTTGGATTTGCAATTTATGCTGTTCTCACATTTTATTAATAACAAAGTTCCCCAACATCATTTTGGTTTAAAACCATTAAAAACTAATATGAGTTTATTGATCTGGCAGTGATTATTTTCTTCACAAAGACAAAAAACAAAGCTTCATTACCAATAAACAATAATCAGTAAACAATATAAGTGAAAACTTATTGAGCCTTTTAGCTTTATATAAATACAAACAACAATGTTTTGTTTCTGTCCATGTTATTTCTTTTGGCATTAATTTAAAATTGAGGTATTTTGTGTGCGATCAGTAAATAATTCAGCCTGACCTTCATTTTCTTTACAACTGAACCAAAACCAGAAACCTCAACTGAGCTGAACTCACTGCAGCTACAGAAAAAACATGCAACATCCAATTAATACGAAACTCATCCCACACACCGCTGCACTGGACACACACACACATGCACACACACAAACACACAAATGTAAATCTGAAGAGCAGCAGCTAATATATGAATAACCAATTAGTGTCCAACATATCCAATGTAAATTACTGAAACATCACACTGCAGCCACAGAAAAACACAAACAAAAAACTGTTTTCTTTGTGTCTCCACTTATATGTGTGTGTGTGTGTATGCGTGTGTTCACACCACATCCTTCATGTAAGTGACGAAACACTGACAACACCAACAAAGTCTGCAGAACAAAACATGCTACTGACTCTGAGTGAACACTTTCAGCTTCAGTTTTCATCTGCATACACACAGCTGTGCGTGTTTTCATTGTGTGTGTGTGTGTGTGTGTGTGTGTGTGTGCCCTGCGTGTGTGTGATAACCACGGAGGGAGGCTCCTCAAAGCTGCGGATGAAACGCCGACAGGCAGCGTGACCAAAGACGCGGCTCGCCGAGCTGAGCCTGGCCACACCAGATTACTGCTGTTAACACTCAAACTCTGTGTGTGCATGATTGCATTCAGCTGTGTGCGTCACATGTTACTGAGTCCTGTCTTCTTCTTCCCGGGTCTTTCTCTATCACTACACAAATTATCATCTGCTAGTTTCCGTCTCATCTATTGTTTTTTTTATCCTATTTGTAGATTCTGTTATTTATTTATGCTGTTTGATACGCTATTTAAAAAAAAAGTTATTATTATATATTCTGGCAGCTCGGGCACCAAAAAAACACTGTAAAATAACAGAAAATAACTGACTAATAAACAGTATATAATACATTAATTAAAGATATTTACACTGTAAAACCAATGCAATGAGGTATAAATACAGGTGAACACTGCTATAATACAAATAATTAGGCTTGTATTTACAGCAGAGTGCTGTTATTATTTGATTTTTCTTATTTTAATATGAATTTTAAAAGTTATAGAACTGTAATAAAAGTAATTATCTGTGAAATTAAATTGATTATTGCTGTTTTCACTGATAAAAACTCTATTTTGACAGTTTACCAATGCTTATACACTGATAAACAACATTTATTCAATGTTCAATTGTTGTGAAAACTTCCATAATTAAAAAGATAAAAGATATCTGTCAATTAACAAACAAATCCATGTAAGATTACAGAACAAGTACTTTTTTAAATGTTAATTATCACAAATTTGACATAATTTTAGAAATGGATCAACAGTATTAAACTGGAATTTAATAGTTTAATCCATTAAATAAAAATAAAAAAATAATTAATTGCATTTTTATGTGAAAAAAGGACACCTTCTTTAAATACGCAGAAATAATGTTTTAAAGCTCAAATATGTGGAAGCCATCTTGGATCCAGATTGTCTCACTGTATCAGCTCTATGTATTGACATGTTTACTTATTCTGCATTCATTTGGGGGAAAACAAACAAACAGTCCAACAGAATGACAGCAACATGAAACCCGCGTCACGGAGGACGACAAAAAGTTAAAATATTTGAACTTTGGCGTCTACCGTTACCGTTGCCGGTATTCTCTACCGTCTGCTGTTTGCCCGAATCCATGTAAATGCAGCGTTAGTCGCATCTCTTCTGTTGTGTGTTTTGTTTACCTGCTGTTCCTGGCCAGCTGGGTGTAGTGCCTCCTGCTGGCGGGCGAGGGGTACTGCAGGGTGCTCAGTTTGATGGCCATCTGCTCCAGGGCAGCTCGCTGGGCTTCACACTGACTGGAGATCAGCTCGGCCTGGAAGACGCAGAGCAGGACATAGAGGAATCAGTCACATGACATACTGCGGTAAAGAAGGTTATGTTTGTTTGTTTGTCTGTCAGGATACGATTTTCATGAAACTTGGTGTAAGGGTGTAGGATTGTCCACGGAAGAACCCACTAAAGTTTGGAGCAGATGCGAATCATTGAGTGGAGACATAAATCATTTTTCACTTTGGCACCACCTACAGGACAAACTATACGTTTTTAGCTTTAAGATCCATTTTAAGGCTCCAAGAACAGTTACACTGCAGTCTACGGGGGGGGACTTTGAGGCTTATTTCTTTGTAATTTGCAGGTATTGGTTTTTTAAGTGTAATAACACAAAAGTTTGCAACACAAAAGTGAAATTGTTTTAACTTCCATTAAAAACTACCCTTCACATTCATTAAGTCACACCAGACGAGCAGAATCAAAGTAACACAGCAGACAACCTTTTTATGATGTGTAAAACCCGTCAGCCGATTGTCCTCTGAAAGTGAGCCGAGGTTGTGTGTGTGTGTGTGAGTGTGTGAGAGTGTGTGTGAGAGATGAAGTTGAGTGTCTGAGAGGGATCATGTTCCTCTGAGTGTGATTAGCTGTTTATTGCAGATGAATGAGATTCGGCTGTGCCGTATTTTGACGGACGTGCCCTTTAAAGCCCCGCGAGCGGCCAACAAGCCACTAGAAACACACTCCACGCTTATCCCGCGCTCTCATCTCGCCCCAACACACACACACTCACTTATATATCCGTATGTACATGTATATGCATATAAATACATACACTCACACTAACAGAAATTACCCATAAAACCACACTTTTCTATGGCACAAATTACCTCTCTTACACACACACACACACACACACACACAAATCGAGCATAAATTGCTCCACACACACAAAAATAAACATATACACACATCGAGCATGAATTGGCGCTCTCTCACAAATGATCCTTCACACACACACACACACAGCTAGTCGCACTCAGTATCCAGACACAATCATATAGAGGCACTCAGCGCGCCGCTCAGATGTAATTGCATACAAACTATATGGAGATGAGGCTTCAATTGAACCAATGAAGGCAGAGTGAGTGTGTACAAACAGCAACAGATACACACTCACACACACACACACACATATGACCGCCTGCTTTTTCCTCATTCGGTAACAATCTGAATAAAGTGTCGTCGCGTTCGCCGTCCGATCTACTTAGCGGACTCGGCGGAAGGATCTGGAAAGGTCATCCAATCTGCGGAAGGCAGAGCCGCTCAATCAGAGAGCTAATAAACAAACAGGCAATACACAATCAGCGGCTGCGTGTGTGTGACTCTGCGTTGTTTGTGTGTGTGCTGCTATTACAGAAATCAAACTAACTGGAAGCTCTCAGAGAAAATTTTTCTCACTTTGTCTAAATGTCTCTCCACTTCCATTCATTACTGCTCTGTGCTTTCTCTCCTGGCTGCGTTTGCGGGCTGTTTGCTGGCTGGTTAGTCGGTCAGTGAGTCAGTAAATCAGTCAAGTTGTTCATTAGCTGGTTAGATTGTTCTTTTCTTTGCTAATGTGCTCCTTGGTGCAGCTTATAGTTCTGAATCTGGGCAGAATTACATCTAAAAATCCAATAATTCAAAGAAAACGTCTTTGTTAGGAGTGGATAAGACACATTTATCAAACAACTTAGTGCTGCTGCTGTCAGGTAGGAGTGACCTTTATGAGCGAACTGAGTGATCAGATGATGAATCACATGTGTGCTCAATCAGACTGGTGGATTTAACCTTCGCCCCATTGTTCATCCATTAGGAAACTCTTCACATTTTCTCTCTGATGTTTTTATCTAAAAGATAATATTATTCTGAGGATAATTTTCATATTTCCAGTTGCCAGTGACACATGATATAAAAAAAAAGATTTTTGTTTGTTTCACATTTACACAACACAACAAGGAATTGCAGCGCCGCTCAAACGTTTGCATATCGTGAGTCTGCCTCAGCTCCAGTGTTTTTAGATGAAGATGCTTGGCCTGTCCAGTTGGGTAATTATGGAATTGTGAATTATTGACAAGATCTGAAAATGTCAGAAATATCTGCATTCATATAGCTCACTTTAAAGACAAATTATAGAAAACTAGCCAAACTGGAAACACTAAAACAAAGTGAAACTGAAGCATGAAGTAGAGTTCGCAGCTAGTAGAGGACACACACCAGATAAAATATATAACAACAGCTGTGTGTGAGCCCAGACTCAGCCTAGTTATAATGTAAATGCATTTATATCACACAGACACATTATTTGAGTAGTGATCTAAGTTACTGACATAATAAGTCAATATCGATCTAGCTTAAGTGCATGGTAACCATGACGATGGAACTCTGATTGGCCACTTGCCTTTGTTATGACTTTACATCCAAACTAGTGAAGTTATGTCCGTAGTAGTTTGATTTAGTTAAAACTAAACAAACTAACCAGCAGTTACTGAGCCTCTGATGTTTGACTTTACACCCTCACTGAGGAGAGCACTCACACACAGCTGGTGCCACCCAGTCCAGAAATCTCAAACCACATTTACAACAACAAAATAAGGCCCAGTGTCAGTCTTTAACAACATTTCAGTCGAGAGTGTGTCAGAAAGGAGCCACTTCAACAGGCAGAGAGCGATCCTGATAACGTCACATACTGCTTCAGATAACTCAGTGTTCATCATAATCACTGATATGAAAATGATGCACTGTTTTATGTTTGACATTTCATTGTGGATGAACGGCTTTTAGAAAAAGTTATTCGTTACCATAACTCTGAAACCGTGTGAATGTAAATTTGTCATTGTTACGTGGACAAGACCTCAGTGAGCGCGTTGGGGAGGAAGGTCGGTAACCGAGTCAGTTACACAGTCAGAGACTCAGTTATTTATTCAGTTCATCTTCTCCAGAGTTTGCAGCGAGCAAGCGAACGCAATCTTATGGTTGTAATTGGCTTTTTCATACCTAACAGCTGACTAAAGCCATAATGAAACACACACACTCACTCACACATACACACAGAGTGAAGCAATTTCTCCTGGACGCCTTGAGGACACAGAACTGGAACACAGTGTCTGTGTAAAACACACACACACACAC
>NW_023339873.1:1146916-1147038 GCF_004916995.1 Morone saxatilis
ACACACACACACACAGAGTGATGAGTTGGGCTGCTTCCCAGTCTGAAGGATCTTCAAGGATTTCTGTCAGAAATTATTTCTCTTCAAACGAGACTCATGGCTCCATCTGTTAGTGTGTGTGT
>NW_023339873.1:1147138-1149154 GCF_004916995.1 Morone saxatilis
TGAGAATTGATACAATATCAGAAATTTAAATATTGCAATACGATATTTCTAATATTTTCTTTACCAACCGATAAACTGCTCACATCTATGGCTGCAGGGTGACGGTTAAAGTGAGGACGCTGCTGTTTCTGCCCCACTGCAGTCATGTTTAAGCTTAAATAAAAAACATTTTTAATTTAAAAAGAATGAAATAGTTTGTCTATCATTCCTGATTGTGTGTGTGTGTGTGAGAGATTTGATTTGAAATGGAAGGGCTGAGTCCAGTGTCTTGTCTTTAACGCTGCTAATAGACACAAGAATCAATAAGAATCTGCCTCATTTGATGAATATGTAGACATCCCCTGACACACACACACACACACACATATACATTCATTTTTTTCTTTCTGTGGATCTGCTTGTGTGTGTGTGTGTGTGTGTGTTGCACTTCAATGTGCTGAATCAACTCATTTTGGGGCTTTTTGTTTACATGTCAGGGCCAATTTACCCAGAATCCCTGGAAACCCTCACAAGCACATCTCCCTGGAGGTGTGTGTGTGTGTGTGTTTACTTCATGTTTTCATGTTTCAAATATGTATGTATGTGTGTGCGTTTGCTGGTGAGCATGCTGGTTGATTTGCTGCCGTGAAAATGGGCCTCGATCCCCAACGTGTGTCCGAGTGTGCTTCTGTTTGTGTGTGTGTGTGTGTGTGTGTGTGTCTCCTGGGGTTTTCCCGGGGCTATAACTGCCAATCAAACAGCAGTGTGAGGACTGAGAGCTGAGCAGCAGCAGCAGCAGCACATAGATGCACTGCAGGATCCAAAACACACCGTCTGCTCTTCGACATGATTCATTAAAAAACAATCAGCTAATAAGTCAATACGCAAATCAATCAGCTAATCAATCATGTCACAGAGTAACAGTGTGTTAGCTTTAGATCCATAAACAGGGAGTGCAGTGTGTTCGCTCGTCATATCTCTGCTACAGACAACATGAGTCTGTGAAGCAGCAGCGACAGGCTGAGGCAACTTTTTGAGCAATTGAGCATCCAACAGAGTCCAACAAAGTCCAACAGCGTCCAACAGCGTCCAAGAACGTCCAAGAACGTCCAACAGGAACTTTCTATATTCTACTCTGGCAGGAACGTCTTAATGCTATGAGTCATGTGAACGAGCTGTGGCCCGTTGGCATTGGCAGGTTTTGTCACCAAGCAGGTGGAGAGAAAGTTTCTATATGAGTGAGTTGGTCCGTTAAATACGTTGGTTGAAAGCAGTTTGTCTTAGCAACTGATAGACATGAAAAAACTAATTATTAATTAATTATCATTGTCTCCAGTTGATGTAAAACTCTTAGGACCCTGTGACCTTTCCCGTAGCCGCATGCTAAGTACAGAGTGGCTACAGCCAGCTTTAGGACTGAAACGGTTGCTTGAGTAACTCAAGAAACTCAATTCCTAAAAATCATCAATGCAAATTCTTCAATCAGCTCAATCAGATTATTTTAGTTTAGGCTATTTTAATTGTCTTTAACCTTATTTGTAGCTGCTAACTAGCCTTAGCAAACTGTCCACAGTCTGGACCAACTCAGTTGTGAACAGCACAAGAAGACACCGTAGTAATGTTAAAAAACATAAACAGGGACTTTTTATTTCCTTTCAAAAACTACTATCCTGCAATCTGAAGTCATCTACACACTTTATGGCTGACGAAGACAACGTTACAACATTTCACACCGGGAACCCACAAGTCCACCTTTCTTTAACGGGAAGGCTCGGCCAGTAACTAAACTGAGGTGAAGGAAGGATCAGATCCTTTGCTTCAGTAAAAGTACTAATACCCCCTTCAAAGATCCTCCACTACCAGTACAGTGGGGGTAAAATACAAAGACACTTTGGGTTGGAGGCTTGAAGATAGCTGATTGTATCATTCCCAGGGTCCCAAAGTGTCTGTATTTGATGAAGACTCAACAATCAACTATCTTTCCAAGCTCTGATTGGTTGTTTGTATTTTTATAAAAAATACCAACTGCAGCTTTAA
>NW_023339873.1:1149348-1149510 GCF_004916995.1 Morone saxatilis
TGTGTGTGTGTGTATGTGTGTCGCAAGTCAATACTGGAGGTGAGATATTCCAATAACAGGGTGTTTTTGTCTTGATAGAGCGGAGCAGTGGGTAATGATATAGGATCGATAATGGATATGAGATGGCTGCATCCAGCTGCCAGCAAACACACACACACACAC
>NW_023339873.1:1149610-1152799 GCF_004916995.1 Morone saxatilis
CTATCTTTACCTGTCCTATCAAATTAAAGGCATAAGCCCCCTAAAAAACGTTCTATAAATGCAGATATCTTTACACACACAGAGGCAGCAGGGTCAGGAAGCAAAGAGATGCAGAGACATTGAATCTTACCTGGAGCAAGTTATTTATCACTGGAACAATGTTAATGAAATGCTAAAGCTGGCTGCTGTGTGTGTGTGTGTGTGTGCTGGTTGTGTGTGTGTTTGTGTGTGTGTTGGTTGAAGTGGGAGGAGAGAGGATGAGGGAGGGAGGGAGAGTATGCATTTCAGAGAAGAACATCCAGCGTACTCCACCTTTTCTGCAGTGTTTAGATAATCCTCAGATGAATTGACAGAGAGGAAGATAAACACTAAATAAATGACTAAACACACTGCTGGAGACTTTAGATGGTATTCCGAATCCTCCTCTTTCCCTCTCGTGCTCCTTCACTTTCATTTCACTTATCTCCGTCGTCCACCTGTCATTTACCAGTTCACCTTTTTTCTCTAATGAATTAGTCGTTATTTTATTTATTTTCCTTTTGTTATTCTAACCATCTCTTCTTTAAAAGCAGCATACTGTTTGATTCAGTGTGTGTAGGTGTGTGTGTGTGTGTGTGTGTGTGTGTGTGTGTGTGTTTAGATGAATAGAGACACAGTAGAATAATAGAAAGTGAGCCTGACCTTGTCTGTCATTCAGCATCTCTGAGCCAATCAGAGACGTTTCCACCTGCATGCTGCTGTGTCTTTAACCAATAAACTCTATTGTTCTCTGTCTTTCTGTCTATCTGTGTGTGTGTGTGTGTGTGTGTGTGAGCGGGCACTGGAGAGATGTTATTGATTTTTCAGGTGATCATCATTTTCTCTCCGCTCTCTCTTTGGGCTGGTTGACGTTTTTTCTTAATAGTGTTTTAGGTCTGCATCACTAGAGCATGCTGGGAGATCAGCTAATTTCACAAAGAGAAGTGTCAGGGACTTTGTGTGTGTGTGTGTGTCAGGGATGGTGTGTTTTAAGATGCTAAACTGCTGCCGACTCCCAAACTACAAAAGAATATTGCCTCTTGCGGGGAAGGAGAAATTGCGACAGTCGAAGTGCCTTTGAGCAAGCCGATATTTCTGAATCTTCATGCTGCTTCAGACTGGAAGCCACAACAACAGTTTGATCCCAATGTGTTATTAAGGAGCCTGGATTGTAGCTGAGGATGGACAAGCAGGTGGCAACACGACATAAGTGGTAGAGAGACCTGTCAATCAACAGCTTCCTACCACAGTAATAGTTGTGATTCGGATATTTTTACACACTTATAGTCCAGTGGTTCTTTGCTGTATCATGATACGTATCATATCACCAGATTCTTGAACATACACAGCCAGTGTTTGGTTTGTCCATTCTGGGCTGCTGTAGAAACGTGGTGGTTCAACATGGCGGCCTCCACAGAAGGCGACCCGCGGCGACTGTTGATACAAAACTTTAAATAGTGTTTCAACAAAGGAAATGACATCACTGCTGATTGGTTGAAACACTTGAAAAACAAAACTAAGTAATTCGACCAGTTCCAGTAAACTTTACATTCACATTTGGATCATAGATTGTGCCTTTATTATTCTAGTTGCAATTTGGTTTTCCTCTCCCAATTAGTGCCATTCTGAGTAGGGTTGAAACAGAAATCATCTAAAGGGAAATTTTTATTATTAATACAACTAAAAATATATTTTATTTAAGTGTATTACATGAAATGTCAAAGTACTCATTCAAGACAATTTATAAAACATTAAAATAAAACAAACAAATTTAAATTTAAACTTAAACTTAAACTTAAACTAGCATAAAGGGAACTATATCTTAATTTAACTCTACAACCCTGCGTTATAAATGACAATAAAATACTCCTAGAACTCATGTTTTCAGATAATTATGATTTTGTTTCCCACTCTCTAATATCAAGTCTCATATCTTTCTGATATATTAGACCCAATCAAGCAAAAAAAAAGAAGTCTGGATCTGATTTTGGAGCTTTAACATCAACAATGTAGAACACGTTTCCAATCGACGCTCAGCCACAGTTAGGAAGCCGAATGTGGCTGGAGATGAAGATATTTGGCAGGCGGCAGAGCCCGGCGCTGGGGGCAGGTGTTACAGCAGCGCCCATTAATACAGCTAATTAACATTAGCCACTATTCTAATTAACACGCAGACTAATTAGGAAATAATTAACCAACATAAAAAATCTGATCTTAATGAGAAAGACTGAGAGATGAGGTCGAGGCGACATCACAGACAGGCAGACAAAAAGGGGCCTTGTGGAAGGGATAACGGGGGATTGTGGGAGTTTTAGAAAGGAGGTGCTGATGTGGATCAGGGAGGTTGTCTGTGACACCGGCAGGGGGCCGAGCGAGTGGGGCCAACAACAGCCTCTTCAGAGCTTTATGTTTGGAACCAGAATAATAATCTGTGATCTTTGACACTGTGGCCGGTGTAGATGATTTAAAGCACTGGTTCCCAACCTGGAGGTCAGGAAGTCGACAAAGCTTCAAGGGGGGTTGTGAGGAAACTTATGCACACGGCCGATATGTCAGCATTGTTGTTACGGGACAACTGCACCTTCTTCAGTTTGTCCAACACATTCTGATTTTCATGAAAACAAGAATAACAATTTGACTATGGACCAATCTTAACTCAAGGTCCACTTGCTAGCTGCCTCGTCTTAAAAGCTTTGGTTTGAAAGCTCAGAAAATAACCATCAAATGGGAAAACTATTTTTATTTGTTTATCTGTTAAAGCACTACACTGCAAACAACAAACACAAATGGTAAAATTCTGGCAGCTGGGGCACCAAAAACATACAGTAAAATAACAGAAAATAACTTGTAAAAGTACAGTAATTTTCTATAATTAAAATAGGTTTTAATTAAAATTGTATCTACAGACAATATAGATCACTTAACTCCAATATCCAATCCAAGGGGCTATACTGAATCTTGTAAAATGTAAAATGATTTATGTAAAACTTAAAGTGGAAAGCTTGTGGACAGTATTGTATAGTAGTATGTGTCTCAACTGCAGACGTGGTGAGTGCAAAGTTAGCAGGACCCATTGTCAGAAGGGCCACAGTTATGAGAGTAAGAACCAGAAAAGTACTTAGATTCCACTTCCTGTATGTTGACTGCCAACAAAGATGTGTGTGTGTGTGT
>NW_023339873.1:1152842-1153296 GCF_004916995.1 Morone saxatilis
GTGTGTGTGTGTGTGTACAGCTGTTCTTGATGAGAATTTATTTGCAGATTCCTCCTCTCAACTTCTTGCCACCGCTGCAGTTTCTGTCTCATCTTCTCCTCCCTTTCTGAGAACAGAATGAACGAGGGGATGGAGGGAGGAGTAGAGGCAGAGTGGAGGAGGAGAGGAGGAGGTTAGGAAAGGTCAGGAGGAGGAGTGGAGGTGAGCTGGAGGTTTGTTTGGTTGATTTTAGCTTCAGATGAAAGCCTCAGTGGAAACATCTGGACAACACAACCAGCCTGCGGACAACGCACACACACACACACACTGTAGCTCTGTGTTGCAAATGTTCAGATTCATATGAACAGTACATTTTTTGTTTGTGACCTGCTGCCTCTGTGTTGCTCACATCTGTTATGGTCTGATTGTCATGAACTGAAGCAGTTTGCCAGGGAGGATGTGTGTGTGTGTGTGT
>NW_023339873.1:1153396-1154988 GCF_004916995.1 Morone saxatilis
TTTGTACCTGTACTTACAATGACAATAAAGCTGAATCAAATCAAATCAAATCAATCAAATCAAATGTTGGTATAATTTTGTAGTTGTAACAGTAGATCAATACACATTTTGCCCAAAAACACATCTAAAAATGTTGACTGAAAACAGTCCAACCCATATTCAAGGCCCCATGCACACCCTTCTTTTCTTAGGATGAAAATGGAGAAATAAAGTTACAGATTTCTGTTTTTTTCCTGAAAAAATTCAACCAAAACAATTAAAATCCACAATAATCTCATATCTAAAATTCCATATCACAGTATCGACTTCATTTATCAGCCAGGCTTTAATAGATACAGGGCTTCATTTCCAAACACCTTCCTGAATGTTCACCCTCTCTCTTTCTCTCTCTCTCTCTCTCTCTCATTGTAATCAGCAGCCCTTACAGCCAATCTGCTGGCCATAAAACTGTCTGCAGCCTGATGATGTACAGCTCGCAGAATTACCTTATCTGCCTCTGATTTACTGTGCCTCACAGGTAGAGAGACAAAAACAGCCTCCACACCTCCGCCACATTCATCTATCCATCCCTCCATCCCCTCACGCATCCCACACTTCCCCCTTTCCACTCCTCAACCTTGCTTTTATCACTCTTCTATCAAATCCCCCTGCCTTTCTCTCGTCTTTTGTTCTCCTATCTTGTTTTATCTTTTCTGCCATACCTCCCTCATTCCATATCTTCATTCTTCTCTCCTTCTTTTTCTCTATTAAACTTAATTCCATCCATCTCTTTTTTTCTTCCTCTTGTTTTCACCCTTTTAAACCTCTCTCCATCTTTTCACCTCTCTAATCCACGTTGTTCGATCTTTGCTTCATCCCTTCTATACTCATACTCTCTCCATCTCTCAGTCCACATATCATCCCTCCATCCTTCGCTTTCCACTCATCTTTCTCTAAACTTTTATCTTTTCCACATTTTTTAAGTTTATCTCAATCTCTCTATCATCCCTTCATCCTTTTTCACCACCCCCTGCTTGTTTCTCTCCTCAGTCCTTCCCATCTTTCCTTTCCCAAGTTTTCCCATTTTTTACCCTCTTCCACTGCTTGTTTGTCGATCTGTCCATCCTTCTCCTGTTCTCCAACGTCCATCCCTTTCCATCTCTCCCCTCTTATCTTTGCTCATTTCTTCCTTCCTTAATTTGTCCCTGTCATCTTAATATGTATCTCCCCGTTTGTCCTCTCCTCTGTCCACCCACCCTCTTCTCATCCTTCCTTCCATTTATCCTGTTCTTCATTTTCTATCCCTTCTTCCCCTCAACAATCCATCCTCACCTCCCCTCCTCCTGCTTTCTTATATTCCTCCCTCACTGCTCTTCTCTCCTGCCATCCATCCATTATCCCACCCATGACTTGTCTTCCTTCTTTCCCTCTCCTTCCCTCTCTCTCACCCTCCTCTCAGTGAAAAGATCTGACTTTCTGTTTCTGACCCCTCACCAAAGAAGAGAAGGAATGAGTGCAACAAGGAGCTTTCAGGCAGGAGTCAGTCATGAGTAAGAGGGGTAACATGCAGACACAGTGTTTCTAAAACAGCATCACACACATACACACACACA
>NW_023339873.1:1155013-1155166 GCF_004916995.1 Morone saxatilis
CACACACACACACACACTATCTGTTCATTTGGTTCATTATTTGTTCAGACAAAAGAAACAACCACAAGATAAAGAATCAAAGCAAAATAACAAGAAAATCCACATTCATACACACACTTATTCAAATTGACAACAACACACACACACACACAC
>NW_023339873.1:1155352-1155527 GCF_004916995.1 Morone saxatilis
TGTGTGTATGTGTGTGTGGGTTGCACAGCCAGTGTGTGCGCCTTGATGTACGAATACAAATGAGTGAAATGATATCAAAATGTGGTTTTGATTGTGTGGCTTTGAGAGCAGAGAGGGGGAGGGGGGATGTAATTAAGTCACCAGGAGGACAATTCGTGTCTGTGTGTGTGTGTGT
>NW_023339873.1:1155615-1162960 GCF_004916995.1 Morone saxatilis
GAGAGAGAGAGAGAGAGTGTATGTGCATCTGTCTGCACGAGTGTTTGCGTTTTTTATGTGTTTATTCTTTGTGTCCTGGCATAGATTTATTCATTTGTATTCATGTGTAAGTCCATATGTCTGTGGAAGTGTGTGCACGTGTGTGTTTGTCAGAGCAGAATTCCTTCACCAGCTTTTCTTAATGAAAAATAAATAGTGTCCACTGTTCGATCAGCTGGAAAACAGACGGAGACACAGAAGGAAAAATACCCAAAGCAGTAAGACATCCAGTCATCATCCTCCTCCAGTCTAAAAACACATCCGATCCTCGTGCTCTTATTTTGAAATACAATCCTCTTGTAGACCTACGACTGTATGTAAGTTTGGTCTTAATGATAATGTTTTAGTTTGTGTGCATGTATGAAAGTATGTTAAATGCAATAAATGTTTGTAGAAATGTATGAGGGAGGCAATAGGAAGAGAAAATAGAAATAAACATACAGTATAGTTAAAATGAAATAAATGAAGGCTAATCAAATTATTGAAGCAAAAAAAGAGAAAAATATATAATAATGTGCATAAATACCCAATGTTGATAATTAAAATAATATTAAAAAAGTATATTTGGATGTCGATAGGGTTTTTATGATAATTTTTTTGTACAGAAAATGATTTAAATACTTGTATTTTATCTTCCAAGATCTTCCTGGAAGCGTCTCACCACCGCCCACAACTTATTTATTTCCAGCTGTGAGTAGCTTCCCCTCCCATTAGTCTATATCAACAGCTCTCTCTGAAATCAAGGGATTTTTTAATATGCATTTTTTGATCATACTAAATTTCATCCCTTAAGTCTTCCACCCACGTGACCCCCCCCAACTACTTCCTGTTTCTCAGTGTTTCTCCATCTCATTTAAACACTTTCAGTTTGAAGAAAATTATCATTTTCTGAAACCTTTTCTCTCTCAGTTATTCTACAGAAATATGATCAACATGTGATGACCTCTGATCTCCATTGCAGCTGTTTGTAAAGCCACTGGTATAAGACTGAAGCTTATTCCTACTTATTTCCTACTTTTTGCAGTGTCAGTGATGAAACCACACGTGGATGGATGGAGTTTCACACATAAACACTTTTCCGTCTGCATTCAGACAAAAGCTGGAGGAGAAACTTTTTTTTTTCCCAGTGTCGAGCTGACGGAAGCAAACTCATTTCTTTCCTCTCGAGGCATCTACTCGTTAACCGACCGCTCTGCTGCCGTCGCCGCCGCTTTCCTACAACTTTCATCAAACTCAAATACTTCCTCTAATAATCACCACCACCATATCCATGTTTAACAAGGTAATATGACACAAACCCTCTGTGGCTTCAAAAACAGAAAAGAAAAACACCTACTTTAAATATTCACTTTTACCATCCGCGTAATTAAATATTTGAAAAATATCAGGAATGGAAAATTAAAACAGAAAAAGCCCGCCGCCACCACTATCAATTTATTCCCTCTCTCAGAGTGCATTAGAAACGTCAGATTGCCGTTGGCAAAGACACAGAAAGAGCTCTGTGTTTTTTTTTTTTTAACTCACTTTATAAATTACATTTTGGAGTGCTTTGGCATGCTAATACCTGCTGCCACGGAGAGCAGACAGCGTTAATTATTTCTTATTGGGATCGGCGGCGATTATTTGCATATTTCATTTAGCTGTTATGGATGTTGCAGGTGGGAGGGAGGAGAGCAGGGCGTGTGAGACAGTGTTCACTTTGTGTCTCAACAACTTTTGCATGAAAAAAAAAAAAGATCGATTCACTGACCGCATGTGTTGAGAGGAGCATTCATTTAGGCTGATTTCAGTCATTTCCATGAGCCGCAGCAGATTATTGGTGATAATTAACAACATCAGCTTTCACTATTACGCAGGCTGTGATGCAAAAAGGTCAGAAAACAGTTTTAAGATCCTCAATGTGGTCCACTTTGTTTGGCTAAAACATCAATTATAACGTCATTTATACTCAATTGGCTTCATGAGCGGCTCAATGTGAGAACAACAACAGCAGAAAGTCAAACTTTTTAAAAGCTTAATGGGGAATCTGATTTACACAGAACAGTTCATTATGAATACACGCCCACCTGAAGAGGAGGGAGAAATCTGGAGTGGACACACTATTAGTGGTAAAGGGAATTAAAAGACTTAAAATCATAATGTTTGGATGGTTACGTTGACTGACGATCAGGTTTGATTGAAACCAGCCGAGCGGAAAGTAAAAGTTGACTAAACTAATTACTTATCTGTTCAGAATAATTTAATTATTATAACATTTATCTAAAAAGGACCATGTTTAACTGAAAAACACTTGACTTTTCACCAATATGTCTTGAACAAACTACTAATATTAGCCTGATTCCTGTTTAATATTTGTCCTTAATCACTGAGTTAATTTAATCCAAATATGAGTTCAACACTTTGGTCAAAGAATGAACTGCACTTCAATACTTTCCCCACAGTATTATGACATTGAAAGCAGACAAAGATCACATGTACAATCTGTCTTTTTAAAGGTATAAAAATCTGTAATAACTGACTGACATATAATGTGAAATGACTTACTCAATCACACGGTGCAGACTCATGCAGATGTATCATCGGTCATATGTTCTGTAATGGAAATTTTTAAGAACCTACATAACTCTTCGACCTGGTCATTGTAAAACCGTATACAACCAGTTGAAGAGGCTATTGTATGCATAATCCTGTTTCACCCATGTCATCAAAAGAAACTGTTTTGCCATATGATGCTATGACGATGGTTTTCTGTACAATTTACAGTTTGTAGTATAAAAAATGACTATTCCATATAAATTCCTTTAAAATGCTGACAGAGTTTTACTGTTAGAGAAACTTTAACGTATTTAGAGTTTACGGTCTTTTACTGTGGTTTGACAGTTTTTCATCGTAAAATCTACAGACATTTTTTACAGTGTCACAGTGACACTCAAACAGGGAGAAAGGGACACTGCCCTCTTTGACTTTTCACTCATTTGAGCCTTCAGGTGCTGCTGTATGGGAGCATTGATGTAAGTCTCTATAGCCTAGTCTACAGCCACTGAATAAACCTCATACTTTGATTGCTTTATTTAACTAATTGCCACCTCAGTTCATTGTACTTGTGAGCACGTGTCAAGCTTTTATGTATAAACGTATGTGCCGACTGGAGAAAGTGGAGAACAACATAATTAATGCACTCTTTAATCTAATAACTAATTTAATAACTAAATGTTGCACACATTGCATTTGGTGGTGACAAAAAGTCAATTTGTCTCTAAAGTAAATAGACTCCTGATATAGACTTCTTATATTTTTTTTTCTTAATACTTGGTAGTCAAATCTGTTTTATCCTATGTGACATTTCTCTGATTCTATCTTTTAATAAAATATTAAATGTTATATGTGAAAATGATTTTTGTCTGTAAATGTAATATTAATGAAATAAGTTGACTGCTCGAGGCATCAAACTCCAGCATGTTTCTTTTGGATTATTCTCTCATTTTCAGTCATTTAAAGCAACATATGTGGATGAATATTTCACTTTATTTTATGTACAAGCTTATTTTTATGTTTTTTATCCCAGAATCAAAGATCAAAATATTTGAAACTTAGAAAGGCTATCTGTACACAAAGCCTAATTATTATTATTATATTGTTAGAGTTTTGTGTTAGAGGCATTTAGTGACAGTGTAGTTACACCACCCTCATCTCACCCTCCTGTTCCAAGTGTGTAGGAGAAACTTAGGTAAGTGCGTTACTTTAGTTAATTTACGTAGCTTAAAATTGAGCTTTATTTGTATAGCGCCAAATCACAACAAAGGTTATCTCAGGATACTTTTCAAATAGAGCAGGTCTAGAGAGACCCAACAGTTCCCACCATGACCAAGACCTTGGCAACAGCGACAAGGAAAAACTTTGCTCCGTCAATGGCACATCAAACCATCAAGCTACTGAGCCACGTCCACATATGACGTTATAGAGGGAAATCTACACAGGGATCCAACTCTTTTTAACAACTCGTTTTCCAGGAGTTTTTCTTGACAATACAGGACCAGCACTTGCTCAGAAACACTGGTCATCGCTTATTTTGAAATGTGTGGCCACTGTCCAAGCTGCAGTATTAGACGAGTTGGGAGTGAGAACGGGCTGAATGATGCATCCATGAAAACCGAGCACTGCACTTGATGATGACACAGCTTCAATGTGACATGCTAGGCTCCTATAGATGGGGAATATCAGAGTTCAATAAGTTAAATATCTTGAAACTGTATGCACATATTCCAGCAAACTTTCCTCTTTTGGTTTATTTTAAAGAGGTATCCTCTAGTGTTGGTGTGTAACATAAAACCCTGCAGCTGCAAACACTGAGTTTTATCACTTTCAAATGACCTGGAAATGCAGCTTTGCAGATCTTAAACCAGGGATTAACACCAACACTGAGATTTTTTTTTTTTTAAACACAAATTATCTTGATAGAGTGTCACTGCGTGGTTAAACTAACTCCCCAAACTTCCCAACTTTAATCTTAATTTATGTAAAGTGCTGTGTGGTGGAGCTCCGGGAGCGGGACGAGCCGTCTGATTGGCTCTATCAGGTATCAGGCAGGAGTCCAACACTCGGTAATTTGATTTAAAAAGCTCGTAATAACCTGAGGTCAATATTTAAATCACTCAGAGGGGGAGAAGAGCCGCTCTGCATGTTCAGGATTCTTCAATCTCCACGCTCAGAGTCAACCGGCCCGGATCTCTATCACATTCACTTCTCTCATCCTCCTGTACTCCCTGCACTCTTCTTTTCTTTTTCTTACTTCCCTCCTTTTCCTAATGTTATCCTCCTCTCCCTTTTACTTTTTTAATTTCTCCAGTACCGTTGCTCCTTTCCTCTTCTTTTGACACCCTCTTAAACCTTCATGTGACCCTAAAAATGTCCACCGTAAAAGATACAAATATTAAAAATCCTACGCACTGGACCTATAAAATTCCTATTTTGGTTTGACCTCTCAGGAAACTGAATTAGACTTTTTATAAACGTTTGTTGCTATTATTTGTGATGTATGAGAAACTTTAACTCAAAATGTGTCAACTGAAACCACAAAGAAACATTTTTGGAGTCTGTCTCTGAAATTTCAACCCCATCTTACATTTACATACACCAAGTAAAACCAGATCATTTAACTCAAAAGACAATTGTTGAAACTGATTACATCAGAATTTTTAAGAACTAGTTCTTGATTATTTAGCTTTTACTAGTAATTTTAAGTGTCACTAACTTAGTTGTGTAAGTTACAAAAACATTGCTGATTAAGTATTTCTTATTAAGTATTTTGTTTTCACAGTACAAATAAGAAAATACTAAATTAGGTTATTGACACCTAAAATTATCAAAAATGTTTCTTTTTTACTTTAGACTTACTTTAAAATTCAGTTAGTTTAAAAAATGATGATTGATCAGTTTCAACATTTCTTTTAATCAAAAGAACTGGTTTTTACTATACTAATCAACATAATAAGGAAATGTTTTAATTATCATATACCAAGTAGTTAAAACTTAATATACAATAAAATTATTCAATAACAGTAAATAAAGATTTTTTTAACTTATATTCTAATAAGAATTTACAGCACTTGGTTGAAGTTCAGGATGGAAGACACAGCAGTGACTTTGTTGACTAAGCTGCAGCATGTGCAGGATCTGTGTGTGTGCCTCCTTCCAGCCTGAGCTTTCTCCTTCGCACACAGAAATTATGTTTCCCTAAAAAAATATTTTGCAAAAACAAATCAGAAGAATATAAATGAATATAATTAGTTTGAGACAGTTGGAAGTTTTGAACGTTGAAGCGTCCTCCATATTGTTTCCCTCCATTCTCTTCCTCTTTCTTTTACCTTGATTCCTCCTCTCTTCACCTATCCCTACCTTGCCCCTCCCCCTTCCTCCTCTCTGCTCCCCCTCCTCCTTCCTCCCTCTCTCCTCCTCTGTGTGGTCTGTAGGGTGAAATAGAGGCCTGAGGCCAACAAGCTGTCTCCACCAGCTACACTGATAAGACACACACACACACACACACACAGAGTCAGAATCACCATACAAGTGCCAACAGTCACAATCACAAATGTACAAGTGCCTCATCTACACACACACACACACACACGCAGTAAACATTATTTAACTGTGTGAAGTGCCACCTGGGAGGTCACTTACCTGAAAAATTTCTCTCTCTCTCTCTCTCTTTCTATAACGCACAAATACACACACGCACATACAAACATGATGTGTTTGTGCTCACAATGTTCCCAGAAACACAGAAAAACACTACACGTGTTCTTCAGAAATGTTGAAGCATGCGTGTTTAAGCGTGAGTGTGAGTGTGTGTGCGCGTGCATGCTTAGGGCTGTTTGGTTCAGCTCTCTAACAGGATTTGTGTCCCCCGTGTCCAAAGGAACATGGTCTAATCTCGACCCATCACCTCTCTTCTACCTCACCCTGCGTGACACACACACCCCCTCTCCCCAAGGGAAATTGGTACGTTCCAGACAAAATATATATTATATATATATATAACTGTATATTTTATACAGTTAGGCACCCTTCGTACTGTATATCTGCTATCATAGGAGTGGAGTTTGTTGTTCTGATACAGGAAATCAAACACAACTGAGTCCGATGAAGATATACTGTAAAAAGATTTGTCAAAATTAAGAGAGATGAAAATGTGTTTTACAAACATGAGTTATTTATGTGGATTTTCTTCTCATCCTCTTTCAGGGTCAGATTTAGATGTTTTAAGCCTCCCGCAGTTTCTTTATCCCACACAGTATTTTTTCTCCTCTCTAGTCTGCTTAAAGAAATGTTATATTATTCATCATTTCATATATCATTTCATTTTGGCATTGGGTGACAATAAAGAGTAACAGGATTCATGCAGCTAAAAATGATTTCCACATGTAACAAAAGTCTAGTATTATATTGTTATTATAGGTCCTCATGTCTTAGACCTGTGGTTCCCAACCTTTTTCCTCATTTAATTAACTGACAACCCCTAAATAGGTGACATATTTTATGGATATTTCATATTATATTCAAAACTGTACAACGAACCTAGATTGAATTGAATCATTAAATTGGGGAGGAAAAGATCGACGAAGCAAGCCTCAACATGAGCAATTTAATGACCGCTTTCTGACAAAAAAACTTACAATGCATTCACAAAAGCAGATATACTGCAGCTGGACAGGCGAGTTATGGCTTGGTAAAAATGTAGGATCTTAATTTTTTTGAGTATGGTATAAACAGGGATAATGCCCTTTCGAGATGTTCCGATTATAGGTAC
>NW_023339873.1:1162985-1173355 GCF_004916995.1 Morone saxatilis
TATTAGGTATTAATGGACTCTGCGGAGACAACCGTCCTGTTGGGCATCATCCCTTCCATAATTAATCTCTTAATCTGCAATGCTTCATTCTCAAAGCATTTACTACACTTTTTATTGTAGCTGCTGAATTATAAATGTATTTCTGTATCTAAAGTATTTCATCATCCTAGATTTCTTTACATTTAGATAAGTATTACGTAAAGTTAAGTGATATTATCAGCGCTATCATCATTAACCAGTGATGATATTGTATTTAGATAAATGTGTCCAAACATGTTATATATTCAGATACACCGGCAACCCACAGAGCCGCGGTCTCTGACAGTAAATTGCATGCTAACTATCTTAGAGCCGGGTGTGAAATATATCATTTGCCTCTGCTCTTAATTGCACTAAAAATGAAGATTAAGGGGATGAATTATTGATACAAGTTGGTATTTAATCTTTTGTAATGAATAGTGAATTCGCTGGTTATAAATATTGTACGAGACTTCATAATTTGATAAATTTATTCCAATTTGCCCTTTATTTTGCCCTTTAGTCAAGGTTACATTCATTTAAACACACACACACACACACATTTGTAGATGCTAACAGATACTCATAAGCCTGCACTGAAAATACACACACACAAATGAACTGCAGTGTGTTTACCTACCCTCCGCCCTTGGTCATTCTTGAATCATCTTTTTTACCGAGATCCATAAACACACACACACATACACACACACACAAACACATAAACATGATGCCCTTGGTTGACCTTGCAGTCCGCCCCCCCACCACCACTCCCCACCCTGGTGTCTGTGGCAGTAATTAGGCCATGCATCTGATTGTCATTAAAGAGCACTAGCAGATAATGAACACACAGTAAAGCCACATTCAGAGATTCTTACTCCACACACACACACAACAGCATCCGGCTGAACGATGGCTCTACATGGCGCCTCATACTGACATAAATGGACTTTTATAATGGTTTAAAAGGCTGTAATGTTAACAAATAGTCACAGGTACAAAATCAGTGAAAACAATGCCATTAGTTTGTCATTAAGTTTTGACCACAGCTGCAGATTAGTGTCACATCTTATGACGAGGTGCATTAAGTTGATACTTGACTTGAAAAATGGAAGAAAAACAAATGTTTGTGGTGTTTTTTCGTTCCTTTTTGCTGAAAAGAAGTCACAGGGCCTAATTTTACTTTTTTTAAAAAACAATGTGATGTTGGTGCATAATGTGCCAAGATCTGACCATTTTTGACAGATGTGATAGTTGATAGTAACACATCAGTCCTGACTTGGATTTGGCAGATAACTTGAGTCTGGATGACTTGGGACTTGTCACAAACATCTTGAGACTTGTCTGTAATAACTTAAGTCTTGACTTGGACCAGTCTCACACAACTTGAATTCTGATTTGGATTTGTCACAAATGTCTAGAGACTTGACATGGACTTGTTTTGAATGATGTGGACTTTGGACTTCACTGTTAGTTTCAGTTTGTTGTTCAACTGCACAGAACAGACGAGAACTGAATCTTTGAAAATATCACAGAAATATGTGCAGCCAACAGAAATAATTCAGCAGATTCACACCTCAGTTTGTTGTTAGGAGGTTTTACGGATCAAAGCTTTAAGTGCAGAGGGAGATTCACACTGATAATGAATGGACTGTTAATGTGCTGCGGCCAAGCAGCTAATGGACACACACACACACATACACATATAAAAACACAGACAACACACAAACTGAAAATACACTTTCACTATAAGGCGTGCACACGCACACACAGAGGTGGTAGCTGGCTAATGGCTGTCACTGTTGACTGATCACTGTGATCAGGCTGCTGCAGCTCTAATTGCAACTAAACAATCTGAAAACAACCAGAGTCAGGTCTGCTAGAGGAGGAGGAGGAGGAGAAGAATGACCAGACAGGAGATGAAGACCAGTGATAGGACGCAGGAATAGAGAAAATAACACAAAAATAAAAAGATGAAATGAGACAGAGGAAAAAATTAAGACAGGAGGGAAGGAAGGAAATAATGAATGTGGAAAGGAAAGATCAAAGAAATGTAAGCACAAACTAATAACGTTCAAACTACTACTACTACTAACAAATGAAATAGTTAGTTAGAGGTCTCTACAGGTTCATAGTAACTGACACCTCAACCAGGACCAAAATCAGACCGGGTCCAAATTACAGTCTCATCTGATCCAGGTCCCATTTTATTGGTATACTGTATGTCAGATATCTGAGAGGACCAGCTATGATTACACAAACAATTTTTAAAGTGAAAGGAAACATAGGTCAAAATCAGTTCGACTGGGACCAGGTCTGACTGCGTTTGGGTCCCTTTCAGACCGGGTATATATATATATTTTGACAATTTATGTTAGTTTGGTTGCTTCATGTTAGTTTCAGGTTTTCCACAAGGCCGTTTCACATCAGGTCCAAAATTTGGGATCCTTGAGGAGCTCTAACTGAAGGAGAAGATATGGATTATGTTATATTACTTTGTTGTTTTATTAATTTTTTCTTTTGGTCATGTACCTTTTTGGTTTTTGTTGGATGAAACCTTGCTGTTTCAATCAAGTTGTTCATCTAAAAAGGGTTTAAGCAGAGTTTCTGCAGGTTTCAACAGGTTAAATCAAACAAAATAAGAAATTAAAACCTATTTTACATCCATACTGGCAAAAAACCCGACTGAAAGTACTAATTATATAAAGAAAAAAGGGTATTGGTTCCACGTCGGCTTCATTTTGTAATCGTTACAACATGATCAATTCAAATTTTTCCCCATAACACAATTGAAAGACTGAAAAATGCAACATTATACAAGTAATGTTGGATCATACATAATACATTTTAAAAACCTCTCAAAATCACATCACAAAAGCCTTTCTAGAGTCAGGTGTTGTGAAAATGCATCTGCTTTAAAAACTATAATAATGCATCGGATAGATAAACTATAATTACTGTATCTGTCCCTATCAAATAAACCATAAATAAGAGAGAGAGAGAGAGACACTTAAAGAACTAAAGTTCAGATGATTAGACTTCTCACACACAAGTATAAGATGTACACCTGTCTGTTAGGTATTGACATTACTTTTGAAAAAGAAATGACAGAGAACAGGGATTTTCTTCTCAAAGAAAATACTCTTTATGTATTCTTTCAATAAAATATATTGCACAAAAATGAAATAAAATAGCCGAGATGTTTGCGAAAATCCGCAGAATCAAGAGATGGAAGCGTATTCAATTAAAAAAGGATAGAGTAATATAACATGAAGGACAGAAGAGAATGAACAGAGCAATAAAAAAGGAGAAAAATGTTGATGTGTTTTTTTTCTCAGTGTGTATAAAGAAAAGAGACAGAAGGCCACAGATGACTAATGGAAATTTCCTAAACCAGACCCAAACACACATACACACACACACACAGTGACAAGAAGACAGGAATGTTGCAAGGAGAGATAGAGGCAGACAGAAAGAGAGATTACATCTAATTAACCAAGTCCAGCCAATTAACCGGCAGCCAATTAGAACTGGGAAACCAATCAGGAAGGTAATTGGCAGCCAATACAAACGTTACAAAGAAATTTACAAAGGACCAAGTATGTGTGTTTGATGTGACTGTGAGCTTTTGTGTGTGTGTGATAGAATGAAGGAGGGATAACAGGGATCAACCAGAGAGGAAATGGAAGGATATAAACCAAAGAGTCAAAAACAAACAAAAAACAGATGAACAGAATAACGGAGAGATTGAAAGCTAAACAGAAAATATAAAATGCTAGTTTTTTACCTTGAGGCCGTCCGCCGGGCACGGAGCTTGCCGATTGGCCGAGGGTTCTCCCGAGGCTGTGAAGAACTCATGTGATTGGCTGGAGTAGAGGAGGCGGGCCTGGATGCAGCGGAGGGCCCGGAGCATCCAGCCATGTTGGCGCCGGATCTGCCGCTGGAGCTGATCCCATTGGCTGGAAACCATATGGAGGATATCCTTCAGACCTGGAGGGTGAGAGACATCGGGATAAAGAAGAGGGAAAGAAACCGAGTGGAGAGAGAGAGAGAGAGAAAGAAAGAAAATGAGAGAAACATTAGCATCAATCCAATTGTCGCACTAATTTTAGATTTCATTAAACTTAATATTGTCTTAAAATTAACCCCATAACTCATCCCAACATTACTTCAAACACAGTTCCTTGCAAACAGGGATTCACATCTGCACATAACACGTAACAAAAACATAATATTATATATATTCAACGTTTTTATGTCAACTTCACTTAAAACTGAGCTGAGTTTTATTCTACTGCTGCAACTGTTGGTCAGTTATTGTAAACTGGTAATAACATAAAGGCAAACTATGCTTCTACAGACTGATCATGGTTGTAGGGGGAAGTAAATAAGTCCTGCATAACATATAAAATATTCTTTATTTTTTGGTGCCAGGCACGGAGTCGCACTACTTTTTGATGTCAAACTTGGCCCAGACAGCTAATTATAACAAGCAAGAGGCAGTTTTACTACTTTACCAATTCCTTACTGTTTTCATGCCATTTATTATACTAATAGGTTAGCTAGCTAGTTAGCCGTTGGACTTTTTAGGGTTAGGGTTGTGCTAAATTAGGGTACTAGCACCTTTTTTGGTCATAATTCAAGGTGTAAGTGGGGCTAAACCCAAGTGAAATCAGTTATCCACCTCTTTTAAATGAAGCTAGAGTTTTGAGTTTACTCATCTAGAGCTCGATGTTGGCTTGAATCAATTATTTTTCATTTATCATATTCAGGGTTCCCACTCTTTTTCATAAATCATCATCCAGCAATTGCTTACAAATGGTAATATAATTTATTAATATTATTATTATAATTTATAATTTACCAGTAGGTGGTCAGAGTTTATGGGACACTCAGCATTAGCTTGCTTTCCGCTGTTCTTACCACAGATTTTTCTGCAGTAGCTTTGGGGTTTAGACTGCAGTTTACCACATTTTCCCTTTTACCCAGGTTTAAGTAGGCGATCTGAATGAGGGGCTATAATACAATAAAACATTTCTAGGACAACATCAATTATTTCCAGGATATTTGGTCATTTCAATCAATTCCCAGGTGTTTTCATGACTGAAAAAACAAGTCTCTAAAAAGTCTGGTTTTCCAGGACACGTGGGAACCCTGATATTTGATCGCCTGGTTGCAAACCCAGTCCCGCTCCATGGGTGCACCATCGCCTGCAGCAACACGTCTCTGTGTTATCGGCCCCTTAGTCTTCAGATGAAAATGCTGATTACTTTTAGTCACATTTTATTTTTCATAGATTTAATTGACGACAACTCAAAACGTTGTAGTCCCGTTTAAGCCAACCAAAAGTCATTACATTTGAGTCAACGTTTAGTCTAAATGTTTTTTTTCTTTAAACTTATTCAATCTGGCTAATACAGGTATCGGAAATGTGAATCAAGGTGACAGTAAAGTGTTGAAATTCATAAAGCAACATTTCACTCTTTTACTTGTGTAATAGTGATGCACGGCACAAGCTTCTATAACATGTCTTTCTTTTCCCTATTCTCTCTCTCCTGTCTCTTCTCTCTCTGGCTGCATAGATTTGGGAAACTATAAAAAATATATTGAATGTTTCTTTCCCCGTCAGCCAGTTTCATCCCGCGGCTTTTCTTTCTGCTTTCTATCTCTGCCTCTCCATCTCATTCTTTGTCTTTATCTCTCTCTCAGTATCTCTTTCGGCTACATTTGTCTGAGTTCTCCTCTCTGAAGGTCACTCTCTTAATCCAAATATTAATAATGAATGGAGCAGAGTTGGGGCTCCGTTATGGCCACCTGTGTGTGTCTCCTCATTGTGTGAGTGTGTAGCAGACTGTGAATATGAATGCGTGTGTGAGAGAAACTGTACCTGATTGGTGGGAGGTGATGATAGTCAGCAGTGCTCTGCCTTCCTCCATTATACTCTCCTTCAGAGCGCTGTGACTGTCCACGTTTAGCTTGAAAGTCTGAAACACACAAAGATCATCATCAGTATCCTGATATATTTCTGTCAACATAAATTATTTCAAAAGGGTCTGACAGGTCAGGAAACATGACAAATAACAGGTCAGACAAACTTATTTGGGAAGGTGAAAGGTTAAATTTTTACCAGAACTGTTCTTTGTAACAATCCATCACAGTTTAGAGATTGATATTCTGCTTTAGTTCTGACCTTCTGTACTCAGTGTGGTTGTGCAGACAGTTTTATTGTGCAGTGAGGGATTATTAGCAACAATTCAGCTGCACTCACTTTCAGTTTGAATGGTTCATATAATCTGAATTAAATGTTACTGCTCAGGTTTCGTGACTTTATTGTAATGATTGTGTACACAGGTTTTGGTCAATGTTAATGTTTTTATTACTGACAGAAATGATGGACAAACACCATACAGTACTTGCAATAGTCTTTAATTTGAATCTTGTTTATGAAGAAATGGTTTAACAGAAGGTTAATCAGTTGTGAAAATACTTTCCACTTAGATCTCTCTAAGGAGAGGAGGAGGGATAACAAAGGGGAAAATGGTGGTAATGTAAACAGGAAACAAGGAAGGAGAAGAGCAGTTAAAACAGAAAAACTATATGGATGTATGGATAGATGGATGGATGGAGGCACTGAGAAGCCTGAGGCGCTGTTGGAAAACACTCCAGTCAGATCTATGAACAACATTACAGCCTTTTCTGATCCGTGTGTGTGTGTGTGTGTGTGTGAGCCTCAAGGTGCTCAGTCCTCAAGACTTAACCACCTCTGACATCCTGCTGTGCTGCAATGGGAAATACTGCACATACATATTCAGACACACACTCACTCACACACACTCACACACACACACACACACACACTCACTCACACACACTCACACACACACAAGACTTAGATCTGTTGGCTTGTGTGTGTGTGTGTGTGTGCTGTTGTCTTGCACATATTGCTACCTTTATTGCGGGCGACCTTAATAAACACACGATCTTGTCAGGAACCAGTAGTCCTCTATGGGGACCCACAGACCAGTAAGGTGTGAATTTGGAGGTCAGATAAGGTTGAGTTTAATGGGGTTGGGTTAGGCTGTCCACAATGAATGAAGTCAGTATGTATATATCATATTTTTTATATGTTTTATTATAAATTTCTATTTTATATGTAAGATTCTTGACTTTCGTTTTTGTTTCTTTTGCCTTTGTCTTAGTTAGCTTTTCTAAAACAGCAACAGCAGCAGCCACTTTAGCCCTCTGCCTGAGACAGTCCTCCATCTGCAGTGAGGGATAGACGGGCAACAGCATCAGTCAACACATGACAAGGTCAGACCTCCACACCACCAATATTTATGGAGCAGGATACACACCGTGGAGACGGATGGGACGAGGTGTTTTAACCCCTAATACACACACACACACTGAGGGTCCCCAGTGAGAAGAATTGCAAATTCTTTATCAAGAGATGGTGTACAAGAGCTGAAATATTATTGATTAAAGTCTCTGATAATTACTCAATTCATCTTTAAAATGCAAAAAGATTGTCCAAGGTGTCGCTTCAAATGTCAAAAGTCCAAAACTCAATGATATTCAACGTAAAAGATATAAGACATAGAAAAGCCGAAAATTTAACATTTCAATTTTTAATCAGTTGTAAAAATGTATTTGTTAATTCCCCTGCCAATCAACTCATCAATCAACTGACTACCTGTTTCAGCACTTCAAATTTTGCTGTACAAAGTTCTACTCATGCAGGAGAGCAGTTTCTCAGCGTGATGAGGATCATAAAATAATCACAAGAGATCAATAACTTCATTGATTAATTGTAACATTCTTGTAAAGCTGTAAATGTCCATGTTTACATGTCAGAAGGTCATGAAGATAAGATAAAAACCTTTGTAGCAGTGGTCAAACATTATTTTGGCAGCTCAACAGCCGTAATGTGTCACGATGGGACTGAAATGATCACTGTGAGCTTGTCCAATCACAGTTTGAGGTTGGACGTCTCTGCTGGCTACAAGGTGAGCCCCAAAAAAGATTTTAGTAATTTGCATATTTTGACATATTTTGTGTGAGGCTTTAAAACAATGAAGCTATTTGACCTCCTGAAAAGGCACCAAAGCTGTTTGAACAGCACTTAAAGCCACTATGAATCAAATTTTTGACATTTGACTCAAGGCAACTCTTCAAGTATTTCTTTAATCTTACTGTATATTCAGAAGGTAGCTTAATCATTATGAAGTTTTTTTTTTTACCAAATTTGATCATACTTAAGTTTTGACTTTTTTTACTATGTCTAGTGTTACAAAATACCAAAGATGGATTCTAATACTCGATTCTAATTCATTAGACGAAGAACTATAAGAATCATGAAAACTCTGTTGCTTCATTAATGCTCATTATTGGCAGAGGCAGATAGTTAGTTATGTGACAAAGAAGACAGTTTCTGTTTAGCTCAAAGACTTTTGTAAGAAGAAAAGAAACTCCAGACGTTGAACCCTCAACCCAGGCATTGTTAGTGCTTTGATCAACCCATTGAGCTACTTACTCTTCCTCTCAAGTAAAAGCCTCACATCTCCTAAACCAGCTTTAACGGATGTGAGTAGATATCAGTGACACTGCCCCTTACATATTACATTTCACAGATAAACAATAAAATATCGCTTTGAAAACCAAACCATCAGCTATATCTCTTCACAACGCCCCCAAAAACACATTCATATATCAATATTATCCAAATAAAACATGACTGTCTGCATTCTGCAATCATTACTGCCCTGCAAACGTCGTATATTACTTCAAATCTCACGGCTGATTGAGTTATTTCACAGACTCGGCGGCCACTCTGCCCCACATAATTTCCAGATAAGCTGGTGAAAAACCTCACAGCTAATAAACATAAAGTACATTTATCAGCGCTACAGAAAACACAGCGTGACTGTCTGCGTCTCTGGGATAGGGCTGGCTGATGTTAGGAATGAATTAGGTTGTGCAGATTAGCTGGGCTATCGGAGAGCGATCGTATTTCAGCGCCTTATTCCACGAGCGATTCGGCTCCGTTTCCTCCGTTTAATATATGGAGAGCATAGAATCGATAAGAGTAGAACAGCCAGCCATCAATCACATGATGATAAGGTATGCAGAGCATGCTTTTATGCACGTCAGACAGGCAGGCGGTAATAAGAGGCTGTGTGTATGGATTTACGTGTCTGTGAGAGGGAGAGTGTGAAGAAAATAGAGACAGTCGGTGTGTGTGACGGAGAGAAAAGACAGGAGGCAACCAGAAAAAAGGACAGTGTGTGTGTTTATGCATTTAATACTGAGCAGAGAAAACTACAGAAAAGTTATGGACTACAAATATACCTCAAACAAAAAACCACATGACGTTCTCTCCAGTTAAAGACCCATCAGCTGTGACAGATTTCATAGCTCAACTCCTTCAAAGGTCCTGAGAAAGGGTACAGTCTGGATGGCTGATGTTTCTGCTTTTGCCTCAAAGGAACCAGAATTACCTGTAAGTGCAGGTTACTTCGTCCTCTCACTCTCAGAAATGCTTATTATCAGCAGGAAGCTGACAAAGCTGAGTTTTAATTCTGATAAAAAATGAAGACTTCACACATGATGAGAACTAGTCGAGTAGTAGTAATATACTAGTAAGTATATAGCAAACCCTTGGGTTAGGGTAGGTTTGAAAATCAATGCAATATCATAAAATTAAATATTGCGATACTCAAGTGATATTTTCTCACAAACATAATCATTTGTCAGTGCTTCCAAAACAGTTATGAATATGATAAATGTAAGCATTTTCTGATCTGACACCGGTTAAGTTTAGTTGGCTTTAGGCAAAAAAATTACTTCGCTAGAGTTCAAAAAAGATCGTTTGGTTACAAGTTAAAATAACTAGTTCATCAAGCTCTAGATCTTTTGCTGTTACGGTTAAAAAAAGTCAAGATTCAGCTCTGAAACTTCACACTACTTCCACCATTGCTCCTCTTTGTCAATTGAACGTTTTTAGGCTTTTTCTCAAAAAATATGTGCTCAGTGCTGCTGTCGAAACTCGGCAGACTCCAGGGAAGGTGGTGTCTGTAGATAAAAACTCGTTCTAAGCTAACAAAAACACAATGATTCTTATATTCAGGTGATTACACACTAATGAAATCATACCTATGAATATTATATTCCATTCATGCCAATAGATCCTCTTAAATGTTCCACACTGGACCTCTAAATAAAAGTAGCAGGTGGATTTGGGGATATCTCAGCGGCTGTGGCCGGTGGCCTAAAACATTATAGCTCCCTGCTCTGATTAACATACACACACACACACACACACACACACACACACACAGTGGGCTGAGAGACGA
>NW_023339873.1:1173455-1173618 GCF_004916995.1 Morone saxatilis
CTCTCCTACTTCCTCCGTCTTCCTCCGTCATCCTTCCACCTTTGTTTGTTCTACTAAATAGAAACACTCTCTCTGTGTTTCTCTAATTTACACACACACATCCCCTAAAACAGCCGAGCGCCTATAGATCAGAGTGCTGCATCACTGTACACACACACACACA
>NW_023339873.1:1173891-1178011 GCF_004916995.1 Morone saxatilis
CACACAAACACACACACACTAGACAAACAAACAGACTGTATTTGCATATAAGCGAACAAATGCAAACGTATATGCACAACAGTAGGCATGTGTTTTAGCTGCACACACACACACACACACACACACACACCCAGAGGTGCTATTTGCATACATTTGCATGTTCCTAGACAGATTTCCAAATCAGCATCTCCATATCCGTCCCTGCAGAACAGCATCACGCACACCGATCCACACACACACACACACACACACACACACACACACAGCAGAAATAAATATCTAGATAAGACAACTGTGTGTGTGTGTGTGTGTGTGTGTGTGTGTGTGTGTGTTTGTTTTTGGTTTGTTTACACGTGTCGACTTTGTTGTGGTTGCCAGCAGTGCTAACGTTAGCGGCGGTTAGCTTCAATTAGAATTCCGGGCTCCTAATTGGCGCGTCTCGTTAAATAAAGCAAAAGAGGATGAAAAAGCATCGCTAATAGGACTTTGAACTGCCACGCTGTTGATAGCGTGTTAGCTAACTGACTCTGTGTTTGTGTGTGTGTGTCTGTGTTGATAGTCACACTTGCACTTTGTAGTTATTAGTGTGTGTTTGGGTGCATAATTGTGAGTGTGTGTTTGGTTGATTACAGCAGAGAGACAGGTTCTCTCTCTCTTCTCTTTGTCTCAGTGTCCATCTCTCTTTTCTTCTGTTTCTTCTGAGTTTTCTTTCTTTTTATACTTTCCTCTCCAACCAATTCGCTTTGCCAAAGACATTTTTGAAGACATGAAACAGCTGACTAGAGATACTCAAACAGTTCGTCTAAGGCTAGGGACAAGTTTCTTTGAGTCATTTTTTAGGAAAATGAATGTCCATATTCTCCCGTTTAAGCTTCTTAAATGTGAATATTTTCTAATTTCTTTAGTCCTCTGTGATAGTAGATATTTGTCAAAAAATTCAAAGTCTATAACTCTAACAGTGCATTAGCTTGTCTCTCAATAGTGTCTTCACCTACAGTAGTGTAGAAAAACAAGTACTGTCACCTTTTTAGAACATTGGCATCGACTTGGTACTGAATTATCGGTTCTCATGACATCCTTAATCTGGATGAAGATGACTCAATCAGGGGCAAAGTTTGATAACCGTATGAATGGAAATATTCCCCTGACAAATTGAAAGATTTCTTATCTCTGCTTCTTCGTGCCCCTTTGCAGACGACTCTTTCCTCTGCAGAGGAAAAATACCTCTACAGGGACCACTTCAATGTGCAAGTGTCATGTGAAAGACATGGGTAATCGAGCTAGCATTAGTGCTAGCATTCTTCTCCATTGACTCTAATTACCCTTTATAATATAACTGAAGTTAGCAAGGCTACAGAGACGTAGCCTACGCATGTCTTCGGCTGTGTCTCTTGCCCTGCGTGTCTCGTCCTCGGAGAGCATCCCGCTTTGATTCCTTTGGCTGCCACCTTTGTTGACAGCTCTTGAGATCCAATTAGAGCGCAGAATCAAGATAACGAGAATGCTTATTCATAAGCTTTCAATCATACGTCATTATCCAGATTTGTGGCACTCAGCCCCAAAGCTATTGGTTCCTACTTAAGATGTAGATCTTTAGAAAGGGGTCGCAAATATAAGCCTAATGATTATTTTCATTATTGCTTAATCTGTAGATTTATTTATTTATAATCAATTCAGCATTTAGCCAAGAAAATGTTTGTTTAAAAAAAAACATTTTCTGACGGGATGAAATAGTGCATCTGTTGGGGACTATTTTGTGGATTAATCCACATTTGGTGCTCTGGAGAGTATTTGTGCAGCAGGACAGTGTATGTGGGATTGAGTCAATAAACTACAGTGTGTGTGTGTTCGTGGTAATGAAGGAACACGTCGCCCAGTGCAACAGTGTGGGTCAGTGAAGTGTTTTTAATACAGTGGAGCTCTATGGCACAGAGGAACACACAATACTTATTTGGAGGATCAATTCATTGTGGATTTCGGTCTTTTTTTATGGGATTTGTTGACAACAAGAAAAATATACAACATCTCCAGACTTATCATTTAATCATGCTTTAGTTATGCACAGTAGTTTATATGGACGTTTGGTGACAGAGTTGCTCTTTGTTTTATTCTTCCTCTTATCTGTCTTTTTTGTCTCTTTGTTTTTGGTTTTCTATCTCTCTCTCTCTCACACACACACACAAGCACACATACTCACACACTCTGTTACTCTCTCTCTCTTTCCCTATATTGCTTTCTCTTACACACATAAACACACAAACACACACAGCTCCAGGGCAGCAGTGGGTGGAGTGGAGCTGCTCTCCCAATTGAATATTTGGTCCAGCTGGCGTGTGTGTGTGTGTGTGTGTTTCTATATGTGTGTTTTAGGGCGCGTGGAGCGAATAAGCACAGGTCTTTCCGGAACCCCGGGGAGATCAGTGAGGCGAGAGGACGCTAACACACACACACACACACACAGGCTGCTCTTTGTAAGGCGCTGAGAGATGGCGGCCAATGAAAGGCCTATTGATTGGGTCTGATGGGCGATCCAGGCCTTTGAATCCCATTACCAGCATCAACACACTATTGGTGGCAACATGAGGGGAAGAGAGAGAGAGAGGAAGAGATAAAGAGGTGTGAGAGGGAGGGAGAGAGGTCTAAGACTACCTCCACACGAAACTGAAAATGCAGATTACACTAGCACTTCGTTAAGCTTGCGGTTGATGGTCAGTAACGAAAGCTGAATGCTTCTTCAACGTCTTTATTGAATTTCTTGACATGTTGAATATAGAACATTTGTACTGTACTGAGGTCGATTACCTAGTAAGACAGATATATTTGTTTAAAATAATCTTGCTGCAAGTTAAAAAACCCGTGCCTGAAATCGGCTGGTACTCACCAGAGTACTTTTGTCCACATGAGCACCCTTACTTCTTTCTGACTGCTGAGCATGGTCGTACCCACCACTGAGGTCACCGAGGTCTGGACCTCAGTATTGTTCCTGAGTGGTAGACAACATCAAAAAGAAAAAGAAGATTCTTGAGCTTTTACTAGTAATTTTAAGTGACTTTTACCTACTTATAACTAGATATTTTGTTTTCACAGTACAATTAAAAAAATGCTAAATTAAGTCACTGCTAAAACGACTAAAGCTACTTGATCAAGAGTATATTTTAACTTAGAAAATTGAGTTAGTTTTATCTAAAATCTTTGATGTAACCAGTTTCAACAATTTTTTGAGTTAAATGAACTTCTACTACAGTATATTTACAATGTAGTTTGGATCATCTGACCTATGAATTTTGCCACATTAATATTTTAAATATTGCAATAAAGTAGAGGATTCTTTGTACAAGTTGCAGCGATTCTTGGAGAATCTCTTTCATACCCAAGTAACGCTGGTAACTGGAATATCTCTAAGCAAATCGATTCAGGGAAGTAGAAAAGTAGAAAACAGAAATGTTATTGCGGATTATGAATGCTACCTGTTAACAAGGGGAAGAGTAATTCCTGCTGCTGCACCAACGTGTAAATGAAATTACTTTACTTTATAATCTGATTAAAAAAGCCTACGTACATCTGTATTGTGTGATTGGCTGTATCAACATTTAAAATGATGAAGGTTGTCTTCTTAACTTTACTGCCCCACAGTCCTCAGCTGTGTCTGAGCTGCCTCAGGTCTAAATGCAAAGGCAGCGTTTTAAGATTTATCCACTTTGGACACATTTAGCCTTTCTAGGCATGAAAACTGCTGGCCAGATGTGGACAAAAGGCCAAAACAGAGAGAAAGAATGAGATGCATTTATAAACTCAGCCTCGTGAGGGGAGGAGAGGAAGAGGAGTAGGAGATGAAGTGTAATGAAGAAAGAGAAAGGGGGATTGAAAGAGACCGAAGGAGGACAGAAGAGTGAGAGGAGAAAGGGATAAAAGGAGGGTGGATAAAAAAAAGAAATAGAAACAGAGAGTTGAAGTCAGTTGAGAGACGAGAGGAGGAGAGGGTGAAAGAGTGAGCGAGAGAATTGTGTGTTTTATTGCTTAATATAAAGGCTGTAGGAAAATGCAAGCAAAAGAAAGAGAGAGAGAGCCCGGGTGGACACACACACACACACACACACACACACACACACACCTCTGGGAC
>NW_023339873.1:1178111-1187205 GCF_004916995.1 Morone saxatilis
AAGTGAGGGGCAGATGGTGAGAAAACAAACAGATGAAATGAAAAGAGAAAGGAAGACAGAGATGCAGATGAAAACAAATTTAAACCAAAAAAAGAGAAATGAGGATAAAAGCAGTAAAGATGAAATGGGAGACAGTTTGTGTTCATCCCTCAGCTCATTGTTATTTTCCCATCATCCCTCTCTCCATCGCTCTTTTGTTGCAGGATTCAGTAACAACTGACCTTTGACTCCTGCAGGTAATATCTGAACCCTCCTCACTGACTGACAGCTGACTGAGAGCTTAGTTTATCTGAAGTGCTCATCCTTAAAATAACAAGTTCTCTTGTTGCATTTATTGTAACAATAATATAACTAGTAGTGTAACTAATTACTAATCAGTCACCACCACAAAAAATAATTAGTTACAAGATTACTTTTGCTATTAATTTGAAATCCAACAATCCAATCACATCCTTGGATTCATTTCTGTAATCGTGGAGGAAACTAAAACACACAGCAGCAGGAAATATTACATTACTTTGATTTGAACAAACAAAACTGGATTTTAAGTCGGAATTTTGGGGAGAAAGGAAACAATTACCAATTTGATCAGGAATAGTAGAAAAGTAATATAACTCGCATTGTAACTACTGTTGGAGTGACAAAGTACGTTTGAAAAGTGTTCAGTATCAGAGTGTTTACTGGATGGATTTACTCATTTAATTAATACATCTTTTGTCCTGGAACTCGAACACTTTTAAGGGACCAAATCTTGTGTAATTCTGTGTTTTATGAATCTTTTTACTTGTTCACCTTCTTGTTTTAACCGTTTATTTTCATAAAAACCCTTCTGGGGACGGGTGTTGGGAATTAGCATCCGCTATAAACACTGTGACACTCGTGTCAGATAGCTGTTTTACTGTATCGGTCCAAAAAAACTATAAATAGATATACTACTACACATTACTACACATACAGAGCTGTCTAGGAGGAGAGAAAGAGAGATTGTCTGAGTGTTTGATAAGATGTGAAAAATCAATAAATGTTTTATAATATAATAGGGTCGACGTTGAGGCATTTTTCATCTGGGCCAAATATGGCGAGTGGCTTGGTTAAGGTTTGTTTGAAGCTGACATCTGGAAACACTGCTGAAACTAGTCTGATCCAACATAGGACCCGAATAGAGCCAGCTATGGTCATACAGTAGGCTGAGATATGGCTATGTCATGGGCTATACTGTAAGTGGCTACCAGATCCACAGCCCACACTGCACTGTAATGGATTGCTGTATCTGGGCCGAGAGTAAGTGCGCTGTGTTGGCCATCAAGGTGCCCATACAGAAAAAACTGGCAGAAACACGTGGTTTTGGAACATTTTTGTGGCGTAATGTGTGAAGCCCATGTGATTTTGTTGCAACATGCAGTGCCATCATATGATTTGAACTCAACATTTGCATATAAAAGGGAGTGATTAACAGCAATTCAACTACATGTGACAGACGAGGCCACAGAGTCTGTCCCAGTCGTCACTCATCACACTTTGATCATATGGCATCATGTGCTACAGAAGACCACTAAGATTAGAATCCCCACACCTTCTTAAACATCAAATTACAGGACTTTTCAAATACTTTTCAGGCCTAATTCCTTCAAATTCAAGAACCCAACATGGCATAGTTTGAGACACGGATCAAGGTTAAGTTCACAGACAATCAATTAAAAGAGGGAGTAAAATAAATCAATAATCATTCAAAGAAATATCAAAAGAACTTTTCTTGCACAAACTATATAAATTCAAGCACTGTCAATGACCTGTGTCTATTCATGTCTTTTTATTTTACTTTACTACCTTTTACCAGGAATATTCCCACTGAGATTAAACATCTCTTTTACAATGGGAGTCCTGACCAAGACAGCAGCATAAAGTTTCGGATAAAAGAAAAATATTTCAAGGACTTGTGGGAACCGTGCCAGAAAATCTAACTAAATTTGGCTGAAAAACAGAGGGATCGCAGTACTTTATATTCCACTCGGTTCCAGCCTCGTGGCGGTGTTTGTCTTTATTGTATGGTGTTGCTTGTTCTACATACTATATACAACCTGAGTTCATAAATCTGACTCTGAATCTGGCTCATTGTTACTGTTGTTGCTTTGAGTGGAGAATCTGCTTTAAACAGAGAGTCAGCGTTCAAACAGGTAGCAGTGACAGGTGAAATTATTCAACTGTTAAAACTGGCAGGTGTGTGTGTGTGTGGCACACAGGCACATCCATATGCATGTATGCAAATATGTGTTCATACAAGCATGTGTGCAATATGCGTATAGACATGAGATTGGACACAGCACTCATGTACACTTAAAGGTACATGGGGGTTTGTGTGTGTGTGTGTGCTATTGTATCTTTGTGAGAACCATTTTTAGTCCTAACTTCTTCAAACGGCTGCTCGAGGGTTAAGACTTGGTTTTAAGGTTAGAATCAGGTAAAGGTTGGGGGATGTATTATGTTAATGTGGGTCCTTAAAGTGTGTGTGTCTACGTGTGTGTGTTCTCACCAGGTGTGTGTCCAGGTACACCCGCAGGCTGTCCAGATCCTGTCTGGGCTGCGTCCAGTTTTCTGTGCTGTCCAGTGCGTCCTGCAGCCACAAGATGAACCCGTCCAACTGCCACACGAAACACTGGGGACGAGAGAGGCAGAGGGACAGAGAGAGAGAGAGAATTTAGTCAGATGATTTAAAAAAAAATAATAATAATAACATGAATAAACACTGCTGTCCAGAACCTGCTGGAGTCACTTCAAAACATGACACAGAGGATGGAGAGAATGAGAGGAAGAGTACAAAAAAGAGGGAGAAAGAGAAAAATGGAAACAGAAGATAAAGGGGTAGTCAAAATTTAAAATGCTGGAGAGTCAAAAGAAAGAAATCCAACAGGTAATGGAATGCAACAGGGAGGGAGAGAGAGGAAAGAGCAACAGATTGGAAGGAGGAGAAGAGGATAAAAGAGTGGAGAGAAGAGGAGAGGGGGAGCGGCCGGACGGTGTTTCAGAGCTGATTCCAGATGAATTAATTCAAGGACAGGGAGAGAACAAAAACGAGACCCGTAGGACGTAACAGGTAAACACGCAAATACAGAGAGACGGGGGGGAAGAAAGATAGAGCCGGAGATACGGGGAGGGAAATAAAGGAGGATGGCAAAAAGTTAAAAAAAAAGATGCACTGAGAGAAAGAGAGAGTGGAGACACAGAAAGGGAGGGAAAAGGTTGGACAGACACAAATGGAGAAAAGAAATGGAGAAATAAAACTACAGAAGGAAAAGAGGAGGAGAAGAGGGGTGGCAGGAATGTGAGAAAAATGACAACAAATAGAGGTAAAGATTGAAAAAGAAATAAACTATAGAAAAGAAATGGAAAACAACAAGGCGGATAGATAAAAAGAGACAGAGACAGGAAGGATCTAAAGCAGGAGAAAGAGAGACACAGAGATGAAGACAGACTGAGAAAGGGATGAAAGAGAAGGATACAAAAAGAGACAGAGCGGTATAAATGACACCAGAGAGTTGAACATGTATGTCTCCATTGCTGGCAGGTTGCCCTTCATGAGAGCATGCAGACAGACGGACGGAGGAGAAGAGGAGAGGAAAAACAACAGAGGGAGAGAAGATGGCTCGTTGCTTGGTGGATGGCTACTGCCATCTACTGGCTGAGCGAGGAGATGGAGCTCAGAACTCAAACATCTCCACCTGAAACTCTCTAATGGGACCTAAAGAGAATCTTAAATCACGTTTAATGGCATAAGAGCAACATATGGCCTCATTTTCTAAATTTATTTGGTGTAAAATGTTGGAGGAATCACAAGAAGATCAGGAGAATCCACGAGAAATAGTGTCTGATCCAGTATTGATTTCTCCCGTTAAGTCCCCCCCTCACTCCTGAAGAGGAGCAGAGGAGACAGCTTAAAGGAGGAGTTTAAACCTTCAGCCATGAAGGAGAGGTGGAGGTGAAGGAGAAGAAAGAAATGAGAGTTTAAACCGTCATTCTTGAAAGGATGAGTTAACACTTAAAGTGAAGATCAGAGAAAGAGGAGAAAAAGCTTTAAAGTGTTTCATTTATTTTAGAGATGAAACAAAAGAGGATTAACGATTAAACGATTAAAGATGTTTCGAGGGAGCAGGAGTTGTTGTGTCTGTACAGCATGTTCAATTCTTTACGTACAATCCACTAAAGTACAATCAACCCCATATATTCACTCTATCTTTCTTATAAACACCAACAATGGAAAAACAAGACATTGTAGTTAGCATTGGAGCTAACTGTTAGAGCTGGAGAGTATTTCTTCACTGAAAGACGAGCAAAGAATGACACTGAAGAACTGAAAAAAACACTGTAATAATGTTCTCTTTTCCCGACTGACTTCAGTCAGAGTTGACTACGTTATATTGTTCATTAATCTGATTGGTTGAAGTTCGCCTGTGATAGATGGAGATAGACAGATGGTTCATCCAATCACCTGCCAAATATTTTTTGAAAGTGCCTTTCCAAACTGTTACAACTTCCCAGATGATTCTGTGTAACAAACCATCTGGTATCTATAAAGTTGGAAAATGTTAATACTGAAAGAATCTGCGAACGTTTTCCCTAAATCATGGATAAAGTTTTTATGGTTTTATGTTTTTGTTGCTCTACAACAGAACTATTCAGTTGGGTCAGATTTTAAAATCAGGAAATGGGGGTGAGACAGACATTTTCAGCAGCAAAAAAAATATAGCGTTTTACTTTTGAAAGTTTGTAAAGTCTTTCTGGGTAGTGTGTTGTTTCTGAATGTGGTGCTTTCAAAGGTTTTATTCTTATTGCAAATTGAACACATTGGTTTTTGCATTTCAAGATGGCGACCAAATAAACAAGTGCTTGTCAGTCCAGGTAGAGCTTCACGGTTTTCTTTGCCAATTCAAGACTGGCAGAGTCGGTTCCCGTCTTGTGACTGTCAATAGCCAGATGTTCGAAAAAGCTACTTAATGTGGTTGAAAAGCACTGATTTATGAGAGCTGATTGGCAGTGTTGCTGTATCTGTAAACATCCTGCCCCATCAACAGAGGTTGAAGGGGAGATGTGTCCCTTGTCAGCTCTTTCCATACACTATATATGTGGCTTACTTATTTTGTCATATGTCAGATTTATGTATGCTGGGCCACTCCAAGGTTGGTAACAACAGCTTACATCTTTGATCTAAGAGAAAAGAGTCATAATTCACGCGGCTGCTAGAGGTCTTTCTCAGATAAACGTTATTTCTTTCCTGTCTCTCATGTTGACTGCAAATAATGGAGAAATGACAACAACACTAGCTCTAAAAACATCTACACATTTAAAAATGGGGAAAAATAAAGGGCTAAATTGAATATGTTGAGCAAATAATCTAAAATAAAAGGTAACTTTCAAAGTTCCCACTCTTTAGTTTTCCTACAATACAGGACAGCATTTGCCGGTAGGCCTAGTTTACACATTTTCCCAAGTTATATTCCTCCTTTTTTAATGATTCAGGGTTCCCGATGAAGTGACGCAGGTTCTTTACAGGTCAGCATTCACTCCATGTTTTCTGCTTTCTGTCTCGGGTTATTTGACCACAGTTTACTTCAGTTTTCCTCAAACCTATAGGTTTATGTAGGCGATATATACGTACAATTCAAATTTTCCAGGACAACATAGTTTTTTCAGGATATTTGATCATTTTAATCAATTTACAGGTAAAACAAGTCTCTAAATATCCAGGTTTTACAGGACGTGTGGGAAACCCTGATGATTAAATTATATTAAAACATTGCATAATGATGAGCTGTCTACTACTAACTCTGAGTTAAAACACTACTTGTTTATTTTTACTCATTAAATTAAATCTATTTTACATATTGTTCAATCTTCTATGAGTAGTTTCACACACTTTTAAAAGAAAATAAGGTAAAAATGTAGAATATATTCCTGTATATTCCTCCAGTCGGCAGTTTCAGTTGGAGCACTGCAGGCAGAGATGCTTCCACAGAGAAAAGCACTACCAACACAACCACACAAAGGTCAGCGTGGAGCTGCAACCTGAATTTTATGTAGTCTGGATACAATCCAGCTCCAAAGAGCGCACAAGCAACACAAAGACACAGAGAGAGATAGAGAGAGCAGGAAAGTCATTTACATACAGCAACGTGAGCTCTGAAATTCATTCTCTCCAGTCAGACCTCAAACATCCCGTCTGAATAACAAGTGTAACTGTGACTGCAGATCATCAACAAGACAATTCTAATATTTTATACACAAGTGTTGTTTTCACATCTTTCACTGAGAGCTATCTAGAGAACTAATGGCGGAGCGAAGGAGGCTGCGGCGAGAAGGTAAATCTGATGGAAATGACTTGCCACATGTGTGCATCCATGCTTACACCTCGCCTACAAATCGCTGCATCCAATCTGTACGTGTGTGTCTTCATATGGGGATAGGTGTGTCTGCTCGCCTGTAATGATCAAATGTGTGTGTTTGTGCACAACTTATAGCTCCAGCAGTGTGTGTGTGTGTGTGTGTGTGTGTGTGCGAGATGCAAACCTTGACCGATTGAGCGGCAGTATGTTAATTACAACCGTGAACCTTAAAAAAAAAAAAGAAAACACATCAATACGATTCCGTCCATCTCTCCGCCGCTCGTTATGGAAGAGAGATGGAAATCAAAAGTATTGATGAGAGGAGAGGAAGAGAAGAGCGGGAAAAGAGGGAGGGGGAGCGTAGGAGGAAGAGGATGAGAGGGGAGGAAAGGAAAGGAGATTAAAGGAGGGGAAGGAAAGAAGGGAGGAGGTGGGGCTAAAGGAAGGAGAGAAGAAAGATGAGAAAAATTAAAAGAAGAAAATGAAAGATAAGAAAAGAGAAGGAATGATTGGAAGGAATTAAAGAAGATTGAGAGGTATAGAAAGAAAATTAAAGGGGCGGAAGAAAAGGACAGAAGAGATGGGACTAGGTGAAAGGAGAGAATAGTGGAAGAAAAGAAAGGAAAGCATAAAGGAAGAAGGAAGAAGAGGAACCGATTGGGAGGAAACGAAGAAGAGTACGAACACATGAGGTTCGACATGAGAAGGAGGAAGAAGATGCAGGCGTGGACAGCAACAGAGAGAGCGGCGTTGGTTTGGATATCGACCAGCATGCACTGGGCTGCTTACGACTGCTTTGATGTCTCTAAACCAGTGAGGCTCCTGAGGGGCAGAAAGGCCTGCTGGGAGCTGAAACGCCTGATCTGATCCTCTGCCGCCTGGATAACCGCTCTGATATCTGCTTCATCTCTTCCTCCTGTGGCTCAGCTCTTCACCGCTGGATAATTACCGCTCAGCTGACGAGGCTTTCTGAAGGACGACGCTGATAGATTTGGACTCAAACTCCCGACAGACGATGTTTGGCTTCGATGATTAATATGTTACAGTTTTTTTACGAGAGCGCAGATCGCACAACATGAGGACGGACGGGAACTGCTGTCGGACAGCAGAAAGTGAGAGGGGCAACGCTCGCTCAAACTTTCATAATCTTACAACTTAATTATTTAATTAATATAAATTCTCAAATAGATTAAATAATCATCCAAGGCTGAGTAAAAACATTGAGGAGGTGGAAATACCTTTACTTTTAAAGGATAATGCCCGACAAGGTGTCCATTATTGGAGGCCAGAACCTTTGACGTGCAGCTTCTGTAATGTTCACTTCACACCTAAGGTCCTTCCTAATACCTGAAAGAATCCTTACCATCCCATAATGTTCTATTGTAATGGAAACATTTACTACTCCAGGAAATGGGACGAACCACAGGTACGACTTAGCAGTGTGAGGTCTTTCTAGTTCCCTTCTGCTCAGAGAGCGGTTTGGTTCAGTGACGAGACAGAGAGCTTGCGTTATGCTAGGAGACAGACAGTTATGACATATTCACTGCAAATATTACTGCAGATATATCAGCGTTATTTACGTCGACCAAGAAGTAACAAGAAATATCAGTAGAAAAATGTTTGCAGCTGAAAAATGTCCCGCTCAGAGTTAGCGCTGCACAATTAATCAAATATTAATCACGACTTTGGCTTCTCACAATTAAATGAACGTGATCGTCCACAATACTGACGTTTAAAATGCTCGGCTCATAGAAAACTCTGCTGCTTATCAAATCGATCCAGATGTTCTAGTCTGCATCTAAATCATCACAACCTTGCATACTACTTCAGCTTACACTGGATAAACAGACATGCTAGCTGTTAGCTATGAGCTAATAATAGCTTGAAGCTAACAGAATATGTTGCTTTTGATGGGAAAAGGGGAGGGGAAATGATGATTGCGGCACCGGTTCAGTTCAGCACCTGGCGAAGGTAAAGACCAGAAAAAAAAATTAAAATGATGAATTTTCTGTGCCGGGTTCCACAAACATTTTGGGGGGGATTGAGGTGAGACAGCTAATTTCCACAGCAGGCTAAGTTATTAGTTTGACTACGTGAACATGTCACACCGAACACTGTGCACTGCTGGACCGAAATGAAAGAACTGGAGGGGACGAAAGTTTGATTAGAAATTCATTAAAATCCTTTTTAATAGAAAACATGTGAAAACCTGTGCAGCTGGGTTTTGGGTAAAATCTGGACGAGACCGGGACTGCCGCTTCCTCCATGGTTCATTACTACATACACATTTATATTTCCTGCTCTCATTTTCTTTTTATTTATTTATTATTTTTAAACTTTAACTCGCTTCTGATGAAAATCCATTGTAGCACTGAGAGAAAAAAGGTATAAAGACTGAGATGAAAAGATGAAAGGAGAGAAAGAGAGAGAGAGAGCGAGCGAGCGACACAAGGCCGTCTGTCACACCTGACTACACCTGACTGCGTCCCTGAGATCGTCCCTGGAAGACCCCTCCACTACCAGCTGTCTGTTGCCGTGGGGATAGAGTCATCTTCAAAGCCCCACAATGTAACTGTAATCAATCACACACACACACACATACACAGCTTCTGATATTCTTTCATTTTACTGTAAAACTTCGTCCGTTTTCGTTGGACTGAACGCTGTTAAATAATTATTGTTGAGTCTCTGACTAATCACATGGTGTCTCACTCCCTCTG
>NW_023339873.1:1187417-1191953 GCF_004916995.1 Morone saxatilis
TGGAGTCTGGTGGAGAGTGATAGTGATATTATGGCCGTTTGTGGTTAAACTAAAGGTCTATCTCTGTAGGGATCCTTTCCATCCTTTCCTTTAACACATATGTGCACATTTGTCCCAAGGATTAACGTAAGCATACACTGCGTCCACAAATGTTTTCAAATCTAATTCAGTAATTTATTTTGTCCAAATCAGCGTTGGTGATTGTTGAAACATTAACAAAGTCGGTTTTGGTGAGTTTTATTTTGTTGTTTTTGTCCCATTATTTTAGTCTGAGGTGTTGCGCTCTATAGTGTGAACATCCAGTGACAGGTCAATGTCCTATATATAGCCTTTAAATAGCTGAAAGAATTTCAACAGTCTGGATTCTGTGCAGGGTTTCCGTGACCTTTTTGCTCCGTGGATAAAATGCTCTTATTGCAGTTATCGCAACAGTTTTAATACAAAAATATCTTTATTTGCCTTCTAAAACCCTTCTCAGTAGACATCAGTTATCAGTATAATCATGAAGAAATATTTACCTATTCAGGAAAGTTTTTCAAAAAAGTGTAGGTGGTAAAGATTTTTTGCTAGAATCAGACTTTAGGACTGTGTATAAGTCTGCAAACAAATGTACTTTCTGGATCTCTGTCAGCTTTACCTTCTCCTTAACTTGTTTATCTATAGAAACACAAAAGAAAAGAATAACACCCCTCTTCTTCTTCCTCCTCCATCTCTCTCTTATTTTCCTATCTCCTCTGCTGTCGGTGGGCGTCCCTGCCCCCCCGCCGGGCCAATCAGACGAGTGTTGATCTGAGTCTGTTGTCTGTCTGTCTCCCACTGCTCGCAGATAGGCCGACGTGCCGCAGAGCCGCCAAACACACAGACACCTCACACTGAGGACGCCGACGCCGGCCCAGACAGCACATACAATGTGATCACATGACGTGTAGGACACTTATCTAACCGACGGACTGTTTCTCCGTCTGCCTTTCTTTAGTTTTGTTTCAGTGCACTTCGGGAGCCGTATCCCATACAGCGCCAATTAGGAACTTTGGGTTCTGCGTATGTATATTTTCCTGCGTCTGCCTAATAAACTTTCATGAAACAAGTCGCAGATTTACGTGACGTGGACGCAAATTATGTCAGAGGGGGTTCCAACGTTACAAATGATGTGGAGGTCAAGGTCAAGAGAGCAGCGTCTAGACGGTCAAAAGGGGAAGAAAAAGTCTCGGATAAAATATTCATGACCAACAGCAAAGGCAGCGAGAAGAACTGAGAGACAAAAAGAAGTAAAGGTCTAATGGGTTGGAAGGTTAAAACAAGAAGTACTTTAATAATGTTGCTGATTATGTTTTAAAACAAATAAGACTTGGTGTACAAAGTGAAACTCAACTTGTGAGTCGGACACAAAGTTATTGAGCTCTAACCAAACAGCTGTGGCAGTTTACAAGGACAAATAAACTTGGTGTTCTTCATGAGAGGATGTGCACATAATTAAATCTGAAACATTTTCAGCTCCAACTAAAACTGTAAAACATGTCTGTAGATTTGAACATTAAAAGACTGTAAACTCTAAATAAAAAAGTTTTTGTAACAGTAAAACACTGTAATATCTCATGGAAAAACCTTTATTTATACAGTTTTTTAAAGGAATTTATACGGAATAAAGTTATATTATAAACCACCGTCATAGCATCATATGGTATTTTCATACGGCAAAACAGTTTCTTTTGATAGTAAAAACTTGTATTTATGTGGTAAAATATGGATTTAAACTGGACAGTAATATGCTTTTAATGTAATAGTAATATAAATAGAAAAAGTTCTACCATATATTACGGTAAAGTTCTGACAAACCACAGCTGCCAGTTTTTTACCGTAACATTAACCTTATCTTTTTTACAGTGCAAATCGAGTCCTGTTTCAGTTTTTCTCCCAGTAGAAAACACCAGTGTGAAAATGAACCTGGACGTTGGAGATGAAAATAAATGTCTGCACCTGTCCTGATTTATCCTACTGACAGCGAGTGGAACTGATTTTCTCTCCCATAAAGTTCAGATATGAGATTCTATATAATTCTACTCAGTTCTTCTCCACTCTAATCACATCTACTCCCCTCCGACAACAAAGACCTCCGAGTCCTTCCCTCCGCCCCAAGGAGACTTCCTGGACGGATTGTATTCTGTCCTGCTCCTGGATTTGATTCATTTCTGCTCCGACAGTGATCTTTCCACAGTTTCTCCTCCCCGGACGGATGATTTCTGCTTTCTATTTTACTCTACTCTGTTGTATTCAGTGGAGACTCTCTGCGGAGAGACAGAATGTCATCCTCCACACTGAGACTCTCCTTCTCCTCTCTTCACTTCCTCAATTAGGCAGCTCATCCATCGCCATGATTACATGCTGCTAATTAAGCAGCTAATCAGCTAATTACCCAGGAGCAGAGAGGAACGAGGAGTGTGTGTAAGTGTGTGTGTGTGTGTGTGTGTGTGTGTGTGGTAGCACAAGGTGACATGTGTGACACAACAGAGCAGAATTCCTGGTAGTTTTCATTCATTTTGTTTTATATTTCAGGATTTTTTATGAATGTGTTTATTGTAATTCTCTGGTGTTAAACATTTCACAAAATCGCAATTAAAGACGAATTTCACCAGCTCAGATGTTCAGTATAAATGGATTTGCTTCCATTTATATCAACTCCAAACTCAATACTTTACACTGTGACTACTGGGGCTCACATGAACACAGTTTTTTACATTTGAACACAGAACGGAGTGCCAGAGGGGGTCTGAATGATTCAGGGGGAAGCTGCACAGGGCCCTGAACGTGCTGCGGATTATAGATACTTACTGTGTCTGAGACGTTCAGGGCATGCCATGAGAGCAGCTGCAAAATTTGTACAGGAATCCAACTAATCAGAGTCATAGTGGCTGCCTTTACAAGGAACACCAAATTGTTGCTGTTTCTGCTGCTGGTGATGCCTCACACTGGTTTTACTGCCAGATATAATGATTATAAATGATAAATGACTGTCAACATGATTTTATTGAAATATCAGAATAAAAGTAATAAAAAATTCTCAGAAAATAGGAATAAGTGTGTTTCAGCTTTAAGGGTTAGGGTTCGTGTTAAATTAATAATAATTGTTATTAAGAAGGTGAAGCAGAGGGATGGTTCAAACACATAAAAGGATAATTATGAATAATGCTCAAGTTAAGATGCTCATAATTCGCAGCTACATTTTGTCGTTTTCATCACTTTTATGACGTTCTTTAAATTTGAATGTGACAGGCTGAACCATAATATCAAGATTTTCTTTTAATTTGTTAACTCTTTCCTCTGGTTCTTCATCAGAAACACAAACCCACAGCCCTTTCTTTCTAATTCTAGTGCAGATCCCAAAGATCAAAACGATATTCCCCACATGGGCCTCTGTTTGTCAGGCCGCTTTAAATAGGGATCAAAATATTTCCACAACACGAGAGGACGGAGAGAGAGAACGAGCAGGGTACAGCTTTGACATTTCATCAGTCAAATCATCATTAATTCTGAATATTAATGTGGCCGATCTGATTTGAATCTGAGAATACGAAGGACGTGGTTTGATCAAACTCACGACCTTCTGGGTCACTGATCCGCAGATCCAAGGACGTCCCCTCGCAGATTGATCCTGGCGTATCCGGTCCGTCCTCTCTGATAATCTTATTACAGCCGGTCTGATTCTGTCTGTGGGCTCCTGACCCCGCTAACACCAGATAAGACAGATATGCTGAACTTCATTGATCCCCGAGGGGAAACCGGGATGTTACGGCAGCAAAGTAAAATGTTGCTGGCGGAGTAAAAGGTGTTTGGAATTAGAATATTAAGGCAATAAAGGAGAGAGAGCGAAATAAATGTGAATAAAATAAAACAATAAAAAAATATCAGAGGTGGCGGCAGAGCTTCTTTATAGCGCTAATTAAACGAGCAGCCGTGAGGAGAACGAATCCCCAGAGCTATTGACATTTTGCCATATTCGATATGACAGATATGACTGATTAGTTCACCGGGCAGACTCATCAATAATCTGCCTGCCAATCAAATGTGACCTTTAGAAGTGAGGTGATGAATTAACGGGGCCATGGGACAATCCGATACCAGCCCTCCAATCCATCAAGGCGGCTGCAGTGAAGGGAGAAAAGCACCGGTGTTGTGATGATTTTGGTTTCGTACTTTGTCGTAATAAAAAGTACAGGGATTGATGCAGAAACATGCTAATGCTACAGCTAAAACACATATCGAGTTACAAAGGTTTTAAGTAATGTAATGCCCCCTCCGGCAGCCATATTGGAGGATCAGTGCACTTGCTGTTGGTGGAAGTAGCGTGACAGCAGTACCTTTGACAAAGGAGCGTTTCCGTTTTTTTTTTTGACTGACTGATCGGGGTGGGCGTGAAGTATGTGTCTCAGCTTCCCAGTGTCCAGAATCTGGATCCATATCTGATCAGCACTGCCTAGTTTGACAGTTTGATCTGAGTTTGGTGCGTTGAGCTGGATGGACTCACTGAGAATGAGCTGT
>NW_023339873.1:1192053-1200372 GCF_004916995.1 Morone saxatilis
GACGGAACGGGACACACCGAACCGACTCGAGCCACCGACCTCGCCTGACTGTCCGACGACGTCCGACGGCCGATAATCGGGTTGGTGTGCGGAGGCCTTTACAGACCCTGAAACTCTGTCCATTTTATATACTGTCAATGGTAGGAACTAAACCCCGGTCTCAGCCAAACAAGCAGAGTCAGAGAAGCTGGCGTGACCGTAAAATGTGAAAACTCTCAGCATTGTTTTTTTCTTTTCATTTGTTTGTTTTCTGTCTCTGTTGATGATAATTTATATGTAAAATATTCTAAAGCTCATGATAGACGGAGCAATAACAAGATTGTCCTCTATTTTCTTGGGTACCCAAGTGAAAAGTCCCACCATCTAATACATGACTGGTTACCTTGGGGAAAGAAATGCGCCAAAAATTCATAACATAGAGGAAAAGACATATCAATGCAAGGACACAGACAGACAGAAAGGAAGACCATCCATACCTCTATCTTCTTCCAGACATCAGGGTCTCTGTCCTGACTCTGAATGTCCTCCAGCAGCTGCCGCACCAGAGACGCACCTCCACGCCTGTCCATCAGGGGCACTGTCAGCTGCAGGCGGCGGTCCGCAGACCTCCGTCCCTCATCGTCTTCAGACTGCAGGTCACTTAACGGCCCAGACTCGATACTTTCGTCCAATGAGGGGGCGATATCGCTGGAGGAGGTGGAGCTAAAGCGGCTGACCAGGTTTCGTCTGTAAGGAAGCTGAGGGGACAGGCGACGTCATGAGAATACAGTAACATTGTGGATCAAAACATTTTTTTCAGCAGAAACATGAAAAGATAAAATATGCTGTGATATACCAGCGGTGGCAGAGGAGAAGGAACGTCTTCCACACTCTCCCCCATGCTGCTCACGTTGTCCCCACTCTCCCCTATGTCCCAGTCTGGGTTGAGCTCCGTTAAATCCCAGTCATCCACATCCTGCAAAGCCTCCTGGGTAGAGTCACAGCCACCAGGCCTCTGTAGGATAAAGTTAAGGTTTCAACAAAAACATCAGTGCGGGTGGTCTCGCTTTGGACATTTGATATGAATATAAAGCTTATGATCAGATGCAGGAATAACAAAGTTTGTTGACTAACCAGCGGGATGGACTGAGCCAGACTTTCCAGTTTCATAGCGAGCATCTCCGTCTTACGGAGCTGAGCAGGGAGGGCCAGGAACTCTTCTGACCCATACCAGTGCTCCCTGTCTGGGCTGGCTTTTGACGAAATCTGAGCCCCCTGTCAAAATGAGCATCAGTTCTGTTACACAGTAAACACACTGATTATGGCTGTGCTTCTTGATCAGTATGGAAAGATGGCATCAATCGCTCAGTCAGATTACTTTTTCTTTGATCAGATATTTATGTTGATTGTGATTTATAAAGGGAAATTTAGGTGCATGCACACAGTTTTTGAAAAGTGATTCTATTTTGGCATAATGCGAAAATTTGACGTCCCATAATCTGTCCATACTGGAAAAAAACATTTTCTATCAGATCTGTGAATGCATTTCTGTCTTCTGTGCACATGCAAACTGTTGTAATAGGTCTTAGACATAGTTTTTCTAAATGAGGCACCTGATTTACTTTTTAAAATGTTGGTTCAAATTCCGAATTAGTTTGTGCATCCTTGTCCATCAGCAACCTGTATCTGTTTTATATTCATTCACACCCTTTTAAAAACTCACACCCTCAACTCTCCAAACTTTCCTCCTCAACAAAACGAATAAACCCTCACCTTCTGCCCCTGGCGCTTCACGATCCAGACCGCCGCCTTGCCGGGAGGAGGTCGGGGGTCTGACTCCTCTCCGGATGCCTCCAGGTCTGAAGAGAGGAACTGCTCCCTCATGGGGGATGGCAACGAGGAGTCAGAGTCCCCCTCACTGTGTGCATGTGCCTCCTTCTGCGTCCTCTTCATTTGTGTTGATATTTCATCCTGAGATGCCGGGTCTTGGAGAGGTAGGGGGGCGTTGCCGGTCGGTCTGGCCCTGGATGAGCTCCTTGGGTCGGTAGGTAGTCTGTGTACACTCCCCTGTGAGCGTCCTCCCTGTCTGGACCTCACATGGTTTTTTTGGAGGTTGCGCCCATTCATGACCTGTTTAGATGAAGTGAATTCAGCTTAAAGGTCACATTTCTGAAGCTGTTCTGGTTTATTGGGCAAATTCAGTAGAGGGTACCAATGCATTTAAAACATCCTCCATTAAGACTAGGCAAGTGGTGGAAGAATAACACATGAAGGCTTACATATCTGGCATATCTTTTCACCAGACAAAATCTTGGGTTGACTTATAAATTTAAAAGAACTTAAAGAACTGCAGCTGAACTTAGGAGCTTCTAACCGCTGGTTTTATACAGGGAGAGACAGGCTCTGCCCAGGGGGCTGTGAGCTCGGGGACAGTCTGTGCCAAGCTTGCTCAGATTTGTTCCAGAACATCACATGAGCGGAGACAAACTGGCAAACCAGAACGCATATTGCTGCAATAAATGGTAAAAACCTTGAGGTGAGTGTACTGACTGAAGTGAAGTGAAATCACTGTCACTGGTGATCCACACTCAGTATCATAATGTCATTTGTACAAAATATCAGCGGTTTCAAAGTGGGAAACAAGGACGCTTGTTGCAGCAAGCAAGTTGCACCCAGTTTATGATTTAGTCTGATAAAACATTTAAATATATTAAAGGCCTCAGCTGCGTTAAAAAAAAGAAAATAAGTATTTAAAAAAAGGGACAAACCTGTAGACTCTCATAGGACTGTGAAACATTTTCTGGATAAACCGAGTCCAGCTCCAACCAGAACTTGGAGCGGTCTGGAGGATCCATGAGAGAAGGGGTGCTCCGACTCAGCTCGGCCTGGAACTGGAGCCCAGAGACCAGGCTAACCTTCCCAAGACCTCCCCTTGAGTCCTCCTCCCAGGTTCCTCTATCTGAGAAAAGAGCAGCTCTCTTGGGAAGCGACGGCTGTGTGGGCGACACTTCAGTGCTGTGGCTCACGCCCTGCAGACGGCGCTTTGCACTTTCACTGTGGTTGGGCATGCCACATTGCATTGTGGGTAATATTGGCGGAGAATGGTTGTGGTTTGTTGAGTCGCCGGGCGTGGTGAGTTCAGGTAAACTATTATGGTGTTCGTGGTTTGAGAGGTTTGATCTTTTGCTCTCCTCTGCCACCGGTTCTGGATTTGAGCCTTGGGCTTGATGGAGCTCCTCGGAGAGGTCCTCACCGTCTGGCTCAGTCCCCCGGGCCTCGGGCTCGTCACTGGGGCTGTAGTCGCTTAACTCAAAGGCAGTGATACCACAGTCTAGAGAGAAGTAGTCCTGGCTGCAGCGAATGGTCAGCTGACCGCAGTCGTCTACCTCAGTCAGAGCGTCCAGACGAGTCTGGAGAAGGAGAATTAATCATGTTAATATCTATGGTCCTATAGCTGTATGCTGTATGTGTGTGTGTGTGTGTGTGTGTGTGTGTGTGTCATACCTGGTGCTGGTCCTGGCTGAAGGCCTGCAATATGTCGGTCTGGCGTGTGAAGTTTCCGTTGGAGTCCTGCAGGCCCTGCAGCAGACGCTCCTTCAGGACCAGGACTGAGACTCGGAGCTGGTGCCACAGCAGCTGCACCGTCCTAAACCACACGAGACACGACACCATGAAGTTTTTTAATATTTATAAATCAGTTAGATATCAATGTCAAATTACAATAAAGGAACCATTTCACAGTGTGTAGTTTTATAAAGTTTTACTTAATAATTTGTTGGTTTATCTATTTGTATGTATTCATAAATTTCATTACTATTTCTTAACTTATCAGTGAGCACACTAGCAAAACTTTATTGACATGCATTCAGTTTTTTTCCTTCTTCTTTCTATTGAAGTCAAGGATTCATCCATATTAGACCAGAAAACATTAACAATAAACCCACAAGAAACAAGCAAATAAACAGCACTCAAACATGAAAGTATGTCTAACCTTGTCCTGTGAAGACTCACCTGATGTCGACAATGATGTTGACGGAGTAGGACAGCAGTTTCAAAGAGAACTCTGTCTCCAGCAGGGCGTGAATCTGCTCCACATGGTCTGATATGTCCTCACAGATGTCCTAAAATCACACACACAAAGACAAAGAGACAGACACACAAACAAAGATTAGCATAATGTCACAGAAATCCAACAAAGAACAAAAACATCCTCAGCAGCAAAAGCAGAACTGATGAAGACCTGTGACGTCACGTTTCCAGTTTTAAACATGAGTCAGCTTCATGTGGGACCAGTTCCAGATTTATATGTAAAAACATGGAGAACACATCCTGTCTGTCTGTCGGGGATCAACACTGTCGCCATAACATACTTATTGCTGCCTGATTAAATTGAGATGCTGTAAAAGCACACAGACAGACAGACGGACTCCAGCAGGAAACCACAGAACACAACCCCCCCCAAAACTTCAACCTTTACCAGGCTTATAATGTACTGCACTGCATTAATACTGACAGATGTTTTCTCCACTCCAATTACATGAATGAGAAGAGTTAGAATTCACAGTCAACATTCAATTTGAAGTGCTGAGAAAACTCACAATAGACCACTGACAGTATATGTAGTTTATATAATGGACAGAACTTCAGGGTCTGTGAAGTGAAGCCAACGTGGAAGTGTCTTAAACCTGCATTCTATGTAACGGCCAGCAGGGGTTGGCTGCAATGAAAACCAATAATGTATTTAAAGGTCTAGTGTTAGTGTTAGTGTTAGTAATATTTAGCGGCATCTAGGGGTGTACTTGCAGATTGCAACTTCACCTTCCCTTTCCATTAACTACGGCAGCCTTTGAATATTATAATATTTGATTTCTGCGAATAAATATACTAAAATGTTACACACTGGACCTTTAAACAAACAAGATACACTGCTACTGAACATTAGCGTTGGTTGGCTAGCTGTATCAGGTCTTTATGCTAAGCTAGGCTAACCACGTCCTGACTCCAGCTCTGTACTTATTTTACTACTCCTAATACATCTTTTCTGGAATTTCAGGGAAGTAAAATGGGAAAATCTTTATTAATTCTTTTGTTATCATTTACAAATCAACTGTAACATATTTAGTATTGTACCCTCAACCTGCAGTACATCCGGATCTAAATGTGAGTTTTATCTTGCTCTCACATTGTGTCTGTAAGTCCCTTTAGTGCCTTTACATACAAGACATTTTTTGTTTTGTTGTTGTTTGTTAGAATTTTGTTGTGAATGCTCATGAAAAGGTACACAAACAAAATGGGGCAAATAAATATCAAAATGGAATTATAACTGGGCCTTATTGGCAATAATTCATGAGCAAAACATTAATAAAAATCTTTTATCAATGTCTTTAATTCATTTTTATTTCCTCACTTACATTGAAAATGAACTAAACTAATCCAGAGTAAAATTAGATGACCTTTGAAAAAGCAGATGACCTGGCTTCGAACCCTCATCAGATACTTTACATCCCCCCACCCCCGGGTCGCTGAGTCACTGTGCTGCTCCATGGTGACCTGCCCGAACAACACAACACCTCCTGCTCTGCTGCAGCCTGGATTCAAACGCCGCCCGGCATGTGAGAATGTAGGTCACACACGCTGCCAGCTTGGCTCATGCTAGCTTGGCTAACAGTGTGACCTGCTGAGCACTGTTCCAAAATAAATTTGTCACTACTGTAAGTGGGGCTGCAGCCCTGCTGGAACATGCGGCCTGCATGTGGTCGCTGTAAGCAGGTAAACGCTGCAGAGAGCACAGAGCTTTTCATGTCACCTGTATGACCGCAGCATTCAGTATACAGGTGTCACGCTGAGTCTGACTGACCGTCGGTGCACATTGGCTCTGTTCTGGCTCTGGATAACCAAATATGAGCCGACTGGCCCGTATGTGTCTGACAGATTTAGATAGGAGTTTGGGGGTTCAGACTTGGTGCTGATTTTTTTGAGAAACAGCTCTGGTCAGCAGCACGCGGGCCAGTTTACATCATTCATCAAGAGCGTGAATCTGAAAACCAGGCTTGCTGTAATTAGGATGCTGACCAAAACTGGATATCTGGCACCCAACTAGCAAACTAACTTCATCCTATGACTTGATTTGGAATTTTGTATGTCAGCAAATGATGAATGAACTCCACTAATCAGGCCTCCTGATGACCTGGAGGCTGACCGTGCAACATCCGTGGTTCGATCCACCTCATTACCTCACATCTTTATTTTATTTAAAGTCCTCTTCCACTCAAAAACACGAGGTTGAGGTTTTATTCTGTTTTGTTTTGTTTTGAAGGATATATGTGGAGAGTGTGACAGTCACATCCATCTGCTGAAAGTGGAAAGTTTCTCTGTGCTCACTGAAAATCTGATCTAAAAGGGCGTGGCCTACCAGCACGATCAGTCAATCCTGCTCCAATTAGCAAGTGTGATGTAGAAACTTGAAGTCAACTATACTAGCAAGCAAACTATTTGTATATATGTCTTTATACATGTCAGAAGGGTATTGTTAATAGAACCAGTATCTTTCTAAATTTAATGGCAGCAACATGTTGAATGTTCTCTTATGTCATGATAAAATACTACATGATATATCATTAATAACAACACTTTCAGTAGCATTAGCTCAGAGTTGAGCCACATATTATATAAAATGGCAGCTTGAGTTTATCCACAATCAGTACATTAGTCTGACCTGACTGTCTCACAAACTCAGCAGTTTAGCATCTTTTAGCTCGTTGTTTTGGTTTTTCGCTGTATAATTCAGCAAGATTTAGATTAATTGAAACTCAGTGCACGTTGCTTCGAACTTTAAACTTAACTATTTGAGAAAGTGACAGCCCCAACAGCTACAGTATGAAATTAAATGCAAAAACATGCAACTATTATGCATTCTATTTTCATCTGGCCACAAGCTGAACAGTAGATACTCATTTAACAGTAACTCCTCCTGATCCTGCCTCAAGCAAATAGGAGGGAAAAGGGCACATTTTAATAAACCCCGAAAGCAATAAAAAAAGGGGGGACTGTGGTCAGCTGAGCTGCCAATCAACAGTGTAAACAAGAAGACATGTTGGCTTAATTCTTTATCTGAGGCTCCCAGACAAGAATTGTTCTCATTGATAGATGTGGTGGCCGTGTTTCTGTACTTGTGCAGCATCCACGTCCCTGAAGACATTATTGAGAGTTCAGCACATCTTTCTCAATTAGGATATCTGGAGTAAAGCATGTTTCCTCCAACGCTTTTATCTCACAATCGAACCCTCATCAAAAACGCCCCGCCGGGAGATCAAGAACGGCCTTAAGAGGAAGGAGAGCAGATAGAAGAGTTCACAGTTAACGCACTGTCCAGGAAACAAACACACACAGAAAGCTTGCAATTAACTGACACACAGACTATACACACAAAGTTAAACATACACATACTGTATGTACACATCACCTCAAAACATACACAGTCCCTTAACCCATTGGAAATGTACTTGTACTCAACACACACACACACACACACACTCTTACTCAGTTTCGTCATCAAAGCGCTGTCATGTCAACCTAAAACAGTGGTGAAAATGTCACGCGTGTCTTTCAGATGCTTCAATAATTCACAAACAGCTTTAATATGCTAATACAGACACACACACACCACTGAACAGAGGGCCCCGTCTGATTGAATTAACACCAAGTCTGTCGTTTCCATCTGAAGTCATTTGTTAGAAAATCTTCAGTCCAGTAAGACTGCTGAGAGCTAATGAGAGCCTGCTGTGTGTGTGTGTACACATATATCAGGGCGTATATATCTGTATGTGTAAAATGTATTTTTTTCTGAAGGACGTTTTCTGTCCCAGTGACCTTGCTTTCTGCAGTATATGTTGGTTGTCAAGTTTCAGAGATGTTGTTTTTGGCTAATGTGCTACGGGCATTACATTCACAATGCTTCACATTTGGTTATTTTATCCATAAAAAGCTGCTAAAAGGATTATCTTAAACTTATATTGCAACTAGGGGTGTCAGTCGATGCCAAAACTCTGAAAACTTGATGGGACTCATTTTTATGGATACAATGCGGATGCGGCCCCTGTGGACAATGGTGGTAGTGTTTCTATTGCCTCGTTTCTTTGATTTCAAGGGGAATCTGACCAAATCTGACCCAGTGGCAGGCATTAAGAATAATCAATTGAAGAAATGTATTTATTAATAACACATGGTTGTATAACGAAATGAAGGTCTACAGTTCCTTCATTTTACATTCATAGAATAATATATGCAGTTATACGTACACGTATACACCCAGGAAATAACTATATGGAAACAGCCAATCTT
>NW_023339873.1:1200472-1201085 GCF_004916995.1 Morone saxatilis
ACACACACACACACACATTCTTGCAGCCCAGTCACGTAGAGTCAAGACATGACCTGTCAATCACAGAGTGCATACATCCAGCAGGGTTTCTAATTGCCTAAAATCAATCTGAAGCAAGTCGACTCGGGCTTCAGCTCCAATCCCAGCTCACCCTCATCACCACGGACATCAAGGGCTTCAGAGCGGCCTCGTTCAAACCGCCCGCGACAGCCCGGCCTCATCCGCACCCATTCGATCTAATAACCTTCAACTCCTCCACCGCAGCCCATCAGCGCGCCGTGTTTTACCTTGGAGATCAAATACTCCATGCTCCTTCTCCCCCTGGAATATTCAAATTAAGCGGCTTCAAAGACGAGAGCGAGACCCGCTGCTGCGATACAAATACTTGTTACAGTAATTTTTTCAAAGTGGTAGCTTCTGCAAAAAGACTCCAAACTCGGCCTCTTCGTCGAGAGGTTGCGCACAGGGCCGGTGTGTTCTGAACTCGGTGGTGGTTTTTCTGCTGCTGGACATTTAAACCTGAACCAAAGAGCAGCTCGTGCTGCGTTCACACATACAGACACAGATCAGCAGGCAGACCCTGGCCTCTAATGAAGCTGTAGCTCTGTGTGTG
>NW_023339873.1:1201105-1203474 GCF_004916995.1 Morone saxatilis
TCTGGAGGCAGAAAAAGAGCTAAAATCTCTACAAAATCTCTAAATCTGACATGTTTTAGTAAAGTAAATGTTCATTTGTTGAGCAGGAAAAGATGTTCTGCAGCTTTGAGTAACACAGAACTAAAACAAATGGCTGATTATACATTTTATTTTGTTTAGAACAGCTGAACCTCAGACTGGTTCCCATTCTGGTGAAATTGGAGGGAAATTATCAGGAAGGAGGAGCTGGTAGTGTTCCCGTCTCTTCTTCTTTGGTTATTCATTACATTCTGTGTCCTCTGTTTAAACTCACAGTAAAACGAAACATAAAAACCAATTATTGTTTTACAAAAAACATCCTAACATCCTTCAACCCTACACAAAAAGATAATTACAGACTTTAAACAGAGGTGAGTGTGAACATGGTACAGCTTTTAAAAAACGACCTACCTAAACGTTCACCGCTGCTATTGAAAGTCAAACTACAGAAGCAAAGCACAAAACAGTTTTTAGTGACTTCAGCATCAAAAAGCCCTTTAAAATTCTGATTTCTCTCATCCAATATCCAAATTACTTAATTGTGTAATAAACATAATTTGGTTTTTTAACACTTTAAAACTTGAATCCTTCTAAAAACTTCCTGCGTTGTCCCGCCACAAACTTCGGGTTCGTACTAGACTGAAGTTCAACTGCAGCATCAAAACATTCAACTGTCCATGTGTTTTCAATAGCAGGAAGCTTTCTGAATTCTTAGATATTTCTGCATTAAAGTCGAAAGAGTGATCCAGTTACAGCTTGGAAACAAAGATCATCGACCAAACTGCATTCAGAAACTGAACCAAACTTTGTTCATGCAGCAGAGAATCAATCAACCAGACTTTGGTTGTTGCTTTCCTTAAGGCGAAAGTGAACCAACAGGTCAGAGGTCAGAGAGAAAAGGCAGCATTTCTTACCTTTTCACACCAGTTGAATGTCTTTTTTTCAGATCAATGTTTTCTCAAGCAATAACAGTCTGAAATAGTCTAAGAGTTAAAGTTTGTCTGCACTTAAAGCAGCGTTCAAAGCTCCAAACACACTGCGGCTCTCCCATGTGGGAAATGGTGACCGACTGACGCTCCAGCAGTGTTTGTGTGTGTGTGTGTGTGTGTGTGTGTGTTTGTGTGTGAGTTGGTGTGTGTGTGTGTGTGTGTGTGTGGTGACCTGCTTCTTGAGTGGGGGTGTTGGTGTTGGGGAGAGGAGGGGTGACAACAGTTGGGGAGGTTATTTTAGGAACAACCTAACCCACCCCTCTGAACACACACCAGACACACTTTAGCTGGGTGTGATTCTTACCACTTAAAACACACACACACACACACACACACACAGTCGTACTTTCCCTCTCCCAGACACACAAACACACACATCCATAGCTTGTTTTACACTGACTGTTAACTAGTAATCAGGTGTGATTTACATGTTGGTCTCAGGTCTGTAACAGAAATCTAACTGGGTCAGAGTGAATGCTGTTATGTCATTCATGTAAAGGTTCAGCAGCACGAGGTGAATCACTCACAGGACATCTGGGCCTCCTCTGCTGGTGGTCTAACTTTGGCCTTAGGCTTTTAGCCCCCTTCCCAACATGCTAGCAGTATCTTCACTTTAAAATCAAGCCCACTGCAGACTCTGAAAAAGTGCGGAGTGGAATAGGGAAGGATCATGTGGTGGCACTTTGGGTGGCTAATCAGGTTTCAGAGCCACCCCAAGCCCCCCCTTTGGACACGCCGCTGCCGACATTGCTGTTTATGTGAAACGCATCAATACCAGTGCTCCCAGATTTAAACTCAATATATCAAGCAGTCAGCCTTGAATGCAACCGATGTTCATTTATATGTGAAAGTCCACCTCTCCAGCTTTAATGTGCTGTTATTCTGTGAACAGCAGCTCTGTCTGAATAACAAAAAGTCATCACTTTTACAAATAGATGAAGCCAGCAATGTTATCTGTTTGAAATCTGAAAAGGGCTTAAAACTGGGATTGATCCTGTTTTTTACTGGTACGTCATCATGACAACATCTTCTTCTTCTGTGAATAGCAACTTGAGACTCAAAGATTATTTGTTGTGAGGTTTCATCTTGGATGACGAAGTTCCAGACAATTATGTTAAAATACTGACATGAACTGAAGACTTTTAACATTGTCTCCAGTGTTTCAGTGTTGTTTGTTGAATACTGACAACCACAGTTCATCTAAAGACAATGAATTTGTACTGTAAACACACATATTTGTACTTCAGTGGTATACTTTATTACTCCAATCTAAACCAAAACAAAGAACAGGTTCTCACTGTCTATGTCCTTTTTCCTTTCACACAGAGAAACCCACAGAGCACCAACTCTCTGCCCCCCCCC
>NW_023339873.1:1203574-1208607 GCF_004916995.1 Morone saxatilis
CCCCGGCCAACCAAGCCTTTCGTCTGCAATGCACAGCTTGCCCAAATTGTGACAGCGGTGGAGGAGGGGGGGAAGGACACAGAGAAGCGCGAGAAGTGAAGCTTAAAAGGGGCTTATTTTCCTGGAAAGAACAATGTGTTTCATCATTATATGAAGTAATAAATGTTCAAATACAGAGGCCAAATGCCCAGAAAACCAGGAGAGACTCCTCCACCCTAAAGTTCAGCTGTTTATTCTCGTTGACGGAGAGGCGGGATCCTGGGCACGGACTAAAACTTCAACCCAAATAAAAAAGCATTAAAGTTGGAGCTCTTAGTTTCCCAAAAAATGTTGCTAACTAAAAAATAAAGGGGGCCAATCAGTTTGGTGAAGACTCACTAAATTGGAAGTTTTTATGACACTAGCCTTCAGGAAAAAAGACCCAACCGCCTTCAAACCTTGTTGTTTCCAAATACAGGACCACTGGGGCCTCTAAGCAGCCAGGGAGGAGACGGCTCCAACCCGAACTCTGGGAGTCTCATCAGGGCCCGACATCGGTCCCATGTGCCTTCATCCCTCACCCTTCCTCCCCATACCCCTTCATCCCGCCTGCAGTTAATTATCTCTGTTCACTTTTATCCATTAAATGCAATAAACCATTCTAATGCCATATTCTCATTGGTGTGGTCTTGGTTAGGTGAAGTCAGTGAAGTTGAGAAGAGTTCACAGAGAGAGAGAAGTTAGCGGTCTATAGGCCTCATAATTAAATGTGCAACAAGTGTGAAAGCCCTGTCATATTTATTTTTCATTGTTCTGAACCAGATAGAAATTTTAGATATGAAACCTTTGCTTGACACTGTTTGCACTCAATCTTAAACACAGTTCATGCCAGTGTAAGGTTTTGGAAATGCTCTCAGTCTGTGAGCTAGTTGACAAGGTCAGCTGAACTTAGTGAACCCTCTCTTCCTGTTTTCCTTGCCTCCTCCATCCGTCCTTCCCTCCTTCCTTCCTTCCTTCCTTCCTTCCCCCTCCTCTCGTTTACATGAATATCTGTCCCTCCATGTTCAGAGCCGTTCCCAGAATTCCTGGCGTATCGGCGGCGGTGACATCAGCAGACAGAAATATGGGGACAGCTGGGAGACAGCAGGCTGCTTCTGGACTGCTTTTAAATAAAGCTCTGTGGGTTTGAATCAGGGACACACCGATCACATTTACTGTGGAAAATCGGATCATGTTGCAAAGCTGCACGATGTTGTCTTTACTGTCTTTACATTGTGATTCATAAGGTTAGATCTGGAGGGGAATCAGTTGGCCTGATGGCACAAATCAGAAGACACTGTAATTCATTCAGAGGAAAATATTTACTGTCAGACAAAAAGAACAGGAAAACTTTTTGACTGTGGAAGTAAAAAAGGTTTGTAGGGTTTTGGGTTAACTGGACATAAACATCACTAACACTAATAATGTAACAGTTGTGTCGAGAGTTGGCTGATTCACCTCTTGAAGAAAGCTGATATTTACGGTCAGGTATTACTCTCTGCCAGAGGTTGAGACATAGCAACTTATTTAACAGCAAAATCAGCTCGATTACAACAACAACATTACAACAAACTTCAAGATGATGCATTTATCAGCAACCTTCGATCCTCAGAAAGACCTTTTTAGTGGTTCCACAATTCAGACTGAGACTAAAGGTGACTGCTCTTTCTCTGTTAGCTGAATCTGTTTCATTTTCTAACTCCTTTCTAAAAACTAATATTTATATCCAGGAGATTATGTGAATTTGCACAATATATCTATTGTATCTGTGTAATTCATTTTATTTTTTAATATATATTGTTGTCATTTCAGCACACACTGCTATGAATTATGTTTTTAATCTCTTTTTAATAATATCTCTGATTGTTGGTGTGTTTTGGCTGTTTCTATCTATCTCAGATATTGCTTTTGATCTCATTTTTTATTGCTGTCATTTGAGTGTGTGTGTGTGTGTGTTGCATATTATTATACTATTATTGTCCTCCACCTCATCAATCACTCTTTTTTGACCGTGTCTATCGGCCACATCACAATTACTGGGCTTTCTAAAGACACTTGCTCATAGGGGCCAATGCAGAAGAAAAATGTTTGTGGTAATATATTATATATATATTATTTATATACAAAGTTAATCCAGCTGAGGGCGCTGTGATTTACAATACTGAGGCTAACAGCACAGATTCAGAGAGAAGAAGCAACTCTTAGCAGCATCAGCTAGCATCAGTGACACTGTATATGTTCATTATTTAACATGTTAAAGAAAATATAACTTAAATTAAATTATTTGTTAAAGAAAGCAGCCTTCTGAGTACTTCTGCACAGTCATATCAGGGAAGAATCAACACTTTTGTTTATTTTTCGTTCATATCGGCAATCTGGGAATTTTCCCCTGCATAATCCATATCAGTATTGACCCTTAAAAAATCTCATATCAGTCGGCTCTAAAATGTCCACAGCAATTAGCCTGGGCAAAAACATTAGAAACAGACAAATGTACAATCGTTATATTTTTTTACAGTTTTCATAAAAATCCCCAGTGCCTTTTTGTGCTCCCTTTTTGGATGACATTATAAAGTCGCTGCGCTAACGCTGCCTGAATCACTGCTGCATGTGTGTCTACTGATCGAACATGTGATTAAGTGTGTGTGTGCACATATGTCTGCATGTGTGTAAATGTTCAGTGTGTGCACATCAGTAGCCTCTCCCTCTCAGAGCAGCACAGGACATTCTCCATGCAGCTGTTACACACCGCCTGCAGCCGGATGCTAAGAAAGGCTGAGAGGCTGGCATACCAACACACACACACACACACACACACAGAAACAGTGGTTGCATCACTATAATCATGTCCAACAGTCGCTCCATGGCAAGGTCAGGTTATAGAAAAATGTCCTGCAGGCAAACGCATTATAAATATGACAGAGAGAGGAAGAAAGAGTCACAGAGAGAAGAAAAGAAGGAGAGGATAAAAGAAAGAAACAAAGTGAGAAAAGAGCAGCGAGGACGGGATGAAGAAAGGAGAGAGATCCCCGGAGGCATGAATCCAATTTCAAACAGAAGTCTGGCGATCTGTCCACTTCCATCTCTTGCTCTGTCGCCGAGCATGACGCCCACCGACTGCCACGCCCATGATGAGGTTAAATAAAGCTCAGGCCCCGCTTTGACCTGGATGCCCCATGTCGAGGTAACGTCCAGTCAGAGGGTTCAGGTGCAGCTGTGAGGGTCAATCCAGGTCCGATGGGCCTGAAGGTGCTCATTATCTAAAGCTGCTGATGATGTGAGACTTTATTATGAAGCAGAATCATTTACAGGCTGGTCTGCAGCCTTTAACGACAACACAAAGCTTCAGTTTACGAGCATTTAGACTTAAACTTGCATTCTTTCTAATGGCCAGAAGGGGGCGACTCCAGCGGTTGCAAAAAGAAGCCTGAGAGTATTGAGTCTTATGGAGAAATGAGCAGACTTCTCACTTGATTTATAAGCTTAGTAAACAAAACTCCTGATGAGTTTATGGTCTCCGGATTCTGTTACTGCGTTGACTATTTCTCTCCTTAAATCTTTGTGCTTATCTGTTTATCTGGAATTTATCAAATTAACAAAATCCACGTATGCTCCCCAGCTCCACACTCCCGTCCAAATATGGTCACTTCTGGTTCCAAAAAAAACAACAAGACAACAGCCATGATGCCCAATGTCATCATGACAAAAGAACAGAACACTTTCAAAAATAAACTGACTTCTTTCAGAGAGTGAGATAAGATGTTTGTTCTCTTTTGATTGTAGTTTCAGGCTGTCAGCCAATCAGCAGCCAGTATCTTCCACAATAAAGATATGTGGACACCTGGCCACAACAGCTACTACTTACAACTTTTTAATCCTATTTATGCTCATTATATTGGACATTTCTTTCTGCATACCTTCAGCTAGAGTACATTATTATAACACTATTCTAATGCCACATACACACATTATTAAATGATCTTCTGTATATGTGCACTTAAAATAAAACACTGGAGTGTGTTTAAAGGACTTTTCTTAATAGAATGATTCCCTATATCGCCTGACTTTCTGACCGTAAAATATTTCTCCACTTTCTTGTAATACACACAATTGGCCACCAGATAGAGCTGTTAGCCAGAGAATGAGGACTCTGTCCTTCACTGAAGCTGCTCAGACAGGATCCATCTTTCCATCTTCATTATACACAGAAAATATACTGTGTCGTTCAACAAACTGTAATGTTTAATATGCAATATGTCAACCCATTACAGAGTGAGTTATAAAAGTGCCAACAGGAAGTCAATAACAGAAAGAATGGGATCCAAATTTAAGATACACTGCTTCATTATGGAACAAACTTAAAGTTTTATTCTTTAACATATTATATTAAAGGCAAAACATCATATACTGTACGTAAGGGATTGGGGTGTCCACTATCAGGAACTAATGGACGACGTCGTCCTTAAACCATTTTGTGTCTATATTCAATTTGATAAAAAAAGGGAGGAGTTCTTGTTTTTTGTGGGTTTTTTAATCTTTTTCTCTGTTTTTAGTCAATGCAGTAATCTTATATGTGTGTCAGTGTGTCATTCACAGAGAGCTGCTGCTCACTAACTGACTGGGATGGAGCTGTGTGAGGCTGCGGCTCCGATCTGACACCAACACGAGCTGACAGAGGTGTCCGAACAAAAGCAACGTGAACAGGAGGTGTCACATCTGTTTCTGTTTGTGTCTTCCAGCTGTGATTGGACCGCAGCGTCTCCACAAATTACTGTATTCATTTTTAACTAATATATATACCATGTTTTCTTGTTGTTTTTGGGTTACACTTTGGATGCATGTTTGTATGAATGGTGCTACATAAAAAGAAGAGTTGAGTTTAATTTATTTACTGTGTAAACTCAGCCTCAAGAAGTAAAGAATATGTATTTTTATACATTTCCTGTGATTTGGTGGCATTTATTCTGATTATAAAAACCACATTTTTATACAAATGTTAAATATTAAATATTAAA
>NW_023339873.1:1208707-1213349 GCF_004916995.1 Morone saxatilis
AAATGTTAAATATTAAATATTAAAAATAGTCATTTTAACCATTTACTTTTTTGTATAACCTTTTCTGACACGCTCTCGCCACCAGAGGGCGCTGCCAGGTGACTTGGGTAGAGACAATCAGTGGCTGATAAATACACACATGAACACACACACAGTCAGAATGACATCAGTCACCCACAATACAATGCTGCTGTTGTAACGCTGTCTAATGCACACACACACACACACACACACACACACACACTGTCTGACCCAGTCACTTCCCAGAGCCAGGCAGTGATCCAGCACATCCCATGACTACTACTACTACACATACACATCATGCACACACACTTTCATAAAACCCTGAAAACAAACAGAGGCTGATGCTGTCTGTGTGTGTGTGTGTGTGTGTGTGTGTGTTCTGTGACGTCTATCTTTGTGAGGACCAGAGATACAGTAGAAGTAAGTTGTCGCAGCCTGAAATTTGTGTTTGATCACTCTGCAACATTCAGGACCGTAAACTCCACCCCGACAGAGCAGGGACAGTAAATACTGGTTCCTCCAGTTGGAGCACAGGTTAGGTTTCTGATTTCATAAGAACTTGGGGAAAAAAGGCAACATGGCTGCAGGCAAAGACAAAAACCCTCCTCGCTTTCCCACCAGTGTGTTGAGCATCAGCGTGACTCCTGGTCTGAGTGTCTGGAGCTGTTACTGAATACACGACTGCTGCTGCCATGTTTTATTTAGATAGCGAGCACACACATACACACACACACACACACACTGAGCAAAGTGGTGCAGAGAAGACAGGGGAGCTAAAAACAGCAGAGAGGAGAGGAAAAACAAAAAAGAGGAGGAGAGGGGAAATACCGACAGGGTAGAGAAAGACTGCGTGCAGCAGCAGCAGCAGCCTGATTAAGAGGAAACATCTGAGTCACTGTAGTTAAAAATATACACTCATCAATAAGAGATCCTCCATGTAGACTACATGAAGAGATTAAAACACCCTTTATGAATGAATCAGTGAATGGATGAATAAATTAATAAAATCATCCTGAAAATAAGAACTGTTTTGGTGAACTAATGTTGGAACAAGCAGACCGTTATTCTAAATTGTAAATACACTAAAGGAAATGTAAGTAAAATTTATTGATTAAGTAGGTAGGTAGGTAGGTATTAATGAAACGTATGCACAATAATTATCAGGGCAGTTAAATCATCAGCTGATAATGGGAAATTTATATTGTTATAAATTATCCCAAAAAATAAATAACAGCCAATAAATTATCGGTCAATGATAATAATCTTTTTTGAATTCCTATGCAAAATGATTGATAGGCTTTTTGTTCTATGAAAGCCAAAGTATGTTAAAAGAAAAAGATCTGGCAGATGTTTTTGCTCAATACAAGAAAATGGGATTATAATGAAGAATTGAAGAATATTGAAGAAGATTGGATTGTTTCTAGAAGGGTTGTGTTTGCTGTGTATGTCGATGATAACGGCCGTAAGAAGAACATAATTAAAAATCCATATTGTGCATCCCTTGTTAATGGTGAATAACTGGAACAAGGGACACTTTAAATTCTTCACAAGAAAATCAAATAAGAACCATACTGAGACAAACCAGAGTGGAAACTCCTCATTTCTTCTTAAAATCCACTAGAGATGAAGAGGAGGAGTGAAGTTTAATGATGAAGGATGAAACGTTGACTGCTCTGGGTCTGCACACTGACTGGAGTTACATAAATAACCGAACGGTCAATTGCGTGACCTGTGGAAGCCAGTTGTTATGTAACACCAAGGCCGTGGAGAGATGAAGGGCATTATGGGTAATTTGCTGTCTGAGGTCAGACAGTTGGGTCGACGGATGTTCAGTATTCATGAATTCAACAAGAAACTGCTGAGACGTATCAATACGAGTCTGCATGTATGTAAGCAACACGGTCAGAGTCGAGCTGCTGGCTCTGCTGCTTTTATTCAGAACTCTTATTCAGACCAATTCCAGTCAATTAAAGTCCTCTTTGGATCCTGAAGAACGTTGAGAAGCTTCGACTCTGGGCTCACCCTTCCCTGGTATCTTTTTCAGGTGTTTGGAGATTTAAAAGATCCAAATCTTGGGCTCTTTTGTCAACTGAAGCACTTGCAATAAGCTCTGAAGGTTACTCAAACAGGGTCCAGTTCAATAATGTCAACAGCTGTGGTACAGGATAATCAGTCAGTATTTGCACAGTGAGTGTTCAGGATTTGGATTTAAAAATCCCAATTATAAAGACAGCAGGGAGACCCAGAGCACTACACACTAAGAGGTTCCAGTACACAACATAAAACTCAAACCAAAAATCGACAGACAAGCTCATAGGTGATGGTTTACTTTCTTTAAGTCCATTTCATCCACAGCACAATCCTTAATCACTGAAAGATGCTACTGACCCAACAGTGACTTTCTATCAATAGTGCTCAAACTCTGTCTGTTCAACGTTGTTTGAGTTTAGAATTAGATGCACCGGGTCAACGAGCAGAAATAACAACCAGCTCTATTATCAACCAGGAAGTGTCCATGTTTTACCTTGAGCTGCACCAGGTGGACGTCCACGTGTCTGTTGTCACTGTCTTGTCCCACAGAGTGTGTGAGCTGTGTGACTCTGTCACTGGTTGCTCTCAGCCACGTTTCGATCTCCGGGAGGTGGAGGACGACCTTCCAGTCGGCTCCAGTGTGGAGGGGCGGAGGTTTCTTTGACCTGAAACAACACATAGTACGTAAGATAGACGTAGAAGAATCAAACATGGCCACTGTCTTAGACTATTTGATAAACTGAAAAACACAGAACTCAAAAGATAAGTTGTCGTCGTTATCAGACGATTTGTTACCTCCGGGAGGGGTCTCGACCCAGGTGAGATCCTCCCCCAGTGAGGTCACCTTGGCTGGGGCCAGGGCCAGGTGGGGAGGCCCCGTCCTGGGACTGATGCTCCAAGTCCAGGCTGAGAGGAGCGGTGGTGACAGCAACAGAGGAGGTGCAGGCGTCAGGGTCAAGGGTCGGGGTGACAGGAGTGATGGAGGTGATCATCGGGGACGGTGGTTCAGGGGCCACGGGTGAGAGAGCTACGATGCTCATGGTGAGAGACAGGGAGAGAGACCTACAGGGTTCTTAATGCAGGTGGACGAGCCTCATTGGAGTAAACTGGAGGGAGAGAGAGAGAGAGAGAGAAAGAGAGAGAGAGAGAGCCAAGGAGACAGAGACATATTGTAAGAAATACAAAATACGATTCTGATAAGGAGTATCAATATCAAATCAAATCAACATTTCAACCGACAAGAATGCACACAACACTGATTTTGATTTTGCAACACTTGCTATGTGTACATTTTCATATGTGCTTCTTTATTTATGAGGACCAGTTGACGCTTTGCAGCTTTCACCCATTCATACTCATTCACACTCACGCACTGTAACACTACCACGAAATGAACATCAAGGAGAAATTTGGGTTTCAGTGTCTTGCTCAAGGACACTGGGACGTGCAGACAGGAGGATCTGGGAATCGAACCGCCAACCTTGTGATTAATGGTTTTAGGCTAAAAGTTTGAATTAGGTTTAGAGAAGGTTTAGAGACGTTTCCCCCCCAGGGATCGATAAAGTATTTCTGATTAGGGTGAGGATTTCTATAAAAGAAGATGAAGTAGACATGCCCTCTTTGGCCTTGTTTTTTATTCAGTTATACAAACTTGATTGGTGTACAATCAAAAGATAAGATACTGATTTAGACACTGTTCATGAGACAATTATTTTGTAAAAATATGTTTATAGTCCCCAAGCCTTGAACCCTACAATAAAAGATAGGCATAATCAGCCAAACCACTGATCAGAAAGTTCACTGGACCCTGGATTTATCGCTAGGCGGTTGTATGCCTTCGTCAACCAGTCAACTTGCAGTTTACATCCATGTTTGTCCAGAATCATTTAATATATGTGTGGAAGACTTTGAAGGAATATTGGCAGAACATAGTCGAGTATAGCTATAGAATGTGGCTCTTTCCTTTTCTCTTCCTCTGCGTGAGCTTTATTTTTCAGATGAGATCATTGATGAGAATACATGTCAATTCATACAGTAATGTGTGAGGTCACAAACACAGCTCTATAATATATGGAAAAGACCTGCCGCTGTTCTCCACACCTCCAACACAGACCCCTTTCCTGTTGACCACCAAAAAAGTGGACATTTGTGCCAAGTTTAATCCCCTAGCTAAAAAACAATGTACTGAAGGAGACTGTTTTTCTCTTTTCTTGTAGAATTATGTCTTTTGTGTTGTTGTGAGGTTTATTTTATTTGTTACTCTTTGGTTGTTGGTATAGCTGAGCAACTTTGAGCATTTTCCATTGTGGACAATATAAAACATCTAATCTAATCTAATTAGCCTCCAGTTAATCTCTTGCCATACAACACACCCCAGCTCTATAAGAGTTCATGGTTCAGTGTTTATGACTAGGCAATGATCTCTTATTGGAACTGCATGAAACAAACAAGGAAATAATCTCTTTAGTCCCTATAAAAGGATGCCGACAGACAGAACAGCTACAGAAGGAAGCAGTGTATATACTGGGAACACTGGAATACAGCAACTCCGCAGTGCATTTAAGACTTTTTCCGAAAACTTTTTTGA
>NW_023339873.1:1213429-1236533 GCF_004916995.1 Morone saxatilis
GTCTGCCATGAAATTTTTCAAGATCCTGTCATCCTGGCATGCAGCCACAGTTTCTGCAGAGCCTGCCTTCAGAAATGGTGGACAGACAAAACAGTTCTTGAGTGCCCAGTCTGTATGACACCATCTTCAGTTTATGATGCACCTCAAAATTTGGCACTAAAGAACCTGTGTGAAGATTGGAGACTGGAGAGACTTTGGAAACGGTCTGAGGCTCTCTGCAGTCTGCACTCTGAGAAACTCAAACTCTTCTGTCTGGACCATCAGCAGCTACTGTGTGTCATCTGTCTGCACTCAGAAACACACAAAAACCACACCATCAGACCCATCGAGGAAGCAGCTCGGGATTGCAAAGAAAGACTTAGGGAACTCCTGGAACCCTTACAGGAGAAACTGAAGGACACTAGAGGAAATTTTGATCAAACAGCTCAAGATATTGAAGTTCAGGCTCAAGACACTAAGAGGCAAATAAAGGATGTGTTCTTGATGCTTCAGAAGTTTCTCCAAGAGGAAGAGGAGGCAAGGATTGGTGCAGTGACGGAGGAAAGGAATCAGAAGAGCGAGATGATGAAAACGGAGAGCGAAGCTTCGAGTAGAGAGATGTCAGCTCTTTCTGACACAGTCAGAGCCACAGTGGAAGTTCTGCAAGCTGAAGATCTTTCATTTCTGCAGAAATACAAGACTACAGCTGAAACAGTCCAATGTTTCCCATTGAATGATCCAGACCCAATCCCAAGAGCTCACATAGACACAACCAAACACCTGAACGACCTGTCCTTCAAAATCTTGGACAGTCTGAAGGACAAGATAACCCCAACCAGGCCCCCCCCACCTGATCACAAACCACAACTATCACCAAAACCACCATCAGCAGAAAATGATGATTTGTCCTTCAGAGAGACACCTGCAGTTGTCTCTCTGAGGGACAATCTGTCCAGTCTAAATGTTAGAGCCAGACGGTCCTTGTATGAAACTATATCCAGCAGTTCTTCCCAGAGTGAAGCAGTGTCGATGACTCAAGACCCACGAAGGAGGAGTGTGAGTGTCTTTCCATTCAACCATCAGCCAAAATATGCACGAGTCATACCTCCCTCCAAGTCCTACCGAGGACAAGACCCGTTTGGTTCCCAAGGCAAGATTACACAACCAAAACAGCAAGAGCGCCCCCAGCCACTCCCAACCCATCTAGCCACCACCACCCTATTCACCCGACCTCGTCCTCAAGTCAACTACTATGCTACAACCCCACACACCCGCAGATGATACCGGCCACTCAGTTTGAACACCGAACATTCTTGGTGATGACAAAAAAAATATTTTTGGACTGTTGTGCACTAACTGTACCCACAGTAGGTTACAATTCCAAAATCAATAAGTATGAAGTGATTTTAAATTTAAAGCTGATTTATTGGCTGCACATTCATCATATCATACTTGAGTAACACATGTAAGATACTGAACTCATGCAGGCTTTGTCTTGGAAACATTCTAAATATGATATTTACAACAGTAAAGAAATGCATGTAGAGGTTGGATTAGAAATGTAGAGGCTCAAGGCTACATCTGTTGCTACTAGCAAGTTGTGTTTTGGGTATGGAATAAAAAAGACAATATATTTTGTTCTGTTTCATCAGTATTGATCCTTTTTTTTTTTTAAACTGTCCACCGAGAGTTTGGCAATGCTATAGGACTGAATTGCTACATTGTTGGAGCACTCTGTTGAACTTCACCCAATATCATTAGCTTGCGTCTGCGTGTGTATAGATTAGATTAGATGCTTGTACAAAGGTTAATTTATATTACTCAACAGTGCTGACTGCATTTATAGAACACAGTTTTCACAGAGACTTATCAGAAACATTAACTGCATGTAAATGGATTTTAAACTTGTTATGGTGTCTATAAAAAAAATGTCATAACTGACCATCAGAACAAGAAATAAAGTAACAACATGAACTAAAAACTAAAATATGGTCAATTTTGTGATTCTGCAATATATGGCATGTTTAGATGTCAGCTCAATAATTATTAGCATGGGTGGAACATATGAAAGAAGATACAGAGTATTTAAATGTACTGTATGTTAGTTGCCATCTCTTACCATGAAACACAATCCAGCTCTATAACAGTTCATGGTCTCTTACTAGTAATGCATGAAACAAATAATGAAATACTCTCTTTCTTCCCTTTGAAAAAATGCCCAAACATACAAGTGCAAACTGTAAAAGACCTTCCACACCAAGAATAACTAGAATGATAAAGATATGAGCATCCACACTGATGAACAATAACGTTGTGTAAACAGTGGACCCAAGCTGCTCTATGTTGCACAGAAAAATCTGAAGGATCTGGGTTCACAATGTTCTTCAAACACAAGAGGAGTTAGCAGAATCTAACATGAGAATGTTTTTTTTGAATTTTACAAATTGTATTAATACTTTGGTAAAGAAGATAACCATCACTCATGAAATCACAAATCAAAAGTGATTCTAATGATATTGTTCACCACTGTCATTGTGGCCTCCGCCAAGTTGCAAAGGTTTTTAAAACAATACTTTCGAAGTCATTGTTATAGGTATTGTTCTTGGTATGATGTCCTGGGAACCCATAAAGAAAACAGAAGGGAGAAGTGGAAATGCTATGAAACTGTGATACTGCAACTCCTCAATGTATTTAAGACTTACATAGAAAGCATTTCTGTACACAAGTAATGCAAACTGTTTTGATGGGACTGGTCAAAAGCAATGTTGACTGTCAACATTTCATGCATAGCTTAGGTGGTTGCGTCATCTACATCATGCAGGAACTTGCTGTCATTACCGTAACTAGCCTGGCCTGCCTGCTAGCTTGGCCCACTTCATATATATCATGTGCTGCAAATGAATCCAAAAAAGATAACACACTGACCACCAGTGCAATTGCAACAAATCATTAGAACATTATAAATACAAAATTTATAAAATTCTGATTAAAATGGGCAAAATGCAGCCAAGCATCATGTTAAAGTGGGACATATGAGGAAGTAAAGCTTATCTAAATGTGGTATATGAATGTGAAGCTCTTAGAGTGTAATGAGAGAAAAACGCTTGGAATGAAATTCATAGTTCCACCCATTACCTGAACCACAAACCAGAAAACCCAGTTCCATTTGTCCTGATAACATGCACCGACTAACAAAAGCCTCATAACTGCAAGGGCGGCAACCAAAGCAAACAGCAGAAATCCAGGAAACTTCAACGAGCTGCTGATTCCAGGATTAAACATTTTGAGAAGTTTCTGAAGGAGCAGAAATTGGGTTTTCTGTCACGAAGTTTGTCAAGGTATTTTTCTTCTAAACACTGAGATTCTTCTTTAGGATTTTTTTCTCATCGCCATCAAGAACCCAGTCTGTGTTAGTAACTGTTTCTGTTGAGCTTGTTAAGCCACTGTGAGATAATGGCTTCTCGGCCAGAGGAGAATCTCTACTGTCCTATCTGCCTTAAGATTTTTCAAGATCCTGTCCTTGTGTCATGCACCCACAGTTTCTGCAAAGCCTGTCTTCAGAAATGGTGGACAGAGAAAACGATTCTTGAGTGTCCACTTTGTAAGAGAAGATCTTTAGATAAGGATCCACCTCAAAACTTGGCACTAAAGAACCTGTGTGAAGCCCTTTTACTGGAGGGAACTGAGAGACTTTCAATACGGTCTGAGGCTCTCTGCAGTCTGCNNCAGACTCTTCTGTCTGGACCATCAACAGCTACTGTGTGTCATCTGTCTGCACTCAGAAACACACAACACCCACACCATCAGACCCATCGAGGAAGCAGCTCGGGATTGCAAAGAGGGACTTCAGGAATTCCTGCCGGTCTTAAGAGAGAAACTGGAGCACTTCAAAGAGACTAAAGGAAACCTGGATCAAACAGCTCAAAAGATCGAAGTTCAGGCTCAAGACACTGAGAGGCAAATTAAGGATGTGTTCTTGATGCTTCAGAAGTTTCTCAAAGAGGAAGAGGAGGCAAGGATCAGTGCAGTGAGGGAGGAAAAGAATCAGAAGAGCGAGATGATGAAAACAGAGAGCGAAGCTTTGAGTAGAGGGATAACAGATCTTTCTGACACAATCAGAGTCGCAGACGACGTGCTGCAAGCTGAAGATATCTCATTCCTGCAGAGCTACAACACCACAGCTGAATTAGTCCAAAATTTCCAGTTGGATGTCCCACAGAAGACGCCAGAAGCTCTCATAGACGTGGACAAACATCTGAACAACCTGTCCTTTAAAATCTTGGACAGTATAAAGAAGAAGGTTTCCCCGACCCAGCCCCCAAAACCCCCACCCTACCACAAACCACTACAACCATACTACAAACCACCACCACCACCACCACCACCACTACCAGCACCAAAGACTTCAAAGGCCACTTTGGTGGAAGAGCTGAAAAGACTAAATGTAGAACTAATGAACAAGAACCGTTATAAGGAGACTGGACTCTTTGGTACATCCCAGGGTGGAGCTGTGTCCAGGAAGCCATTAAATCGTGAGCCACCAAGTTGTAATACAAGAGTAATCAGCAAGAAAAATCCTGTTCCACGCAGCTATGATCCACGTTATCAAGGATTTGCCTTTCCCCCCACTGCCAGCTCTTATTATTTTGGTTACCCATATGATATACCCCCACTTCCCCAACTTCCCACTTTGCCCACTCTGCCAACGTCATATTACTCCTCCAATACTGGCTACTCACCATGGAGATAAGATGTTTTTATGGATGTAGCATTGGCCAGTATCACTGTAGTGATAACCCAGGACGAATAGCTGCTGCAATGCTGTAGCTGATAAACTAAACATCACAGGAATTTGCAAATGAATTTTTCTGTGGGAAACAGACTGTTCTGACAGCACAACACAAACATCTCAGACCACCTTTTCCAGGTGGGCCCGGGTATAGTGTCTTGGTCTGCACCTGGGTTCGGGGCATTCACAATGGTAATGTTTTACGCTCATTAGTCATGGATTCAGACTGAACTTCCTCTGTGAAAGCCCTGAAAGTGAATTTAGAGCTTCCCAGTGTTCTGAAGACACACTCTGATTTATAATGAAGGGACAACCGTCCAACAAGAACTGGACTTTAAGTGCTGAAAAAACAGAACAACAAGAGCAAAAATACATTGAAGGCAAAAATGAAATGTGTTTATATTGATTAATATCTTTTCATATTCAGTGTTTTTTCAGCTAAAGAGGTAAAATAATTTTCTAAAACAGATTTCTTTCCAAATGACTCTTCATTCATTCTGTTCTGTTGGTCATTTTTGTGAACATATGTGGACAAAGGTGGAGATCTGACATTCAGACTTTAGATATTTTTGCTGAAATAAATGATTCTGTACTGTTTTGCATGAATGTAACACCGCTGTTCTTTAGAGATGCTTATTGTTATTATTATTATGCTTACTGGGGGTGGACAAAATAATACAACCAGCTGATAATACAATGCCAAATTCAGTAAAGAATAAAGTGATTTGTACATTTACTTAAGCTTTATTGACTGTATCATCATCATCACCGTTATCATCTTCATCACAGGGCTTGCGTGACTATATGTAAATGTAAGGCATGAAGGTGTACACACACACACACACACACAACACCACACACAACACACACACACACACACACTTTAGACCAGAGCAAGGTAATAGGAAGTAGCTACAGGCCTTTCTGTTCTTTCAAAAGAAAATTTGTTAGCAACCATGTTTTTTATGAGGTTTTAATAGACTTGATTTTACACAAACTCCGAGGCAGATGTTGCTAAGAGAATTATCAAAATCCTACCAGGAGAAGACAGGATTTATCTTCCTTGAGCCACTGAGTAGCAGTATGAGTTTGTGTAGTATTTCTGTGAAATCACCATGTTTACAACACATAAAGTGTGTTTACAACACATAAACAAGTGCCAAGTTCTGAGTTAACAGCAAACAGCTGCAACAGGTGATTTAAAATGAGAGCAGATCAGAAAAACAAGCAGGTAGAAGTTGAGGTGTCTGCTGTTTTATGGCCTTAACAATTACCTCTTTGGACAATGTTTAAAGGATCCTCACGATCCATGCATGACTGTAGACTTTTAGAGGGAAGTCACAATAAGTGCTCTTAGTTCTGAAACTCAAAGCGGTTTTCAGAAAACAGGAAAGCAACAGAATATAACAGAATAATCAGGAAAACTAGAGAGAAAAACACCACACACATTCACACTGCACCTCTCCATCTGCCCCGACAGTTAAATACCTAATAATCTCATATTTTAAAACCAGATGGAGTCATACAGACTGATCAATATGTGAGACAGAAAATCAAACATGTGGTCGGATGACAACAAACTCTCTCTCTCTCAGTTACTGTTTATCTCCTCTGCTCTTCCTCCTATCATGAAAGAGACAAAGCCTCCTCTCGTGCTTTTTTGTCACACTTTCTCCTCACCTCGGCCCTCTGCTGTTGTCCTCCTCCAGTCTCTCTCCGGTGCTCGCGCCTCTCCTCTCCTGTCGTCCTCTCCTCTGTCTCAGACATGCAGACAGGGGGGGCGGTGGGGGGGGTGTCCACCAGCATGGCACTGCAACAGCACACACACACACACACACACACACACACACACATCACACACACCACATACGAGCCCATGTGTGTGCCTCCTCCCTTTCATCTCAGCTGTAGCTTTAAATCCTTTTAAGCACCACGAGGAGACGCAGCGAACAGACAAATAAAATGTTTTATTCATGTTCTCTTTTCTCTGAATAAAATATGTATCCAACCCAGTCTGCATTCATTCCAAACAACATAAAAACGTTCAAGGGAAAATACTAAAAAAAAGAAAACTGTCTATAAATATATATTTGGGACATGAACAGCAGTGCTGTAGTGTCAGTTTATCTATTAATGTCATTGAATTATTCAACAGAAACAAACTAATGAATAAAAGTAAATAGAGACTAGCTAAATAAGTACTGAAAAAGTCCTTTAATACTCCAATTTCATTAATTTAACTAAAATCATTAATTGCATTGATTAGTTCCACCCTGGAAAGGGTTAAAATGCTCCCGAAGGTGTTTCCCTGACTGGAAATCTTAAAATCTCCACGATTTTCCGGTTTTCCCAGGATGGTGTGGGAATCCTGGGTATTCTGGAAGCAGAGTACTTTTTTATTGTGTTATTATGTTAAAAGTTGGAGATATTTCTCAGTATATCTCACGCTGTAATGCCACAATATAAATCAAATTAAAAATATAGTATATGGTCTAAGTGCATTTGCAGTCTACCCTCATTTTACATTGACAAAAAAAATAATTAAAAACTGTAAATACAGTAAGAACTTAACCAGAAACATACTTAGGCCCCTGTCCTTTAATGATGAGAAACGATTCAAATTATGCAATGTATTTTACCAGCAAAATATGATTGTACCCTTCTGTATCAGGTGTGTGAAATCTCTCCTGTCTCTGTTACAACACACACACACACACACACAGAGTGACCCAGTAACCAGCAGCAGCAGTGTGTTGCAGTGCGGGGGTGACTCAGGCTCTGTATTGATCAGCATTAGCAGCAGAGGCAGCAGTGAGGCAGAAATGATGTCAGTAGAGCAGCAGAACAAAATCCGGTCAGTGATAGACTCAACCTGCCTGACAAGATTAATGACGGTAACCCAGTTCAGCCCTGTTCAACTGAGGACGAAGGCGAGGAGCAACTTCCTGTTCACCGGTTTGAATGAGTGAACGTGGTGTCCACGATCAAAACAGTACAGATCAAGGCGGCCACTCACATCCAGCGTACGAGTATTTTCATTATCAATTTGACAATTATTTTCTACAATTGATCAGTCGAAACCCCTCAATCTCTTCATGTCAGAGTGCTCCCACACAATGTGAGTCAATTTATCATTAAACTGAAATGTTCTCTGGTTAGAATGTGCCAAGGTAGATCTTTGTATCTAATGTGCATATTTATGTCTTGGTAATATGCCCAAGGTATTCTGATGTAATTGCAAACTGATTCTGTTAATGTTGCAACTATTCTGGGTAATATGCAATATTCGAATTAATTGTGCAACGTGTTCTGGTTTAATATGCGGATGATTCTGTTTAATATGCAGACTATTTTCAGATTAATGTGCCAATGTTTCTGTTAAATCCACAGTTTTTCGAAGGTCTGTCCTAGGTGTTCTGCTATATCTAGATCAGGCAGGTTTTTCCTTGCTCCCCCTCGCGCATAGTGCTTGCTCATGGTTGGTACTGTGGGTTTTTGTAAATTATTATTAAGAGGAGTGTCGTTCTAGACCTTGATCATTTTCATGAAATTAGTCCTGAGACTAACTTCTGTTATTAATTGGTGCTATAGCACAAGTGGGAGGAAGGAAAATTGAATTGAATTGAATTCTTGTTTTGTTTTTTCTTTAAAAGTTTTTTTTTGTCTTAGTTTACATTTTTTGTTTAAACAAGAAAAATAATCTTGTTAAGTAAGTAAAATTTTACAGCTAATATTGAGGTCAATTTAAAGAGTAACAACAATGGTTGCATAATATTGTCCTTATTTTCAGAGTAAGAGCACTCACACACACAACGTCTCAGTTTAAGAGAAAGTTGTCTGGTCCCAGTGTTAGAAATGAAGCAGCTGTTTAGTTTTTCATTGTTTTAATGAAAAAATTATTAAAATACAAATGTTTCTGCTGCCTTCATTTGAGACAAAGTAACTTACTTTTATTCTGATGTTTGAAGAAATTGTATCTAATTGTAAGATTTCTGCTAATTATTAATCTTAGATTAACATAACATTACGTAACTTAAATTCCGCTCAATAACGTGACCAAAATACTTAAATTCCAAGAGTTTTCATTGCCTGTATTAAACACAACATATCTTAATTTTCAGCATTTCTTTCGAGTTTTAAGACTTATTACACTCTTTCAGTGGCCGGAGTTATATGCAAGTTTTAAGCAAAAGTGGCATTTGGGGTTTTTTGGGGGGTTTTTGCTTAATTAAAGATAATGTGATTACATTTAAGAATATTTGGTTTGTTTTCTAGAAGGCAATGCATGTTGGAAATAATCATTTGATCAGCTGTATTAACCGGTACCGATCCATTAAAGACCCTTAGGATTGGCTCGGGACGTCTCAACTTGTGAGAGAATTTCTGAGTTTTAATAAGTCTATAATAAGTCTGAAAGCACTCACTGTGAGCTGACTCCTCTAGTTTCTCAAACACTGGAAGCAGAGAGACCCTGAGCCATAATGAGACTCCTCGCTGCTCAGACACCGTCATTAATGTTCATAAACTCTGGGCCGAGCTACTCATTGATGTTCAATGTCTGCAAACTGCTCTGGCTTAAAACATCATCAATATCAATCAGAATCGCAGTAGATTCACTCTTATTCAGTCAAACTCTCACAGAGAATCTGGAGCTGGCCGATAAAACATCCACAGAACAGACTGGAATTCTGTCTTCACTTTAACTTCAGGGGGGAAATTTAATCATGTTCAGTTATATAAGATAAAGGGAATTCAGCCTTTTAACATTTATATTGTAAATCAGGATGTTATTTATGTCAGTGTTTCCTCTAAACCTTTTTGTAACCCCTTAAAACCAGCACAGCTTATCAGCTGTGAGCAAATAAAACTATTAGATTAAAGAAAAATCTGACAGATATAAACAGAAATTTGTGCAGCGGGAATGTTTTTCCTTCTCTCCACTGAATCATGTTCCAGTGCCACCACTCCAGCTGTGTGTAAAGTCGACACTAGAGGCTCAGTAACTACTAGTTAGTTTGTAACTAAATCAGCAACTAAAATTGGTTTAACTACGACTACTTGGGGCATAACTTCTCTAGCTAATACATAAAGTCATAGCGAAGGCAAGAGACCAATCAGCATCATTGATCATCATGGTTAGTGTGTACATTAGCTTTCTGGCCAGCACGTCGCAAAATGGCTCTGCTGTTTTACCATCAGTGAGTATAATTCTGTGGCATTGTATGATTTACATTACACTCAGAGTTTAACTTATCTCTGTGGTGATCTCATATCTCGCTTTTATTTTAATGCATAAATCCAAACTTAGTGTGTCATTTACGTTATAACTAGACTGAGTTGGAACTCACACACACAGCTGGTGCAACAGGCTGCTCTTAAATACTAAGATAATAATAAGATAAAGATAATAATAAACTCTCTTTCCCTGAAACACCAGACTTTGTGTTAGAGAGGCACTTCCTGTCTGTGAGGCGTGTCAGGATGAGGTCAGTGGGCAGAAACAGACATGACATCATCAGCATCACCGTGACTTCATCAGCCACATGACCACAGAGAGGAAGAGGAGGAGGAGGGGAGCGACTGAGAGAGCGGAGGAAAGAAATGATAACCAAGAACTATGACAGCAGATATGATGATCACATGACTCAGATCGATAATTCTCCTCATTAGTTCCAATTAGATGATGATAACGCTCATAAAGAGCTTGTTACATTTGACCTCTGTGAAGCTCCTTCCTGTAACGATCCAGGATCATTACTGTAACCCAACAGTAGTTTTAATTCTCTGTGAGTCGAACATAACTGAATAAATCTGTACAGTATCATTAAAATCAGGTCTTAAAACTCAATTATACAAAGATTTTTAATAGTTTTGTTTCTTTATTCTACTGCACCCTTTTTACTTTTGTTAACCACTACTACTGATCTATTAATTCATGTTTTATTTTAAAGGACTATGTATTCTTGTTATGGAGGGAAAAAATGCTTGTTAAATATTTCCATGTCAATGGAATGATTTTTCAACAGAGCTGAAACGATGTCATGGGTTGCTTTCCTCTGGACACATTTTATATTTCTGTATGTTCAGCTGAGCTGCTGGACACCGAACAGAAGACATCATTGGAATTCATTTACAGGAAATGTTCCTCCTTTTATTTATCACTTCTTTGCTAGGAGATTCTAGTAAACTCTGGTAGAATACAGCATTACCAAGATACTATATTAAAGCTTAAAGTGAGAGAGTTTGGGGGTTTGATTGACAGGTGGCTCAGCTTGTCACACGCAGTCGGATGATGTTACTTTAAAAAATCTCTGCTCTAACAAGGTTCCTCTCATCTTCTTCCAATAACCAGTAACAATGATGAGTCTGTTCAGGGGTCTTCCAGCCCCCCTTTCAGTTCAGATTTAAACATGTTCTTAACAGGTGGAGCTGTAAGTGATCTGGGTTTGGATTGATGATTGATGACCATGAAGGACTTTTTATGGCTCTCAAAGGCGAGAGGAAGGGGAAAAGCAAAGGTATGACCCCCCCGAACTCCCTCCTGATCCAACAGAGCTGTATGTTCAGGACTTAATTAGTCAGCGTACAGTAAATAGGTCATTTCCCTACAGAGACCCCGACAGGGACGCAGGCTGGACACGTGAGTGCATCACACACGCATACACACACACATGCAGTAGATACACAGTCAAACAAACACACACGCACAGAGTAAACAGCTCTCCGTGTTTGATGTCCTCACGCTCACATTGGGGTGCCATTTAAAAAAAAAACTTCAGCCAAGCTTACAAAGCAGAAAGCAACCAATGACTGCAGCTGTACCGTCACACAGAGTCAGTGGAGGTTTGAACCAGCATCCATAGATCAACCTCACCAGGCGTTCACTAAAAACATTACAGAATAATCAAGCTGCTGTTTCCAACATTATCAGACAGTTCAGATCAGATAGAGCTTCAGCCGGCCGCCGCTAAACAGGCTGCAACGTAATCCTTCAGGACAACTGTGCACTGTCAAAGTACATCCAGTAAAAGTGCTTTTTACGCTACTGACCGGATCAGAATCTTACTTATGCTTTATAGCATTATAGGAAGGATCCTACAGAGAGACCCTTATGTTAAAGAAGAAAATCCTTTCAGTAATTGTACGTATATCGCTGTGTTCAACGCCACCAAACTCCAACAAAAACATGATGTCTACCACTGCCTCAATCAGTTTTTGTGTGTTATGTTATAGTGTGAGTTTGATGTTAAAACACCAAAGTCAGACACCTCTAATAACAATATGAACACTTTTAGTGGCTGTATTGTATAAGGATTACACATTGCAACCCATTTTGTGTCACTCTTACTGGACCAATTTCAAGTCTCCATTAGTAACTTAGACAGCAATGTTATGATTTTTCTATGTTAGAAATATAGAAAAATAAGGTCCTAAGTTTCCCTTTCCTGTCAGCTTCTTTTGTTGAATGAGGAAGAGGGTTGTCTAAAAAACAATGCTTATGTCTCAAAGTATTATATTAATAAAGTACCATTTTGGTATCAGAGGCCTAAAGATACCTACCTAAACCCTAAAGTCAGAGCTTTTACTTTCTGACCTTTTTATGTGATCTTATGCTTCAGTCTGTCACATTATAACAAACACACAGTCCTTTAATCTGTGTGAGCTCAGCTGAACATTTTTAAACATCTCTCACTTTCACAACATGCTCACGTTACAGAAATCATCTTGTTTAACATCCACTGTGACGTCTAATCCTCACTGATCGCACGCCTCAAAGCTCTGCGGCTGTTTGTGAATCAGCAGTCTGGAGTCTGACAGAAGAGAGTTTACACAGGACCTGATTCATCTGTCTTTTGTGAGATTAAAGCCCAGATTACAGCCAAACTGGGAAACATTTTTATGTAACACAGCAGCTGTTTTATCAGCTGAAATCACAGAGTGAGGCTGAAGGACAGAAACAGTCTGCTTGCATTTCAGTCGGGATGCTATACATTCTACAAATACTCCTAAACTCACGTGTTGTGGCACATTTGTAATTTGATAATAAAAAGGTCTGTACATTAATATTATTCAAGTGAAACGTGGTCAAAAAATAATTCAGTTGGCCGAATTTAGAAAGCTACAGATGTCATCCTAAACATTTACCAGCAATGATAGGAAGGTCAGAAAGTTAGGAGTACACACACAGTACACACACAGTACACACAGTACACACACACAGTACACAGCGGTTGCAATTTAACATTGTACACTGTTGTGTAGAATTCCATATTTCCACTTCATTACAGTAAAATACCGTAGTTTATATTGCATTAAGGGTAATTTATTTAGGGTCATCAAGCGGGAATATTTTACAGTATATTTTAATAAAGAAATAATACAATATTAGTAACTGAAGATCATATATATATAATTATTATTAGAAGCTCTTGTTGGAGTAATATCTCATTTTAGCCAGGATCTTGAGTTTAGACACACTAAAATGTCGCCCTTTTTGGAGGCTTTACATCAGGAATGTTTCTGCACATTTCTAACACAGATGTTTCTTACAGTAGTCTGAGATATGTTCGGTGGACAGTGAAGGTCACATTACTCTCAGCTGGTGCACATTAAACACAGCAATGTAAACCCTTACCCTGCCCTTACGCTGTCATAACTGATCTACTTTTCCACCAAACTCAAAATGTGCCTGCATTTGGACTGAAATCATATCACAGGGATTGAAACAGGCGCATCTTAACAAACAAAAGATGTTTTCTTGTCATACAACAAATTGTTATCAAAAGCGTTTTTCAGCACTTCTTCTACGACATTATATCCACTCTTGTTCTCTCTCTGCTTCCAGCTTCACCTTCACAGCCACAGCCAGCTCTCCACTGGCCACACCCACAGCACATGGTGCCCCCGCAGACCGGATTCATGGGGATTCAGCCGACTTTATGTTATAAATCATTTACAGCTAACCAAACGCTGCATGTTACCGTTAATGTCAGAAGGAGAGGGGTCGCTCTGATGTTGGGACTTAAAATAAACGGAGGAGAGGTCGGTGTGGAGAAAGAAAATACAGCCACAGACAGACTGCAGTCACAGAGGAACAACAGGGTGTGTGTGTCTGTCTGTGTGTGTGTGTGTGTGTGTGGGTCCCAGGGGTCTCCCAGCCCAGCCCCTGTATAAATAATGTATCATAGGGGAGGAAAATGTGTTGGAGGATCTTGTGGTTGTTAATCTGTCCTCCTCTCTCTCTGTATCATGTTTCTGAGCAAGAAGATGGAGAACAGCAGCAGCAGAGGTAAAAGTCTCGAGGTGTGGCCATATGGCAGCGTGAATCACTGCCTGCTCCACAAAGACTGACGCAAAAAGATAAAAATGTAACTGAAGAAAGAAAGCAGGTAGAACACAAAGAGTTATCTGTTAATATGAAGAGTCTGATTCGAGGGGCTCAAGATCAGAAATGTTCAAATTAAGTGGATTAAAACAACTGAAGGACTCATTTCAGCTAAAGTACAAGGTCATAAATCCCCCTCACGATATAAAATCCAATATTTTCCAACACAATACAGTGCATTTCTTAGTGTCTGTTCTCGCAGCCATCCAAGCAACTACTTTACATTTAGAAATCCCCAGATGATGATCGGTCGGCGCTGAGCTCTCCTGGTTTTTATTTCACCATATTACAGGCTCACTCTTTCAACCTTAGTATCAACTGCACTAACCTGTATGAAAGGTGCTCTACAAATAAAAGTTTGATTGATTAATACAATTTACAGTAATAAAGGTTTTGCCATCAGATATCACAGAGTTTTACTGTTACAGAAACTTTAATCTATTTAAAGTTTACAGTCTTATACTGTCATTGTTTGACACTGTAAAATCTACAGACATTTCACACACAGTACTTCCATTCCTCTGCAGTGCCTGCATATTACATTACACTGTATTAACGCTCTTCACTCTCCGATCTGGATTCCCACTGGGACCAGACCAAACCATTAGTCTGTGGAGGCCATGTTTTTTCCCGTGTAATTATGGGTAATATTACAGCACGGTATTTCCTTACAGACTGCTGGCGTTATCAGACACAGAGCTGCACGCGTTCTGCAGAACAGTTTCAATCATCGGATACGTCGGGCGGTGATAAATGTCCCACGTCCCTCTATCACAGCTGATAACTGTGTTCTCTCTAGAAAGCGGCTGAGAGCTGGCTGAGCTGATAAAAGGTGTTACTGCAGACAGAGAGAGAGAGAGAGGTCAAACCAAAGGACGTTCTCCCATTAACATTATTTATTAGTTCAATCTTACACTCAGTCTGCGGCTGCGTTTGTATGCAGTCACTCCAGTAACAACATGTGAGAACGGTTGGCTCATTTGTTTGGTCCCCTCCCAACCCGACCAATGATGCAAGAACAGAGATGGTTTTGTAATGTGACAGTTAGTTTATACACGGATGGCCTTTGTTTCTGCTCGACTGTGCAGCTGCAGCTTTATTAATACGGTGGATTTACGTCATCCACCATCAAAGGCCTGATGAACTTTTATGATAGAATATGCAGGACGTCTAGGGACATTTAAGATACACCAATATTGACATTATTTCATTTTTATTCTATTTGTCTGTGAAGCACTTTGAACTGCACTAAACTGTATTCAGTTTCATTTAAGACAACATTTTTTGAAAGATCTGGTCATTTGGTCAACAAAGGGTAAGACTAAAAATGTTTGTTTCCAAGACATCAACCATTAAAAAGAAACCTTTGAAAAGAGAAAATATTACAAACTGTGAAAGACGGGGGAACGGATTAACAAACTACCTGCTCGCCATGTTTACATCCAAATGAATTGTAAATTTGAACCGAATTTGTAGAAATTCGGCAAAAGAAGATGGTTGTTTCCAATATTAGCAGTTAGCTGTAGGTGGTTCCAATTCAACCAACTGGGACACCATTAGACGATGGCGCAACAAGATGATGTAATTAAAAGAGCAGCAGTCATGAAACTAACTAACTGTTTTCTCCAGTTTTTTACCGCTTTTCATGTGTTAATGTGAGGAGGTGCCGATGGGAGGAATGAGGAGACTGTCGGAGCAGAAACAGCTCATCAGTGAATGTTTAATGATCATCACAACTTATTCAGAAAAAGTATTTTTATCTCTCATTTAGAGAATTTAGTCTATTTAAAAAAGGCAAAAACCATCTCCAGCAAATGTAAATGTAGGGGCGGCAGTAGCTCAGTCTGTTGGGAACCGGAGGGTCGCCGGTTCAAGTCCCACAGACTACAAAATATGGAGTGTGGACTGGTAGCTGGAGAGGTGCCAGTTTCACCTCCTGTGCACTGCCGAGGTGCCCTTGAGCAAGGCAACCTCAACCCCAAACCTGCTGCATGAGGCAGCTTGGCAAACGCAGCAGCCCATCACTCTCCATCTCCTCCCTTTGCATGTCCACATGTGCCATGAATGTGCATTTCGCCTGTGTGTGTGTGTGTGTATACAAAAACAGAGTGAAAAAAAACGTATTACCGTAGGGATCAATAAAGTTATATCTTCTTTCTTTTCTTCTTAAAAACTGGATAAAATAATAAAAATAAAAAATGCCATTCCACCAACTTCTATGCATAGCTCAAAAGATGGCATCAAAATACATTTATGAGAAACACTGACACTGATTAATTCAAAGTCTTAGTTAACGGACTTCCAAGGTTGCATTTAATGGCACACCGTAACCAGTTCTCCCCTCAGAGGTGACTGAACTGCCTGGACTGGTTGCCGACAATGTGTAACGCGTCTAGAAGGAAAAAAGAAATAAAAATCATCCACAATGCAACTGACAATTTAGACAGGAAGCTGCCCACCAAAATAGCTGGTACAAGCGACACCACATTCTTATAAAAACGGCTAAGCTAACTTTAATATAGACATTATAAGATTAGCTGGATTGGAAATTGTGAGTACATTTGACTGTTTTCTGATCTTTTCCTTACTTTGTTAAAGCAACTAGTCAAAATTGTGAATTTCTGTGTTAAGGTCGACAGAGGAGATTGTAGCTTGCTAGGGAACGGTCCTCATGCGTATTTACTGTCAGTTTTATAACTGAATACAGCATAAACAGACAACAACAACAACACAGCAGGTAGAGTAACTGACTGAACTACTGAATATGTTGTCTTCGTCTCAGAAAGCACAGATGCGGGCCAGCACAGACGAAAACAGCAGTCTCAGTTTCATACTTCCATTCTCAGGTGTCGCGATGAGGTCTTTGGAGACACAGCGAGGGAGAACAGTTCTCAATGATGCTGGAAATTATTCCGGAGCCGACTGCATGTCAGACAAACAGCTTCTCATCTGCGAGAGATGAAAGTAAAGCTGATGTTAACGTCAAACAAAGTTAAGCAAGGGAGCGAGAGTTTAACCTCCTAGAGAGAAGAAAGCGGGCAGGAAGTGACTTGGCGATGGGAAAGACAGGTTTAAATTACCACATTTGCGTTACGCAGCAGGAAAAATCCAAGTGGATCCGTAGCAATGGGTTTCACCACTACAGCAAGAAATTGTACACCACTGCTAACAGTATAAACACTGTTAATTTAGCCTTTGAATGCATCTTGATAACTTATAGTCCAGATGCTTTTAGAGTGAATACATTATTGCTGGGTTCCATTTAATGAATTATCCCTCGGGAGGGATTATTCAGACACATTAAACTAACAACAGAACATCTGACCCTTTTAACCGCTCGAACAGCAAAGCACAGAACAACAAAAAAACATAAACCTTGCCACCAATATCACTGCACAGAGAGAGTATAAAACACAAACATTTACAAACACAGCCCCTATAAGAATAAGACACAAGTACACAAATCTATCTGCCACCCACAAGTTCATTTGATCCAGTTCATAAACCAATAGTCAAAATCAGTGGACTGATACAGGACAATAAAAAATAAACAAGATTTTTTAACATAAGACTGAAACATAACCTGGACCCAAACAGGAAGAAATATGAAACTAGAATTATCCCTTAAGGGCTCCAACCAGGGTCGGACCCTCAACTAGGGGTCGCAAAAGCTTCTTGACTTTAAGGTGTGTAAGAAAACTTATACACCAGTAGGCCGTATATCTGCAGCATTTTGTTCATTCAGTAAAGAAACTAAATTAAATTCAAATTTTTAAAGTTTAGATTAATTATTTAAGTTGGTATTCACAAAGTTCACTCTCTGATAAAACAGCTCGTCCTGATTTAGAAAGAACAACCAAACAGCGGAATAAAACAATAAGAAAAACACAAAATTTGTCATAGAAGAAGTCTATTTATGTGATTGTATTGTGTTTGTTAATAAACAACATAATTGCTATAACAAAGTTCAGAAAAACATCAGGAAAACTATCTCAGATCAATATTATTAACACACCATATCATAAAGATGCTCCCTGGAGTTGGGGGGTTGTCACTCAATGGTAGTAAAGGGTCCGCCTTAAGGAAAGGAAGGCTTTTGAGCGCTGCCTCAAGCACCGCGCCGCGTACTAGAAGGTATGATATTGTATCAGGAGGACACTGTAGAACGCAACACATAAAAAAAAAGAAAGCATAACTGGAGTGAACGGACTGTACCTCCGTCCTACGTTCTGTCGAAGAGTCTCGTCTGATGTCCTCTGGGAAGTAAAGCAGCTGGAGGCTGGACACGAAGATCCCAGTCTTTGTGTTGTGTGTGTGTGTGTTACAGTCCATAGGGGTCATGTTTCTCCTTGGATTGGTTTCTGTCACTCGCTCTGCTCTCACACACTGAAGGTCGGTTTTTAACCTTGATGACGCTGATGTTGAATGATTAGGATGGTTTCTATAGTAAATGCTGCTAAAGGCACTTAAAGCTTACAACGATTAACTCACAAGCAACAAGGAACATTATTTTTCCATCCAACATTCTGTTATTACTGCGAGCATCACTGCTGCCAAACAAGTCCCATCCATCCAAGCTGTGTACATATTGCAGGGCACAAACTCTCTCTAAAAGACACATTTTACAATTATTTGTTAATATTTTTAATTAAATGCTGCAAGCAGCAATGATTGGGCTCTCACACTCCCGCGTCATCTGCCAGTGTATCATGTGTGGATCAGACCATAATCACACAACTGGTCTGCCATCTTAAACTCCTACAAGCGGTCTGAGATATAACACATACACTGTCCACAACACAACTCTGTAAGTCTGCTACCCGGAATGTCTTAAATAAAGCTTCCCAGCTGATCAGGATCCCAGGCCACACCCATTCCCAATTCCCACATTAACACAGCCTCTCTTCTGTCTGGTGGAGAAACTCAAGGATAGACACATTTTACAAAGTAAAGCAACGAGATTACACTTCCAGTAATTATAGTGATTGGTTGTTTCTGGAGGCAGTCAGATATGTTCTGGTGCACTGCCAATATCCTGTGTGTGTGTGTGTGTGTGTGTGTGTGTGCTCTGGATACTAATGCCCATATTTCTCCATATAATCATATGATATCAATAATAATAAATTATATTAGAATCAATAATATGATTGATAGAAGTACAGCAATCATCAACAACAGTGAGCGACTAATTTAGCTGTCAATTAATCAAAAATTAAATGGAAGAAAATGCTCCAAACAGTCAAAATTTAGCAAAATTTAAAGAACAAACAGCTGATAAACTGAACAATGAACACAAACAGTGAACTCAGTAAAAACCAGAGATTTGGATAATTTGACAATTATTTTCCTGTGAATATTGATCAGAAATGAATCTCACAGATATTTTTAGGAACGTATTCTACATGTCTGTCAGCAATATGTAAACTTTCTAACAATCAAATATACTTAATAAGCTTTGACAAATTCTGTGTTTTATTGTCATTGTTGTTTTAGCTCTTTGGTTGTTTTCTAATGCAGGACGAGGTGGTATATCAGAGAGTGAAGGCTCTGTGAATATACACTGTGTTCAGGTCTTCACAGTTCAAATCTAAACTTTAAAATTATTTAAAATTATTTAGTTTTTAATAAATGAAATACTGAGGTTTAGGCCTACTGTGGGTCCCGACCCCCTGGTTGGTTTCACCGACTAGTCGACTGATTGCACACATTGCTAGTCTGGAGTCAATGTCAGAGTGTGTGTGTGTGTGTTCATTAATTTATCTATAGATAATGGCCTCCCTGCCTCTCAGAGACTGACTGACTGAAGCAGTCTGGCTGCCTGCCGGGTGTAAAAATGTAAAATATAGCGTTGGGGTTTGGATGAGGGTTCACACACTGTCTGTGACACCAGTTTGATCACCTGATCACAACAACTGAAGCCAGAAAACGGAAACAAGAGTACGAGTAAAAGATTACGTTACAGAAAGAAACTCATTTCTTGATGAACCCAAACAGCAACATGATTACTGTTTTATACACACTGTAAATCCTAACATTAACTCAACTTAATCCTCATCAACATTAATTAAACCCAACTCAAAAATGAACTGAAGTAATAACTCAATTGTTTTGAGTGGAGTATTTAAATTATTGATGATTTTAGTTTGTTCCATTGACTCATTTTCTTTAAGTTGACTTTAGATCACTGAACGGACGCTGCGCTTTGTTGCTGTCGACTGTCGGTTGAGATGAAAGTAAAAGCAGTTTAAACTTGAATTGTTTATAATATTGTTGTTTTTATTATAAATTTCCTTATTTATATGTAATTAAACACATTAGGGTCATTTATCTTAGCAACAAATTACATTTCATCATCAGCCAACGTTTTCCAACAGCAGTATGAGAAGTAAAACGGTTTTAACACTATAAAAGTATAAAAATAACAAATTTCATTTGCTGTATTACTGACATAAATGTTTTTTTAATTAATTTTATTTATTTAGTTAGCTCACTTTTGATGCAGTCTTGGCTGTTCGGTTTTCTCCTGCAGCCTCAGTGGAGCATAAATAAACACACCAAATCAAGTAGAATTTATTTTATTTTACAGAAAATGTATCTTTCTAATTGTCCTATTAAAATACATTTAGAAAGTGTTTGTTGTACAATGAACGATTATCAACCACAACAACAAATGTAATCTGAGTGAGAGGCTAAAATACAACTACAATGCTCCAGGATAACACAGTTAATTTCCAGGATATTTGGTCATTTTAATCCATTTCCAGGTGTCTCCATGCCTAGAAAACTAGTCTCTAAATTTCCAGGTTTTCCAGATATTCCAGGAACCCTGTGATTCTGTTTCCTACTGAGCGACAGTCAGAAACAGAAATCCAGGACTGAGTGTTCACTGCCACGCCCGAGGTCTGAGCAGATGTTATCGATACGGAGAGAGGAGAGGAGAGCTGTCAGGCTGAAATGAGGAAAACTGCCAGGACAGAAAGATGGAAGAAAAAGACCGGACAGAGCAGAAGGAGGAGAGGAAGAAATACAGACGAACAACGAAAGGAGATAAGGAAAAATAGAAATATGGGTGTAGTGGAAGAGGAAGGGAAAATGCAAGGTGAAAAGAGAGGATGTTAGGATACGAGAGGGCGGTCACATGAGTCTGGAGGAACAATGAAGGAGAGAAATCAGGAAGGGAGGAGAAAAGAGGAGGGAGAACAAGAGGTTGAAGGATGGATTTAAGAAGACAGGAACACAATTTGCAAAGAAGGAACAACTCGATCTTTCCCGTGACAGTAATGAGAGCAGAAAGTGGGAAAGAAAATAAAAAGACACCTCGATTTCAAAAAATCTAAGTCACAAGTCATCAAAAGTCAAGCGGGGTCGAGTACAACAACACCAACAGGGGATTTAAGATTCTTTTATTCTGCATTAAAGCTGAACACATCCCTACTGGCAGAAATGGAATATAATATATATATAATATTATGTATAATCATCTAATCATTGTGTTTTTGTTGCCTTAGAAACTGCCATGTTTCTACAGTAGCTGAGAAAGGACAAACCAAACACTGCTTCTAGAAAAGGCCTTTCCAATTTTTTGCGAGTTTTGCAGCTTCTATAGTTTCTCCTTCACACTTCACAGGTTCTCATTCAGGTTGTCAGATACAGACGTCAGCAGTGTTCAGTTAGCTGCAACTAAATCCTCCACATTGGACCTTTAATGCAGCAGATAAATTGTGTGTGTGAGTTATAAATATGTTTGTATGATTCACATTCCAGTTGAATACGTAACAGACTTTAATTGAGCAGCAAGTTGAGTCTAAATGATTCAATCTGTGTCACCTGCTGCAGATTGGAACACAAACCTCCCAACCATCCCCCATGTTCAAGTGTTTAGGTACAGCGGTCTGCTCTCCAGAGAGGAGCTGGATAACCCTGAACCTCCAACCTCATCATGTGCCCCCAACACACACAAACACACACACACACACACACACACACACAAACTTTTGTTTGAGATTTAAATATGGGGGGATGGTGGGCGATAGTCCACACACACACACCACACACACACACACACACACACTCAGCCTGAGCTGAGTTCCCAGCAGCATTGTGTGATGGAGGAGGCTGGCCCTCTGGTACTCTTGTTGAATCGGGGGTCTCTCGTCTGGCACTTAACACAGAAAGCTCATAACATGTTCCACACTGGGTTTGAATTGGATGTGAACAGTATTAACATGTATGACATATTCCTATGGATATGTGTCGTGTTGAAGGACAAAGGGTTAACATCCAGTGCAAGAGAGAGTCACACACACATTCTCTATCCAGAGCTCCTAATGTTATTATTTATTATAAGTATTCAGGTGCTCTCCACCCAGTCTGATGATGATATGTTTGTTTCTGATGTCTTTTTTGATCATTTGGACTCTGTTGACTCGTCCTGGTTGTTGTCTTGACAAAGGTGGCTTAACTCACCAAAGCTTCAAAGGGGTCGCGAGCATGCTTGGTTTTAAGGAACTTAAAAAATACGCAGTCAGTAGGCTATATTTCTGTAAAGCAATAAATGTAAATGAATGTCTTATAGAACGAAAGGGAAACAGGGCTGAATGCTTCAAAACAAAACCATTAAGTTCTGTATGATTTGTAACATTATAATATAATAAATAAATAAAATAATAATACAGACAGATAATTGGTATGCTTAGTCAATATTTGTATATAATAAGTGCCATTCTATGAGAAGATAAATACCACCTACACTTGATTTAGGAAATAAGCAGGGAATTCAAATGTTGCCATCCTTCACTACAGTTCACTCTTCAGCAGTAATAGTTGTCGATCCCACAGATTTTCTGACCTGACGGAAGAGAAAGCACATACATCTTATATTGATTATTGCTTCCGATAATTAGATTACTTATTTTTTATACAGACTCAAGATAACTGCAGAATCAACTGGA
>NW_023339873.1:1236633-1242722 GCF_004916995.1 Morone saxatilis
TTTGTTTGATTTAAATATGGGGGGGATGGTGGGCGATGTCACACACACACACACACACACACACACACACTCAGCTGACTGAGTTCCCAGCAGCATTGTGTGATGGAGGAGGCTGGGGGGGGCCCTCTGGTCTCTTGTTGAATCGGGGGTCTCTCTCTGAGCACTTACACAGAAAGCTTCATTAACATGTCACACTGGGTTTGAATGATGTGAACATATAACATGTATGACATATTCCTATTGGATATGTGTCTGTGTTGAAGGACAAACTGTTAACATCCAGTGCAGAGAGATCACACACACACATTCTCTATCCAGAGCTTCCTAATGTTATTATTTATTATAATATTCAGGTTGCTCTCCACCCAGTCTGATGAGATATGTTTGTTTCTGATGTCTTTGTTTGACTCATTTGGACTCGGTGTTGACTCGTCCTGGTTTTGGTCTTGACAAAGGTGGTCTTAACTCACCAAAGCTTCAAGGGGGGGTCGCGAGGCATGCTTGGTTTTAAGGAAACTTAAAAAATACGCAGTAGGTCTATATTTCTGTAAAGTAAATGTAAATGAAGTGTCTTATAGAACGAAGGGAAACACTGAATCTGTCAAAAACAAACCCTATTAAGTCTGTATGATTGTAACAAATTATAAATAATAAATAAATAATAATAATAATACAGACAGATAATTGTATGCTTAGTCAATATTTGTATTATAATATTCTATTAAAGATTAAATACCACCTACACTTAATTTAGGAAATAAGCAAATTCAAATGTTGCCATCCTTCACTACAGTTCACTCTCAGCAGTAATAGTTGTCGTCCCACAGATTTTCTGACCTGACGGAAGAGGAAGCACATACATTTTATATTGATTATTGCTTCCAGAGTAATTAGATTACATTATTTTTTAATACAGACTAATAAACTGAGTCACTATTATTCATAATTAAGAAATCAATGTAACAAATGAACTTCAAACACTCAGTAAACTGTAGTACTGTTTGATTTAACTGTAACATTACATCTGTTGCTGTATCATCCTAACACAGTTACAGATGTTGCTGTATCATCCTAACACTATCACTGGCCCTGATGGGGATGCAGGGCGTCGGCTCTGCAGGGAGAAGCTGTGGAGACACTGAGGCTACAGTCAGTTCATCATGTCAGCTGTTAAAGAATCATTTCTGCTTTTAGTTCCTACATCACCGTCATTAAATCACTCTAACACAGACTATGAGCCCTGTTAGAAAGTGGCTGTAAGTTAACTTCATGCAAATGAACCCAAAACAAGAGAACAATAAGACCTTGCTGTTATATTAATGGTTAGTCTGATCTATAAACCGAACACTTGCTCTTCAAAAACTGAGAAATTGGACAGAAAAAAATTCAATTATGAAGCATTTTTGTCTTAAACACTTCCAGATGTGTTTATTAAATGTTTTACAAAAATGAACTGCTGAGTCGAACTCAGAAACCCAAGTATCTTGCTGGCTAATTACAGACGATCTTGAGGGAGTCTGTCCGTCCGTACTGGGAGATCCACTCATTATCCATCTCTAATGTATGACTGTGTTAGTATATGGAAGCTGCAGGCAGGAGACCAGGGAATAAATGCTGGAAGCTGCAGATTAAGGTCACGGGGCTAATGGATGGAGGGTGGCTAAAGGTAAATCAGCAAGGAAGCCTTTCATTAAGGAGTGTAAACACTTACTGATACTACGCGGAACCCTGGACGGATCTAAATGTACCATGAACCGCTCGATGGTCCAGTTCTAAAGTTATAAATCTGTTGACTGAAGCTTTTCAGGTAAAAGGTCAATGGCAGCAAGAGTAATTAGAGTAACACAGCGTGGCTCGCAACAACACCAACACGATTTGAAATGCATAGTGACACCTATGCAGGCGACAAGGAGTCTGTGGATGCTAACACAGCTAGCACAAGCAAGAAAACGAGCAACATGCAAGATATGAAACACTTTCTAGCGACAGGTCTAATGTAATCACAGCTGTGTCTGTTGGAAAAGCAATAAACTCTAATTGTAATGTAATTCTGAAATGAGAGATACGTATCAACCCTACTTTCTACATAGCAGCTGAGATTCATAGAAACAGAAGAACAACATGACAAAAGAATAAAAACTACGGAGGATAAAATGCAGATTTAACCAGACTGATTGTTCCAGGTGTCTGCAGTGGTAGAGGAACAGCTTTGGGGAACCCAGCTCGATGTCTGGAGGTTAACAGCTTGAGAGCTTCTAACCAAGTGATGCACGGAAGTGCAGAGTGAATCTCCTGCATTAATGCCAGTCATCCTGTAACAAAGTAGTGTGTCAACAAACAGCAGGACACGTTCACTGCCACAATAACAGCCATCCTCTGAGTCTGTCATTGGATGAAGTAACAACGGCTCAAACTGCATTCAGATCAGTTTCTAAATCAACATGGATGAGGTCGTCTCATCAGGTCACATCAGACAAACAGCAGACAACATGAGACAAAATGTCTCCGAAGGGAACAGAAAGGATGGTAATCACACACTTCTGTTATCAATACCAACGTGATGGTAAATGCAAAAACATTGAATGTACTTTTATACCTTTATTGGACAGCACAGCTCAGGTGAGACAGGGGACAGGGGAGACAACATACAGCAAAGGACCACAAGCCAAAACAGACAAGGGCCGTTGCGGTAAGGACAGCTCAGCTTTAGTACGTGGGGTGCACGCTCTACCAGGTGAGCTACCAGGACCCCCCTATAACAAAACCTTTTTTATGGAAAGTAAAAAAAAAAGACAAATTAGAGATGAACACACAGCTTTACTGCAGCTGCTAGGCTAGCCCCCTCAAACCGCTCTGTTTTCAACTTTATTGCAGAAACACATATCACCAATGACAGAAATAGCCCGCAGTCATCAGAAAAGGAAGCGCAGGGTTCGGATTATAGAGACTTTAAGACGACCCACACAGCCAGATCAACCATTTATATCAGCTACAAACGACAACTAATCAAGAAAATGATTGATGATGATGAACAGATTAATCGATAATGAAAATAATCGGTTGTTGCAGCCTTAGTGACCCCCTTAGCCTCAACACTAAACATTCAATGAATCCCGTAAAACATTTGGAACCTCACTGGTGAATCATCACGACCTCGTGGAAGCTGAATTTGCTGAATTTGTGTTTAATTTTTTGCTTACAGTCCAATATATTAGATGTCTTATTCATTGTAAGTAAGAATATGGACAATAAAGCCCAGTATCATCATGTTAAATCTTTTTATAATAAATGATACATTATCAGGAAACCCACTCTTTTTCAGGAGTTGTCTGGACAGCACTCTGTCACAAATGGTCATATTATTAACCGGTAGGCCTTTATATTCCAGTGTTATCCCTCCTTGTTTAATGATGCAGGTTCCTTCCAGGTAGGAGGTGACTGTTTATAAGACACTTCCTGTTAATTAGCACATTTTCCTGCTGCGTAATCTTGAGTGAATTGACGACACTTTACTACAGTTTTCCTCTGACAGTAACATTAATGTTATTAATTAATTAATTAAAGTTCAATTTATTTATAAATTACAGAAAAGTCACCTCCTCACCTATTAGCCAGTTTGTTGCTCAAAGCTCCAGAAAAAAAATAGACTCAATGCCAAAAAGATCTGTGGCGTAGATCTGAGTGAAGGGCTGAAACACAATCAAAGTTTCCAGGACAACAGCAATTATTTCCAGGATATTTGGTCATTTTTAATCAATTTCCAGGTGTTTCCATGACTGGAGTATCTAAGTTTCCAGGTTTTCCAGGACCCAGATTATGAAGCTGAGTGGAACAGAAGTTAGCTGTGTGTCTATCTATCAGCATCATCATGTCCACTAAACCTGCTACGACGCACTGAATGCCAGCATAAAAAGTGTAATCAGGTTACCGTTCCTCGGTGTCGTCACCCTGCGAGCGAGCAGCACCTGCCCGTTTTCTTCCCTCTTTGTGTCAGATTTAATCCCATCTGTAACAGGAGAGGCATCCACACCCACTTTAACCTTCCTCGCCTTTCCTCTGACATATACGCTCCTCTGCAGCCGCGCGGCACGGTTTAACAGCCCCGGAGATAGTTACATCATATCCTGTGGAGTGGAAAATGGCTGTACTGACCACTCATACTGCATACTGGAACAACTTCCTGCTCTTAATAAGCAACATGAAAATGATGTCATATTAAAACCTTTGCCCCCTCCCTCCCTACGTCCTTCTTTCCTCCCCTTCGTTCTCTTCTACTTCGTTAGGCTGTTTTTTGCTGCAGCAGTCGGTCAAATTTAAGCAACTTCCTTTTAGGGAAGCTTTCTTTGATGCCAGGTCCATTTAATGCCACATCACAGAGGCATTTATGAGGTCGAAACCTGCCCCACCCAGCCTGTGATCAGCGACAATAGACCCAGTCAGAGAACAGTAACTGATCTACGGCCTGCACATTTCCCTCGTATGAAAGGAAATTCTGGTTTACTTCCCACAAATGTCTCTACTGTGGCTGTTGGTGTTTGCACTCCATCATAGAGATTGAGGGAGAAGAGGAATCACACAAAACAACACATACAGCTTTCCAAATAAACATGTTCATATGAATTATTGCACAGACAGTAGCTGCCTGGAATGGACGTTAGAACTAACTGCAGAGGGATCTATATAATGTCAGTCACCTCTTCCCTCACTCCTTCCTTTCCTTTCCTTGCTTCCAACACAAACACGATCAACACTCTTAGTCTGAAAATGGGACAGTCCACGTGGGGAAACATGATCAGAAATCATTTAAGACCAAACTCCTTCAAGAAACATTGGTTAGAAACTTGTAAACACTGAGCAGAAACCTGCAAACGCAAAGCTTCTAAACTGTGGAAAGAGATTTAAATTTATTATGAATGTTATTAAAATGTATTTAAATAGAAAGAGCAGATCTATCCAAGTGTGAACCTCTTGTGACTTCACCATACTAACTTGAGCACGCCCTATACCAACGTGTGCTCAGTTTCAGCTTTACTCCCAAATAAAGTGGTTTAATCTGGATAAACTGTTTCTAAACTGTCTGATTGTCTGACTTCTGATGTTTTTTACCCCATAGGAGTTCTTTTTAGTGATGCCACTGTGTTCCTAGAGCTCAGTAATTATCAGGAATGAGTACGATGTAAAAAGGCATCACTTTTCTTAAACCGAAGTCCGACTATTTTTGTAACTTTCTGAAACCGACAATCTAACAAAAGCCTGATTTATGCTGCAAGAGACCTTTTTCACAGCGACATGTTTTGAACTGTCATAGAAAGAACAGCACAGGTGCAACTGATGACATTAAAAACATAGTTCCAGGTCCTGGTATTGTGCTTTCTGGCTCTTTATATATAAACTATATATGGACACTGAACCTTTCTGTCCGCCATGAGAAAGGTCTGAGCATAGAGGCAGGGGCGTGTCCGACTGGGGGGTGTCACAAGAGGGTCACTGACATATTCAGGGGTGGCATTAAGCATGTGCTTTCCAGTCATTCCCAATTTAAACAATTCCAACACTGTTTATGGACCGCAGAATGCAGAAATATTCAAATGCACTTTCCCTAAACTGCGTGGGATTAGCATAAAGTGGGCACGTCTGCAAAGGGGAGACTCGTGGGTCTCCACAGAGCCCATTTTCACTCAGATGATGGCCAGAGGTCAAGGGACTGTTTAGAAAATGGCCATGCCAGTTTTTCCATAACCAAAATGTAGCCTAACTTTGGAGTGTTATTTAGCTCTCTTTCCAACATGCTAGCATGACACAGCTGGTACCGACAGATGCGTTAGGTCGTCTAGTTTCATACGATACCATATCTTCACTCTAGCTTTAAACCGGAGCCCGCCACAGCCTCTGAAACACAGTGCAGAGTGGAAGATAATGGGGTGGCCAGTCAGATTTCAGGGGTGCCCAGTGCCACCCCAGCCCCCCTCTGGAAGCACCCCTGTGTGGAGGTAAGAAAGTGAGCCGGATATGAGCTATTCTCCAGCTATTTTTGTTCGTGCTTCACACAACTTCTGCTCTGATGAAGCTGCGTTTGTACCGGCAGAGTT
>NW_023339873.1:1242745-1247135 GCF_004916995.1 Morone saxatilis
AAACCATCATATAAAGCAGTTTGTTTCATCCCCGTTTCCTCAAATCTGAACTTTAAAAAGAGAAAACAAACACACTCATAAATACTCGCTAGTAAACACAGATGAGACGTTAAAAGCAGGATTCCCCCTCAGAGGCAGGAACAAAACGAGGTTTTTAACCCAGTGACAGAGACTTAAAGCAGCCCAGTGAACCAGTGAGGCAGCCCAGTATGAAGCAGGGCAGCAGACTGGGGAACAGAGAGGTGTTTTTCTGTATGCAGCAGGCAGAGCGAGCTCCTTCTGCAGAGCAGGCCTCCATAACAAAAGCTCAGAGAGAGAGAGAGACACTGGGAGTCACCTCTCTCTGCCTCTGCCCTCCTGCCCTTCTTCTTTCATCTTTCCTGCATCATTCTGGTAAGCGTTAGGCATCCGACAGCTCATTAAAGCACGCATTCATGAAGGATTAAGGCCAACACACACACACACACACAACACACACACCACACACACACAGGAAGGGAGGTTACACAGGCAGCTTCAGCAGTACGTACCACATCTCTTTCCTTCTTTCTCTTTTAGTCCATCTCCTTTCTTCTCTTCCTGAGTGTCAGAGGGCATGCGAGAGGAAGAGAGACAGAGAAGGAGAGAGGGGTGAGGGATGTTTGCCTTTAGATGTTGTGGCAAGTCCCACTGCAGAAGAGAGAGAAGAGAGAGAGCGAGAGAGAAGAGAGATGCTAACAGAGATGAAGGCTAAAGCTAATTGGCAAGCACTCAGATGGGACGGCCAGGGAATGGTCGGATGGGAGGGATGAGGAAGGGGGGATAGATGCTTCCACTTTATACAGTATATGGATCGACAGAAGGGAGATGAGAGAGTAGAGAGAGCGGGGCTAGGTGCCTGTTATTTTGGAAACTGGATGGAAATGTGATGGAGAAGGTGGAGCCGGGCTCCTGATTGTGGCTGACCAGGGGTATGTAGGGTGCATTCCCTTCCTGAGGGAAGGAGGGGGAGGCAGGGAGGGAAGGTGAGAAGACAGAGCAAAGGCTGGGAATGTGGAAGGCCTTGATTCAGCTCCGTTGTTTTGCGATAGGAGAGAAAAACGCGTGCCACAGGGGTGAACGGAGCCATCGATCGCCCCTCCGAGTTGGCGGCTCCTGGAAGAGCAAGCAGAAAGGAGACTACAAACTAGGTCATATGTTTTCATTTATTTTAATAATTTATTATGTAGGTTTTCTGTGATTTTAGACTAAAAACTCAATTCTGATTTTGTGATGATTCATGGAAACAGAAGTTTAGTTTTTTTGTTATTCGTGTTAATACAAATCCATTTAAGTGATTTGTTTTAATCTGTTTTTGTGTCAAAATGGCTACCCACAATGCACTAAACGCTTGAAAAATTATGTAAAGGGTGGTAAAAATATCAGTTTTCATACAAACTATCTTGAATTTGACTCTCTTTTTGTCCAAACTAATTCAAATACTTATAAAGTAAAAGAAAAAAAAAAAAATGTTTAATTTAGTGTCACAAAATTAAGCAAAAAACATAACACAATCTACCCAACCATATCACTGCTTCAACATCACAAGCAATATTAAGTAACAAGAGAAATAATAGCTAATAATTCTTGTTTGATCTTAACTCCACCCATAAGGAGTAGCACTTCCGAATATCATACACATAAATTCTCTCTAAGAATGATCTAAAAGAAACTTTAAACTAAGTTCTACTAAATAAATTTCAGTCTTAAGGCACTAATTTGGTGATATAAAGGAGAGTGAGAAGGTTTGTACTTATATATTTGTAACACTTCATTCTTCTTCACTCATACAACTACTTAACTCATTCATTTTAAAGAACATTTTTTTTTTACAGTCTTTTATTTCAATATGTTTTTATTCTGTGTGACAATAACAGACTGTAGAGTAACTTAACTGATTTGGAGTTGCTTGTTTCTGTCCTCAATAAATGACGTTTCTTTTTATCTTCTTTTAGTTTCCTTTTGTGCTATCAAGAGCAGCCAAATGACAATAGCAAAGGAAATGTTCATGATAAATATAGCAACACCAAAGTACAACTCTACTTCATATAGTGAATAAACCCTGAACCACAGCGCCATCTGCTGACAAGGCAGACAAATCAACACTCCACCGACAAGTTTCACCTCCACAGACACTGAGAACACACTCTCACACTCACACACACAAGTCACACACACACACACACACACACACACACACTACACAGGTGGAGCTATATCACACTTAATGATCCTCTGTATCCACTGAAACGTGTGGCAGCCGTCATAAAAGGTCATAACTTTCACCTGGACTTGCAGCGGACTTCCTCTCATAGTTTCTCTTAATTTGTGTCCTCTGCCTTCTCTCATCTATCTCCTCCGTCTCACGATACACTGCCCAGATGAACCCAGAATCAACTCTCAAGTGCCCAATATGTTGAAGAAACGTCTCGATCCTAAAATTACATCTGGAGGACAGAAGGAAAGCGAGGACAGAGGCGAGGACGGGAGCCGAGGAAAAGAGGAGCGAGGCGAGAACGATCGGACAGAGGAGCGAGGAAAGAGGAGCGAGGACAGAGGAGCGAGGACAGGAATGGAGGATGTACAAACTGGGAAATGAGAGAGGCCTCAGTGTGACGGGTACGTTCTACCTGTTGTTGTGGTTTAACTGTCTTTGGCTCATTTCACCTTGTTTGATGTTTATCTGACTACAGTGAGGAACCACAAACTCCCTCAGAAGACTGACTGAAGACAAAGATATGCATTTTGTCCCCAAGCATGTCTGCCTGTGTCTGCCTGTGTCTGCTTTATTGCACGTTTCACTTCCTGGTTCAGGTCTGTGCCTGAGTCCGAACCTCTCTGGTCTCATCTACCGTACGTCAGTCCATCGCCCACAGACAGCTCGGCTCTGTGAATATCAGTTCTCTAAACATGAGACAACATGAGTGTGAATACACAGACATGAACAGTATACTGTTTGCATATATTATATTATTACATTACACAACATAATATTGTTTGCCTTATGTTCACAGAATCCCTGAATGCATCATCACATATAAAGGTTTATAGTGTTCTTATGGTTGTTTTTATGATTTATCTTTATTGTTATATTCCTGAAGGATCCACTGATCAGTATGTTGACAATCGGCTAGAAACTGTTCTCATGTTTATTTGAGTTGGGCTGTGGTTTTATGAGCAGACACACTGACGGTGTATTATTGATTCATTTAGATCAGCAGTTTTCTGTAAGAGGTGATATTAAAAGTCAATAAAAACTGCAGGAAAACTGCTTGTGTAAAGAGATTTCCTGTTAATGTTGAATCACAGTTTTCATGCTGATTATTCTCTCTGTATATTATGTTTTTTAATATTTCATTTTTTAAAATCCTACAAACTTAATAGGCTTCTTTTTTTTTGATAAATTCAGTGTTTTCTTCTCCCTGACTCCTCTTCTATTAGCCCGCTGTGAAGCTTTGGCGACCCCTAGTGGGTCATGGCCGATATAACGATTAGATAACCAATAATTTCACATTTTTGTAATTTAAAAAGAAGTTTATAACCTGCAGTTTTTATACACCTGAACTAAAGAAAGATGCTTAATGGGAGGTAGAGTTTTTACAATTTGAGTTACTTTTACTTAAAGAATTTCCATTTGTGCTACTTTACACTTTTACTCAAGTACAGTTCAGTGGGAAATATTGTACTTTTTACTCAACTACATTTATTTAGTAACTTTAGTTTCTTTGCAGATTCAGATTAATAAGACAAAATATCATCAACAAATAAATGATGAGGTCAGGATAAAGTGATATAAGACTCACTGAAGGAACATTCATTCACAAGCCTGCAACATTATAGTGATGAATGCATTAAAGCATCAATAACTATAATCCTATAATATAAGATATAGATTATCAGATGCACCTTTATTGGTCAGGTATGCAAAGACATACACTGCAAAAACAGCAAAAAATATCTTCTTAAATATAATCAAATTTTCTTGTATTGAGCAAAACAATCTGCCAAAGACTGTAATGGGCCTTAAAACTGGAAATAATGTCTGATTTAAGTAAGTTGTGCTTATCACAGGTAATGAAAACTTAACTTTCTTAAAGTAAGTATTTTGGTCACTTTATTTAGCTGATTTTAAGAATTTGTACCTTAATTTTAAGATTAATAATCAGCAAAAATCTTAATAATAAAATAATAATAAAAAATGAGTCACTTTGGGTTAAATGGAGGAACCATAAATATTCTTATTTTGAGCATTTTTGTTTAAAACAATGAAAAACTAAACAGCTGCTTCATTTCCAACACTAGGACAGACGACTTTCTCTTAAACTGAGAAGTTGAAGGACAATAATCGTGTTCCTCTGCTGGGATATTATGC
>NW_023339873.1:1247150-1251529 GCF_004916995.1 Morone saxatilis
CAACCATTGTTGTTACTGGTTAAACCGAGCTCAATATTAATATATTATTAAGACGAAGTTAGATAGATTTTATTCAAATTATTTTATTTTTCTAATACAAAACATGCTTGACAAGATTATTTTTCTTTTCCAACAAAAGAGGTTATTGCAAAGGGATCGTTTCTCCTCAGAGTGAGGGCCTGTGGGTAGAAACTGTTCTTGTGTCTGTTGGTTTGGGTGTTTGGTGCTCTGTAGCGCCCCCCAGAGGGGAGCAGTTGGAACAGGTTGTGGTCCAGGGTCTGATGGGTTTGATGGGTCTGCGGTGGGGTTTCCTGGCTCTGTCCTGACTCTGGACATGAATGGGGGGGCGGGTTGCGGTCCTGTTTGGCAGATCTGACCCAGATGGTGATGGATGAGCAGAGTGGGTGTAGAACTGGATCAGCAGCTCCTGAGGCAGATTGAGCTTCCTGAGCTGGTACAGGAAGTACATCCTTTTATCTTATTCTGAAAGGGACAATTCAATATAATGAGTCTTTACTTTAATTATAATTTGATGTAAATACTCCAGAACCTTCACTTTGCTCCTCCTTCTTGTGCAGTTTGTTATTCTACCACTAGGTGGTGCTCTTTACCTTCTCAACAACTGAATGTGTGCAGGGCTGAGCTGTTCTCAGCAGCACAGGTCTATTCATTTAAGTATTAATACTAAAATTAATACTAAAATAAATCTATAATATTAGAAAGATGATAAACAGACAGATAAGGTGAAAACTATTATAAATGTATCAAAGTACTGTAACTTAGGTGTCATTTTTAGGTACTTACACTATGAGTACTTTAATTTTATACCTCTACTTCACTTTATTTATTTGACTGATAAAGTCACTATTTTCCAGATCAAGAATCTGCACCCAAAACATGATTATGACACAATATGACGCCTCTTTACAGATTATAAATCAGTTTAGTTTCACCTCGCCGAGCTAAAACCTTAAAGCGCTTACACATGAATGCATTAATAATGATATCACACCATGACAGGGGTCAGTCTTCTGCTGTGAACAGTTTGTACTCATACTGGTAGTTTAAGTATTTAGATCCTTTAAAAGTTCCATTACATTAATGTAAAAGTATCCTGTTACAAGTCAAAGTCAAAATGCATTTAAAGTTATAGCTGCAGTACTGATACATTATTATCTGACATTATCAGATTGTTAATACTGATGCATCGATGCTACTGCTGTAGCTGCTCCAGGTGGAGACGATAAATCAGATGATTGATAAATCAGAGAGGTCATAAGATGATTAATAACAGAGAAGGAAAACAAAGTTCTGATCCACAATCTTATCTTTGCTTTTTGTGTGAAATATTGGACAGTTTTATCTCTGTGGGTCTGGAAGTTATTTAAATGAAACCATGTGAGAAACAGAGAGGAAATCAATCTAAAACACTGCTAATGACTCAGGAACATCTGGAAACCACTGGCTTAACCTTCAGCTAGGTTTTATTTCATACGTTTTTTATGTACAATCTTAATCTGAAAAGTAACCAGAAGCTCAGCAGCTGCAGCGCAGTGCGCAGTCCTTCAGTAAAGATCAGCGCTCTCTATCCAACCACTGACTGCTGCAGGTTCTGCTCCTGACCTCTGACCCCGCTGTAGAAATTAGGACTTATTTCTAAGAAGGCACGTAGCATATTACAGTGCTGGTTAAAACTAATATGTGTATTCATAAACCCATAACAACAGAGTTAGAAGGAGGACTCGAGAGACTCTCAGCAGCTTTGGAAAAAAAGAAACTTTATTTGGAAACATTATGGAGAGAAAACAGAAAGAAAAAAAAACTGGTTTTAGAGTTTTTCATTTCTGAAAATCATTTTTATTTACTATAATACACAGCGGATGACGTTAGAATTCAGTTGGTTTGTACACCGGAGTGACTGGATGAGAGCAGATCTTATCAACAGAATGAGAACAAATAAGGAGCTGATTGATGGAAAACTACAGACGAACAGATTAATCTTTTAGTATCTAGCAGCTGCTGAAACCCCCCCGCCCTCACCCTCCCTCACCCGCCCTCACCCGCCCACCCCAAAAGAGACTGGAGCTTTCAGGCTCCATTCCACCGCGCCCTTCATCCTCCTCTTCAGTCCAGCATCATAAAACCTTAAAAAGGGCTTTTGGCTGCGTTCCATTCTGAATATTTATCCCCTTTAACACACCCTTCACCCTCTCATTCACATCTCAAAGGAAAGTTATGTCTCTATTTGTCTGATACGTCCCATTCCAGACACGTGTCCCCTTCACGGCGCCCTTTAAAAGTTGTCTGAATCTGATTTGTGGCTGTTTTATTTCCTGCAGTGCGACCTTTCAAAGTAAAATCAAAAGTGTAATCTATGTCGGGTTGTTGGCTTCATTCCTACACCATCTTTTACAGTATAAAGTGTCCTCTCATGTCCTAATGATGAAAGAATCCTACAGTTTCAGGTGGAAGTACGGGAGTCTGTTCATTCATTTTATTTATTTTTTTTACTTTTTTTTTGGATATAGTAAATTAAGTCGAGCGTGACGTCTTCAAACAGCTTTTTTTATTCTACCAACAACCTAAACAACTACTTTTAAGAGTTAGTCAAACAACAACAAAAGCAGATAAACCTGTGCCTGATAAGCTGCTCAGTAAATTTAGCTGAGTAAATCACTTAAACGATCAAAATGTATCAATTTTCTGCTGATGAACAAATTGTTTTAGCGCAGGTGGGAAGATACATTTGGTTTTCTGGGATGAAACGGTTCAATAAAATGAACAATAATGGCAGAATTTGAAAAAAGAAAAGTTTAAATGTGAAAAGAGAATTCCAGATAGAAATCAGTCGCACAGGAAACCATCTTTTCAGATTTGGATAAATTCAAGTGAGGACACAGAAGACACGCGTCTAAAATGGGACAAACCTCCGTTGGATTCATCCCCCATCGCTGACTCTCATCGAGACGCTCTACAGAACGGGAGACATCGTTCTGAAGTTAACCACAACGATTCTGTTCGTCGAGCTGATAGAACGAGTTCAGAGGAGAATCGGGTTCAGTCTGGTCCTGGTCCTGTTCCTGCGAGGACTAATAAAAACCTGCTGACAGTTTCAGTGGAGAGCTGCTCTCTTTCACTCCCCCTCCACCAAAAACATCACACAAGCAGAGCAGTGCATTCTGGGTACGACGATGCCCTGAAGGATCCATCTGACAGAGTTTAAGGATTGATGGAACGAAGCGGCGCTGCAGAGCGGGCAGAGGGGACGCTAATGACAGCGATTAGGAACGCTTTCAAAAAGGGCTTTTAATTTGGAGATCACACTTTACCACCACTGGATCACGACAACCAGACTGCAGATATTCTCACTGAAACAATCCGAACTGAAAACCTCACGTCAGGATTAAAGAAGTTCACAATAACAGCGTAAACCTTTTCTTTAAGGTTTAAAGTTGCACAACGTGAACACTTTGTGCCTCTCGGAGTTCACTTTCTGTTTCTTTCTGAAAGATAAATCCCTGATGGTCTTTAAAAAAAACCAGTTAAAGCGCTGCACATTTTCAAACATCTGGACCAAATAATATTCACCCATTAAAACGACATTTAGCCCGAGATCTCCGAGCTGAGACTGTTCCTAAACCGTACCTCCTGTATAAATATCAGAAATGATTCAAAGTAACTTCAGTTCATAGACACTATAACTGAAAATAAAAACCTATCAAACAATCAAACAGAGTAAAAATATGTCTCTGTATTTCAGGACATTACCTGGAAAGAACTGCGTTATTTGGTACTAATTAAAGGGAAAGAATCTCCAATTAAACTAAATAAATATGCACTCATTAATCATTTACTGGTGAAACTTTATGCTCTGTATGAACTGAGAGACATTTTGCATGTTGAGTCGTGTCCTGATTAAAAGGACTCTCTGGGTGCAATTCAATGATTAAAAGTGTGCTAATTTAACTGTTATCCCTATAATTAGTGCCAAATCACCAGTGTTGGAAGTATGTACTCAGGTAAAAGTGGCAATACCGTAATGTAAAAAAAAATACTCCATTACTAATAAAATACCTGAAAGTATTGGCAACAAAATGTACTTAAATGAAGATAAATGTAGTGGAGTAAAAAGTAGAGTATTTCCCTTTGAAATGTAGTGGAGTAAAAATATAAAATAGCATAAAAAATGGAAAGTAAAGTACCTCAAAATTGTACTTAAGTACACTACTTGAGTAATTTATTCCACCACTGCAGATTCTTTCCAGGAAACAGAAATCACTCAGACATACAACTACAGACCTGTGAAATAAACCAAACTAACATCTTTGTTCCAACGTGGAAAACAGGTTGCAGACCGATGTCATCGTGCAGCAGAAGGA
>NW_023339873.1:1251629-1251868 GCF_004916995.1 Morone saxatilis
TATTTCTGTTCACAATCTGTTCCGATAAATGCTGAAGAGATCGTCAGGGATCTATCGCTCAGGAAACACGTGAAAGCAACGCGGCGGGGCGAAGGTGAACAAGTTTTCTGCGCCATCGTTCTGCCTCAAAGAGCCGTCGGTGAAGGAAGCGATGAGGGATGTTTTTATTTTTGTTTTCAGACAAAGAGGAATTAAAACCTACCGATCTGTCGTCAAACCCCCTCCACACACACACACAC
>NW_023339873.1:1251912-1270464 GCF_004916995.1 Morone saxatilis
CACACACACACACAGAGAAAAGAAAGATGGGTTTCAGTTACACCATCAGAACCACAAAGAAATATGATTATAGCTTCTGACAGATTATACAGTCCAGTACCCCGTGGTATTTCACTAACTCAGCAACCTCTGCTGCTGATAAATTTATATATATATATACTTATATATACTTCTTTCCTCTATTTAGGGAAAACTATTCGACATATAACCAAAAATATGATATTAAGAGTTGATTTCTTGCATGACACGAAAGAAAAATGCAAAAAATGAAACCCCTCTTTAGAGTTTTCTGTGGAAATGTTCCCCTTAAACCAAAAGAAGATTCAGATAAGACGCTGCGGATCTGAACAAGAGCTCCATTAGAGTTTCAAAGTGTTTCATTTCATTTTTTTTTTTAACTTTAAATGTTCCTTTTTTTTTTCACTAAGTGGCAAAACAGAGACATGCAAATTTTAGTTTCCAACAAACCAACAGAACAAATAAAAAAAAATAGAAATGACAAAGCGGGAAGCGGAAGACGCCTCCTCGAAACCGAACGGATCCAGAATGCATCGCGACGTAGTGGTTTCCTCGCTCGTGTGCCGTCGTCGAGGGGGTCGAGGGTGTGTGTGTGTGTGTGGGGGGGGTCGTCCCAGCGGGTGGAGGGGCGTCGGTCGTTGCATTGAGAGTTAGAGGCTCTAAAGAGACGAGACGAGTTAGGCTGAAGGTTCGCAGTGAAGTCCGTAAAGTCCGATTCTCTCGCGCGGAGAGTCCGCCAGTCCGCGGTTTGAATTCCTTTTTCCCTCCTGAATCCCAGAACGAACTGGCTGCAGCACAGACCGCAGGTCAGTTCACACAGATCACACACATCATCGCCGTCACACACACCAAACACACAAACTGGGTAGAAATCAGACCATACAAAAACATAATAAAAAAACAACAACATAAAAACATAAACTACGCAAACAGACATGAAATTGGCATGTGGGACCTTGGACACAAATCGTGCATGTGCTGTCCTTTAAGGGGGGGTCAAAGTTCATGTAGTGGGTAGGGGTTGTTTCATTAAGTCCTTTAGTATTTAGAACCAGAGCTTCCCTCCAAAACACCTCCCCGAAACCAAAAATAATCCACAATTTCTTATATTTCTTGCGAGGAGTCCAGCGTCTGTCTGGCGTTCCCTCGCCTCCTCCTACTGACCGGTTCTGGGTCGAAGGGCAACAAAAGAAGAAGGAGAATAAATGTTTTCCTGTGCCGAGTGGAGATCTGCAGGAAGACTCTGTGAAATCCTGCAAACAGTCGGGAAACAGTCAGTCAAATATGGAGTCAGTCAGTCGGTATCGGGTGTTTTTGTATTTGAGTTGCAGTCGTGGGGACTCGATGAGTGAGAACTTCCCCCGTTCTCCAGGATCGGAGCCGGAAGAAGGCGGCCAGGTTTTTATCAGCGGACTTGCTCGGGACCACAGTGTGCTATTCCATCAGGGAGAAGTAGGAGGAGGGTAATCTTTATTTGCCCCAAACGTGGCCCAGAAGTCAGACCCTGCTAAGCGATTAGTGTTATGTGCCAAATCAAATCATTCATTCATCGACTGTTTTCAGTCTGCGTTTCATAAAAAGGGGGCAGTCAGATCCAAAAATTAGTTCCAAAAGGTGACGTTCGATTGTAATTCTCTAATCCAGGATTTACCTCGCGGGATGAGCCGATCTCACAGATTAGATTTAATCCAACAAACGGTCGATGTGTCTCTAAAACCCAAAGCTCATTCACCTCAAAGTCCATAACAAACAGCAGCTGCTGATTCCTCAAAATTCACCTATTTTATGTTTTATTTGAACCGCCGACCGGCGTTTTGTAGAGCAGAAAGACGACCTCCGGGCGATTGCTGGCCGAGAGCGCCTCAATCGACACCAGGCTTCATTTCCCAGCATGCTCCTGTGGCTCTTAGATGAGCGGGTCGGGGTGCAGGGTGTGCTGGATCTGCTGCGGCTGCAGGGGCGGGGGCAGCTGCAGCGGGAGCAGAGCCTCCACCATGTTGTGGCAGTGCGGCGGCGGCGTGCCCTCGCTGCTGGAGCTCTCGGCCACCTCGCCGCCGTGGAAGAAGTAGTCGCTCTGCACGATGAAGGACTCGATGACGGCCTGGTTCAGCTTGGTGGTGGACAGCGTGTCCTTGTTCTCGAAGTCGGGCCTCATCAGCGTGGGCCAGAAGCAGATGGACAGGTTGTCGGCCGTCATCAGGGTGGTCTTACTGTGCTGACTCACCCTGAAGGAAGGAGACGCAGAGAAATGGTTAAAAAATGACAAAATCTGCCGTTAATTGTGATTTGTGTTAATATGAAGGAAAATCTGTATTGGTTGTGAAGAATTGTTGTTTAACAGGTGAACTGTTTGGTATGAAAGCTGTATTTTCTAAGTGTATTGTCATATCGAGGTCTTCCTCTGCTCACTGTACAGTTACAAATGCAGACATACTGTATGTACTGTCACTGTGGGAATTATGGGTAAAACCATGATGACATTAATAGAAACTTTCATTTAATTCATCAGCATATACAGAATCATTGTAGTTACTCCACCTACAAAACAACGTATTTCACTTCACAGGAGCTCAAACTCTACAAACTCAAACTGTTTCACTTCAATTAAAGTTTTCTCTGAGTCATTCATTTGGTCAGAAACAGAGATTTGTAGAGCAATAACATGATACAATCCTATAATCAGAAGTATTGAATTATCAGCCAGCCTTATCAAGATGTAGTGTATTAAAAAAAGACCATAAGCACTGCCAGCCTTCATTAATCGTCTCCTGGCTCAGTGAACCGCCTCAGGATGTGGACAAACTAGATTTATCACTAAAATTAACACTAAAACTGAAATGAGGTTCTCGTAAGTAAACGCAATTTGTCAGCCGTTGTGAAGACGGAGCTCCAGCCAGAAAAGGAGCTGATGTTGTCTCGTCTTACAGGACGCCGACCGGCAGCTGATGTTTTCAATCAATAACTGATGAAGTGTGACATCACGATTAGGGTGGTGGTTCATCAAATTTTCACAAAGCTAATTAGATTAACGGCAGCTGTCACTGAACGCTGTCCAGCTTGTTGGCTGCTGTGTAGAACAGGATGAAGAGAGACGGGACTGTTGCTGCGTCATCGGGCTCCGTCCCAGATCTCATTATTTCATCAGTTCAGGAAATACAAACCACAGTTGGATCAGCTGCAGCTCAACGACTCGCAGGAGGAGATTCGCACAGGGAACTTGTGGCATTCATTGATTTTCTTGTATTTGGATATTTCTGTCAGGTACAAACAGATCCAGAACTGTCGTACGAGTCAAGTTAGATTATCTGACTTTCTCAACGGGGAAAGAACACTCGTTTGACTTTTTATTGGCCTCTTTCAGCAGCTTCAGCACTTTCTCTCCGGGTCTTTCTGCAGGTTTGTGTCCAGTATCAACACCAACAGCATCACGTCACTTACACATCGTGGCTGTAATATTACAGTGAACGTCAGGGCAATATATATCGCGGTGAATCTGCATTATTGGGATAATCAGGATAATATATTAAAAAGCTGTCTAGCTCGCTACCGTACAGTCTTGACTTCCTGTTTTTTTTTTGAATTGTTACAATAAGCAGCCAGTAGCTTTCCAAAATCCTGTCCCCTTGGCTAAAGGCTAGACCAGGAAAAACGATGGATTTCAAACTAAACATCGACAAGGAGACGAGGTTATAATAAAATAATGTAATAATAAAAATAAATGTTTCTCTACTAGATGTATAGTAAGGTGATTCCAGTATGTTTTTGATGATTATCCCGATAATATCGTGAATCGCAATTATTGTCCAGGATAATAATAAGCAGGACACGCGTTAGCAGCTGTATTATGTGATATTAATTTATTGTTTCAGGTCCGTCAATACGATTACTGACACCTGCTAAACTTTAAACGTTCTATTTATGTCTGCAGAACTTGAAGCTCTGCGGGGTCAACGTCTTGTCCTTCCCGCAGTGACCTGGGTCCAGTTGCAACCCACGGCCCCTTTGCTCTATAAATAAAGTCCACTTAACAAGACAAACCGCACAAAAAAAGAGAGAACTATTATGGATAAGAGTAGGAAAATGGCTGAATGAGAGGATCAATACAACAGTCTCCACTGGTCACTGGCTCTTTAGGTTTAAACTATATGGTTGATGGTTTAAGAAGTAATCACTCTGGACGAGACAGAATTAGCAACAAACAAAGGAAAGAAATAAAGACAGGACCGTTTCCTCCACTGGTTAAACACCCAGCGCTGTAATAGTCTGCTGGATGTTTTAAAGCAACTTAACCTCACTGTAAATGTTCTCCCTGCTTATATTGTCTGTCAGTATATTTGATCTTCTGCACATTTACAAAAAATAAAGGCACAGTGAGCTGCCGACGCTCACAACGGTGTCGGCCTTTTTTGTCAGAACTGTGCCTCGTCAAAATGCTGCGGACGTTCAGACGACAGTTTAAGTCTAAATTGAAGCCGACCTGCTGCGATGTGTTCACTGTCACCTACGGGTATACAAGCTACATTGAAGCTTTCCATCCTGAGGATTTAACCTCCAGCACACACTGGCAAGTCAGTGTGTGTGTGTGTGTTTATGAGTATGTGTGGAGTGTGTACCTGAGTTTGAGTGTGTGTGTCTTACCTGTTGAGGTGTGTGATGATGTATTTGAAGACCTGGTAGTTGACAGAAGGAAACTTCTTCACGATCTCCCGCAAGACCTGCAGACGCTCCATGTAGTCCACGATTTCTGACACACACAAACACACACAACACCACCCACACCACACCACACACACACACACACACACGGGGAGAGAAGACACAAGGTGTTTTACATTTTACACACACTGTCTCCTGGGAACGAAAATTATACTCTGTGGAAAACAAAAGGATGAGATGCTGCCAGGAACTCCCACGCTGCACGCACACACACACACACAAAACATTGTGGGCAGAAACGATACCAGCCTGCATCACGTCTTACTCTGCACTGGTTGAAAACAAAACATTTTTTGCCGACTAAGACAATAAACACATTTGTGTAGATTATGAAGCCTCAGAGCTGAACAGACTGGAAATAACACACATAACTCCTCTACTGAGCTTCTACCCCGATAATATTGATATTTTTAAGGGGTTTTTCTGCCCGTTCAGTTCAGTCCTTTTAGTTTTAGTTAAGATGAGAAACTTGATTTATAATCTGGGGGTTTGATGTTCAACCATACCTGTTAGCAAAGAGGCTACATCACTGTCCCAACCTGCTGAACAGGCTGAGCTTGTGTGAAAATATGTTCGCTGTGGTTTTATTTCTGAGAGGGTTAGGACACTTTTTTCATCTCCAAACTCCTAAAATGAGGTGTGTTTCAACCGGGCCAAAAAAGTCAGACCCGACCCGACTGGAATATCAAAGCTAAAGTAAATTACATTATTATCAAAACTAATTAATAACAAATTCACTCATTTATTATATATAAAAATAAATATATACATGTTTAAAAATCAAACTCTGAAGGAGCCCGACCTGCGGCAGCAAGTTCTGGGCTCCAACCCGGCAGGTCTTGTCGGGTAAAGTCAGGTTGCTCTAGTGAACGGAGATAAGTCTGGCTATGCACGTGGGAGACGTCTACCTTCAGGGCTTTCTGCCCGAAATGACGAGAGAATAATTTATGATGTTGAGAAACAGAACATCTTTTTATGATCCACAGCACACTTTTTATAAGGAAATCCTCAAAAAGGAGGCGGTTTGGAAGGAAATCAGGGAGCTGCTGAGAGAAGTAAAGGCTCAGATCTGACTTTGTTTTTTGTTTGACTATTCCAATGTGAACTGTTCTTCCTTCCAGGTGTGTTGACTGTAAAGTTTTAGTGCTGTCAAGGTGCTTTTTGAACAGCTCATTACTGTTTAAATCACAAAACACACGATACAAGCTCCCAGGGCACAAATTCATGTCTTCAGATTACTTATTTTATAATGAGAATATATTTTGATAATAAAACTGAAATAGTAATAAGCAAATATAGGCTGTTTTTACTCGATAAATAACTTACAACTGGTAAAACAATAATACATTTTATTTATTTACGGAGAGCTTTTCATGGTACTCAAAGAAAATACATTAAAAAGGTAAAATTATTCTCAAAATTGTCAGATTCATTTTATATTGATGAACTGAATGTGAACCCTGTGAAACAAATCGTGCCTCTCTCGTATCTCATCTCATTTATCTGATTTTTGGAATGTGTAAAACATGATTTTAGTGGAAAAATAAGAAAATAAAATTGCAAATTGTTTAAATAAAACATGATTAGTGGTCAGAATAAAATGATGAAAAAGTCAAAAAGTCAGGGAGTGAAAACTGGGAATATTTAGAGAGAAATAAGAGAAACAGTACTGAGGCTGCGGTCCTGACAGTTGAAGCTGGTAGACACGAATACGTAGTGGCAGCAAAACAAAAACAAAAACAAACAAACAACTGAAAACACATCCTGCCGTCTTCCTGAGGAAGTAAACCGTCTGTGAAGTTCCTCGATATTCCTCGTCCTCCCGAGAGATTCCCATTGCTTTCCCTCCGGCTAAAGCTCGTTGGAGCTGAAACGCTGCGCTCAGTTATTAAATATTGAAAGAGCAGATGTGAAATACGAGCGTCTACCTTTGCATTGTCACAACAAAGGTACTTTAAACCTGACCTCCCTCTCCCTCGCCTCCCTCGCCTGTGTGGAATTCTCTCCAGGATATTCCAGACATTCCAGCAGCAGCGGGAAGCCTTTTATATTTTTAGAATAAAATTTACAGCTGCACATGTAACGGCGCTCAGATTCATTCATCCCCGCACGCAATCAATCATCTTAACGAGGAGCCAACGGGAGCCTTTGACCCTCTGATGCCTGGAAGAGGTCAAAGGTTGTTAATCAATGCCGCCGTATCGCCACATTAACTAGAAATAGAACAGAGATAAACAGGTTAGTTTAGTCTGATGGGAAAACAAAAAAACTGTTTCTCCGTGTACCCACAATGCAATGGGTTCAATGAAGTGATAAACTACAAAGGATGAGTTTAGATGAAAATTTAATGACCTCTGCGCCAGCAAAAGAGGCTGCCGCTGCAGAAAGATAAAATATAGATAAAAGAAAAATAACTGAAAATAAAAAGAGAAAAGCTTCAATAGAAACTGAATGAACGTGTGAATGAATGACTGAGTTCCAGCTGTTCAACATTACAATTTACCAACAACATTCATCTCTTTATTCTGTCCAACAACAAAACAACAACTATTATTCACACCCATTTATCCAAAACAAGCCATTAAACTCATCCATCACACGTCATATCTGTGTGAGCACAACTACAGTAAATATGGAAGGTCAAAGCTGAGCCAGGAAGTAGCTCTGCACAGTCTCAACGTCATTTTAAACTGTTTGTATGATACTGCGAACTCACAACCCTCGGTGACCGACTGCAGCTCAACCAGAGACACGTTCCTTTATCAGTGTTTGCTTTCAACATAACGGAAAGATAACAGAACATTCAAGAAGGAAAAGGAGTAACAATCTCGCAACCGCACAGATTTATCCCCGTGATCCGAGCGGCGCTCCTGAACCACGGCTTACATTAGAAATAGTTCTGTTTCCCACCAACTGCAGCAGATTCACAAAGTTATTTTTAATGATTCGTATCTGTTGTTTCGCCGTTCGTCTCATCCTCTGCATCACAAACAGGAAGACGGCTCCACCCCGGCAGAGCTTCGGGATAATACCATCAAACCCACGGCGCTCTGAACTCTCTCTACAGGACCTCATGTACCCATAATCCTCCACTCTGCTCCAACGTGCACAAACACACGGCTTAGACTTTCTTTTGCTCTATTTATTGTTCTTGCTGGCAGGAGAAATGGAGCTTTGCCTACAGCTTCATACACTCCTATATTATTCCCATATTTACCACTAAATTACACAAATCGTAGCAGAAACTTCCTCAGTGGAAGCAGAAGTACCTGTGCATCCCTAATTTAAACCTGTGTCATACCTGCCCGTCAAGTTATGTGTCCTAATAGAAAAATGGAATTATATTTATTAACAGAAGCCAAAGCTAAGACAGTAGATCCCGAGTTGTAAACAGGTCAAATCGACATATTAACATTCATCTGTGGAGCAAAGTCAGAATCCTCATTTCTGAGTTTACTGCTGCATGAAAACAGCCAGGAGGTCAAAGGTCAAACAGTCACTGTAGCCCGTCTGTAGTCTTGCGATTAGAGGGAAATCACAGGAGAGAGAGAAAGAGAGAGAAAGGAGGGGATGTGGTGAGAGGAAGAGAGACGAAGAGAGATGAAGGGGCAGAAATTGAAAGCCAGATGAAAAGAAGAGTTCCTGCTATATGTGATTCTTTTTCAAGAGAAGAGCACCGCCTCTCTCTCTTTCTCTCTCTCTCTCTCTCTCTCTCACTTACTTATTATAAGACACTCATTAAAGTGTGTGTGTGCTCACATATGAGGTCTTTCTACATTTTTTGTTGTGTAAGCGTGCGTATATATTTGGCTCATTAATCTGCTGTCGTCAGCCGGGTGGTTTCAGCACTCAGCATCACTAATATTCACACACACACACACACACACACACACAGAGCAGAGAGTGTGTGATGTGACAGAAAGCTGTGTGTGTGCAAACCTAACGAGACTCCTGCAGCATTGAAGACAACAGCTACAACAGACGAGAGGTTAAAAGTGTGTGTGTGTGTTTATCTGCAGCTCCCAGTTATTGTGTGTGTATGCCTGCGTGTTTCAGAATAAATTACTTCTAAGAACTTAAAAAGGTCTAATGAAATTTTTAAAAAGTGTGTTTCTCCTGGGCCCAGCAGGTATCGGGTATCTCGGGTGTTTCTGTGTGTTGTATTCTTACTTGCGGCCTCCACCAGCTCCGGGTGCAGACTGTAGGGGATCAGAGGGTCGGGCAGGTCGGCAAAGAAAGCCTTCAGCGCTCCGGCGGCAGCGTTCACCGCCACGTCCATCACCACAAAGTCGATGCTGTGATCTACAAAGGGAGAGAGAGAGAGAGAGAGAGAGAGTGAGTTTGATTTTCTTCACAGAGACATATTTCATGTTTTCATATCTGTTGTTTCACTGCAGCTTCAGCTCCAGTTTGTTTCATCCTCTGCATCGCAAACAGAGCAAACAGGAAAACGGCTCCACCCAGGCAGCGCTTCAGGATGATATGATCAAACTCACAGTGCTCGGAAATCTCTCTACAGGACTTCATGTTCCCACAATCCTCCACTTTAACACTCTGCTCCTCCAATTCTTCCTCAACATGCACAAACACATGGCTCTGACTTTCTTTTGCTCTATTTATTGTTCTTGCTAGCAGGAGAAATGGAGCCTTTCTTTCAAGGAAATTTCTAAATTCCTATATTATTCCTATAATTAGTACCAATAAAAAAAAAAGACATAATAACAGATCCTTGAAACAAAGCATTACCGGTGTAAAGACTGTATTTTACTGTATTTTTAAGTTATCTGGATTCTGTGAAAGAAAAAGGAGCGAGAAGAAGAAGAACTCTGCCACCCTTTCTCAAAATAAATAAATAACATGAGGATAGACACTTCCAACAAAATAAGAGCACACAGAACAACACGACTAAACATAAATATTACTCCAACTACTCACTTCACATTGAGCAAATCTCATTTTTTTTTACACATTTTCTTACATTGACTCAAATTTAAGAAGCAATATTCCCCAAACAAAGAGTTTGGCACTCTACATGCTGAAATGGGCAGATGGATTAAAGTCATGCTGACAGTAATTTAATAAAAAAATCATCAAAATCCAACAGAAACTTTTAAAAATACTGAAACTAACCAGCCTACACAGCCACAGTGGACCGGCTCAGTCTGATGATTAATAACAACAAAATAGTGTTTGTCTGAAAAAGAGTGTTTAATATTTTATAATCAGAACTGGAGCTGTTCATGGGGTTAACTCAGCTGACAACACAAAGCTTTTGTCAGAGGAAAAAACTCTTTACTTGATATCAGAGCAAACACAGAGCACACGTCCCCACTGATTAATTAAACTAAATCAAAAAGTGGACTTTCTTTCAGCCTAGTGAGACGTGTCCATCCCAGAACACAAGTTTAGACAGAGCAGAGTGACAGCTGGTACTGGAGGAGTCTGATGTCGGACGTTGGAAGGTCAGAACAGACAGAAGAAAGTCCTGCACATCTCTTTCATCAGACAGGTGCGTAGGAGCGGGGTGAGTAGATGAAAACGTTGCAAAGATAAAGTCCTGCACACTGTTTAACTTGCAATATAACATTTATTCTGCCTCATCAGGTTCAAAGGAACGGATAGCTGTGGTATTCTATTCGTATTCTAGTTCCAAAATGTAAAACACATATTTTAGGAGTTGCTAGTGGATTACCACAGCAGACTGATATATTACTAAAATATCCCAAATACATTTTGTTCCAATGGCTTATAAATAAATAAACTTAAACTGGGCTCTGGCATCAGCAATTAGACTGGCTCTTTTAGTTTTGGAGTCGATATGAACGTCAAACAGCACAACCCTCGTGCTCATCATGGGCCCTCCTCGAAGCACAACTGAACCCTCTTTGGGAACCACTGACCAAGACATCAACTCTATATAATTTATCTTAAACGTTTCAGTTATTCAATAATGAACAAATTTCAATAACAACACAACAATCACTGACAGTCCAAAGGCTAAAGCCTGCGTAGACGACCCAGTGTTCCCCTCTTTACAGCAAAGCCCTTTAGCATCGAGTTAAACTTGAGCAGCAGAGTCTCAGACGTGGGTTTGATAACCCACGTTGATCCATTCAGATACGGGACTTTCCTGGGTCAACGCTTCAGTCTTAAGAATATCAAAGGAGCTTGCAAGTATTTGTGTTGCAGCAGCGAGGCTCACAGCTGAGCTTTGTGTCTGAGCAGCAGAACAGAGCTCCTCTCTGATCACAGCTAACAGAGGTTATCATCAGCTATCTGTCTGCAGGCACACAGGCCTGAGTGTTTCTCTGATGGAGCAGCAGGGCTCCGGCAGAATACACGTCCAGTTCAAACATCCATTTTTCTGCTCTGTTGTTCCTGCAGAGAGAGGAGGGAAGCAGCACCATCGCTCAAGTCTGACTTGACTTTTCTGTTTGGAAAAGTTTTGAAAGCGAGCAGGTCGGCTCATCTCTTCAGTCTGGAGCTGGGGATCAAACCGGTGTCAGCTTTCTCATTAACCTCCAGGAAAAATACTGAGCAAGGACGGCTCAGAAGAGGAAGGGAAAAAAATCACCCGTCAGTTACCAGAGATACGGGCTGAAAAATAAATATATATCACTTCCTGTTTTGACACGCTGACGGCCAAATGACGACGGGAAGGAGGAGAAAGAGGGAGGAGAGAGGGGAGAGAGAAAGAGGGCCGAGCCCTGAGGTAACACGACAGCTGTCACGCTGCATCTGAAAGACTGCCAACACACACACACACACACACACAAACACACAAACACACAGAGAGCTCACCAGAAATACTCTCAAGGAAATAAAGAGACAGGAGGGGAGGCAGTGAGGAGAGAGATATAAACAACAGGAAATGCAGAAATAAAAGGAGGACAAAAAAGGACGGAGGGGACGCAGGAGCACAGAGACAAAATGAGGAGATTAGACGAACGAGGGAAGTAAAAAAGAGGAGAGAATCAAAGAGGAGGTGTTGTTTAATGGAGTGTAAACAACCAACAAATGCTGCTTCAGCCCAAAACTGTTAACCAAGCAAAACCGCAGCGACCTCTGAATCCCAGAGGAAGCCCAGCGTAACTCCCCGAGCAGATTCATGTAAATCTTCAACTATTTCCATAAAAATGCATCCAGCTTATTTAGTGGAAGTAGCCGGGAGCTGGCAGCCCACCATCCCCTCCTACTGACAGAGGAGCTAATTGGCTGTAATGGTGCTTTTCACACACGGATACGATCGAGCTGCAGCGAGGAAGGAGGGCAGTGCGAAGCCTGTGCAGAGTCTAAACACAAATACACAACCTGGCAAAGTCGCCTACGGCAAGTCATGAGGGGGAGGCCTACAGGGAGTAACACAGAGTTTATTTAAGATGTCCGGGAACAGCAGGTTGACACGGTGCACAACCTAAACCACAGCAACTCTAATCTCTGACAGTTACAGCAGCGTTTGACTTTGTTTTCTTATTAAAAGACTGCCATTATGTGACATTTAACACTTAAAGATCCACAGGAAGAAGAAAAAGACACCAGATGACTGAATGAAAAGCATTTTGCATGTATTAATCCTTATATTACCAATATGTGAACGGTTTGTAACGTAACTTAAAAACTGGAACCTTTCTGATTTCTGTCTAAAAGGATTCGGGACAAGTTTGCTGTGAAAATCCAAAGCATGTGACATTTCTGCGCACTCTTGAGTACCAGTGTTGAGTAACAGTGTGCAACACTAGCTAACATTAGTGTGGAGTCAACGAACAAGCAGCACCCGCCACAACACAACCTCAAAACATTACTGCAAACATTTAAAATATAATGCCATATTGTGTTTCCAGCGTTTAACTAACGCAGATATATTGCTATCTCGCTAAAACACAGTCTTGAGAGAATTCATCCAGACTTGAACGACTGATCTGGGTGGCTTTGCTGTTCGAAGGTTGCTTTTCATACATGTGTGGTGAGCCTGGTTGGGCTGACCTTAAGTTTGTTTGCTCTGTAACAAAATACTGTCTGAGTGGATATGTTAGTCGTTACTAATTATCACTGGATTCCCTCTGATACTAAAGAACACCTGAACATGATGATTAGGCGAGATCAGAAGATTTAAGGGGCTTAATCTCGTTTATAATATATAATTTATGGATTAATATGTGGACTGCTACTGTGTGTATGACGTCTGCATGTTGCAGTATGACTGACACTGAGACTGAGGGTGTGTCATTTCTTTCTTTGGTGTATTTCTCCTTTATTAATAATACTTAGCCATTATCATGTAACGACTTCTGAGATGCCTATTTATGACACAAACTGATTAACATTAGACTGACCAGCTCGTCTCCGTATTCCACCACCTGGCTGTAAAATGAGCGACACTGCTGAGCGCGTGCTGGTGATTTCTGCCTGTGGCGACTTTATTTACACCAACAGCCGGTTTGGCTGCTCACCAGCGCTCGTGTGCAGGTTCCACTCGGCTCCGCAGGGCATGTGTTTCTCTTTAAGCACTTCTGCTGCGTGGTGAGATTTGGAATCAGTTTTCTCTGTGGGTTGAATTTATTGCACGCATCACACAAACGCCACTCCATTAGTAACATGTTTTCCGAGGAACTCCTGAGTTCTTTAAACGTTCATGGGAAAATAATTTAGAATCACGGCCTGTGAAAATAATGAGAACCACCGACCTCTGTGCTTTGAAAGTCCAGGGACACATGTGCTCCTTCTTCGGGTTTCTAGGTAGTTGAATATGTATTTATGTGTGCAGGTGTGTGTTTGATTGGTTTACCTTGATCAAACTGTTTCTGGATGTTGTCCTGGTCCGTCTTGTTCCCACTGACGCGATACAGGCCTTCTGTCGTCAGACCTGCAAACACAAACAACATTCAGTTCAGTAACAGCTCTGATAGACTTCAGTCATGTGGAATTTAATTTAAAGTGTGTTAAAGTGTTGAATTTTAACACATGGGCCAACAGGATGTGTAATTGGTTTCAGCTTATGTGGTTTTCTGTAACCACATTCTGAGATTTCTTTTTGGCTTTTTATGCCATAAATTCCAGAAATGTCTCAGAACTTTCTCTTTCTAGGGTTTAACAGCCTCTGAAACTCATTGTTTCATGAATAATTTGGGCCTTTTCTCAATAAAGTCTGGATCATTTCTGGTTTCCTGTGAACAGCGCTGTAGTCAAGACCACCTCTATCGAGTTTCAGACGAGTCCGAGAACCAGGACTAAGATGAGTCCAAATGAGAGAAACAGACTCAAGACCAAGACAGTGGCGGCCACCAACACATCAACATCACAATCCATGTATATATAGCTACATAGCTACAAATAATAAGCTTTTAATCATGCATGAAAGGTAAAGAATACAGCAGAGAAAAGAAGAAAGTAATTAAACGAGAAAGCAAAGACAGAGGCAGCAAACCAGCTCCAATTTTCTTTTTTCAAATTAATATAGTAGATATTTCTTTTATTTCACAATCGTAGTATTAAAGTCTTTCCATCTCCCAGTTCTCTTGTGATAGTTTAGCCATTTACTTTATTGTCATTGTTATTAAGGTACATTTGATATGTTTATCTCTTTTTATTCTATTTTAGCTAATTTTTGTTTTAACATCTATGTGCACTTTTTTCATAATGTACAGTCTGAACTGGATTTATCTACAACCATCTATGAGTAAGTATGAGCCTTTATGTTTGCTGCAGCCATAAATATTCATTGTTATTTGTTAGCCTGTTAAATATTGCATTGTGCGTCAGGTAGGCGTAATCATTTTCTGCCTACACCATTTCAGTCATTACTACAATCTGTTGTGTCTGACATGTGCCTGTTTAAGCACTCGGTTACAGTTTCTGGTTGCAGTATTAAATGATCAAATTCTTTTCGGCAGGTCTCCCACATAACCTTGTATACATGATGATGGCATCTGGTCCAACGCAGAGCAGTGGTTTGCCTCAACAACACGACAGTTTCTGCAGCATGTTCGTTCATAATTCAACAGCAAAAAGGCTGTGAAACAATACCAAGCATTACTCATTCACAAGAGGAAACACCAACCTGAAGCTATCAATTTGTCGACATCAACAACAACGTTAACAGATGAACAGTAAATAACAAACAATTTAGTTATTTTGTGTTTGAGCCTTCAGCTGGTCTGAGAGCAGCATTTGTTAGCGTCTCCGACCGTAAATATCGCAGCCAGCTGGCACCTGACAGCTGATCTCAAACCAGCACATATGGAGACAAGAGTGTCTTAATTACGGCTATAATGTGTGTTCTGGCAGAAGGGATGAGCACAAAACACACACACACACACACACACAAAACACACACACTCACACACACTTCATACAGGTTGTAGTTCTGCTCTGTCGCTGCTGCAAGGTCATCCACACTGCAGTATACATGCCTGAGTGTGTGTGTGTGTGTGTGTGTGTGTCCACCCTGCCTCTCTGCTGGAGCTCTTCACAGGAAACTCACACACACACACACACTGACTGTTGGATCTGCACGGCTGCTGTTGGACTGAACCCACCTTCCACGTCGACTCGGAGGGTTCGGGGGCGAAGTCAGTGTGAACGTGAACACCAGGGATCCCCATTCGACCAGATTTAACTCCTCCAGACGTAAAGAGAAAGAGAGAAAAGAGCTCTCATTCTGGTGTTGGATCAGCTTTAATATTTCGGAGCTCTCGGTTCCTCGTCGCTGTCTCTCTGAAGGACATTATGCAGTTCACGCTTTCTTTCTGTGTTTGGAAAATCTGCAGAAATGAATATGGTTTCAGTGCGCACCGTGAAATCAATTTCTTAAGTTATGTGCTAATAATCTGCAGCAGTATTTGTTCATGCTGTGAAAAGGCTTTAACCATGTACGGTGATTTTCCACCTTGGACTCCAGAACATTCATATCCTCTAAAGTCTTGGTTATTCATTTCAAATATAATTAGCTGTTTTCCTGTTACACCCCCTTCTTCAAAATTGGCAATTTCATCCTCATTAACAACAAACTTCACAAAGCAGCTCGTAAAAAGCGGATATTAAAACTATATTTTAACAATCTTTGAGCCTCTTTTGAAGGACCAGCGGGTTGGATTTTGTGCCATCGAGTGGTGAAGCTGCAGATTGCGACCGACTGAATACCGCTCGCCAACTCCAGTGGCGGGAAACGGCCTATCTGGAGCCGGTTTGTCCGTTGGTTTGTCGGTTCAACGTTCAACATCGATTGAATATCGATATATGTCGACGAGAACCGTTATAATGTACGACACAGCTCCGTCTGTCTCGTTTCATGCTTTTTATTATTTTTCTGTCCCTCGCACAGGAAGATGACGTCCACATCCTAAATCACCAACCACTAAAACAGTCTGAGATGTGTTCAGTGACGGTCGGTCATCGTCTGCGTCTCAATAATCCTCCAGAAGTTCGTTTTTTTTTATCTACAAGACAACTTTGAAATTGTTCTTCGGGTTAATTAGCTCAGTGTTCTCAGACACCTGTGTGGAGGAGACCGCACAGTTAAAACCCTGAAAATCTATTTATCCATTTATTTATTTGCCTCTTCTATTTCACATTTGGTTTTCCAGCAAATAAAACAGCCACTGATCGAGTAATCAGAGCATCTGTATTTGTTATTAATAAGGCAGCCGGTAGAGTGGGTTATTGAGCTGGGATGAAAATAGACAGTCTTACACCGATATGACGATGTGAAGGCTGCTTTCTAAAATAAATAACTTTATTAAAGCATAGTTACGGTAAATATGATGTAATGTAACAAACAGGCTTCATTGTCAACCATTTATAGAAACAAACGCTAAGAAATAAAGAATAAATAAATAAAATAAATAACTAAAAGCTATCATTCATCATATACTGTGAATAAAATGTTTACATATTGCTGCATACCAGATTACATATACACCCATACTGATGTGGCTGCAACAGAGCAATAATAATAATAATAATAATGATATTGGCCGCCCAATATATCGGTCAGACAGTCAGTTATTAAGAACTGGATATCATTCATCACCCATATCTGATGTGATTCCTTCTGTGTAATGATATTTAATGGCTTTTGTTGTATAATTAATCAATATAAACCCGTTTATGCGTATGGGAAATATCACCTGAATCCATCTTAATTTCAAAATATTGATTTTGATTATGTTAGCGTGGAAACATTGTGTATAACAAGAGGAATATTAATGGTAATAGAGTCTGAGCGTCCTGTGACCTGCTTGTTGCTTCAGAGGCTTTTCCACTCGGCCAAGAATAACTGGGGGAAACACTGTTGTTTGAAAAATGTTGGCAGGAGGAGGCTAAATTTTAGGATATTGAATACTGGCACAAAACAGCAGCTTCGGTCCAAAAATATCAGACTTCTTTGAAAACGTGCATGGGTCAAACCAGAAAACGGGGAACATTACTTCAGTTAACTGTACATCATAATGTGCTTAAAAACGTGCTCAAACTTAAATACAATGACAAAAAAAAAAAAAAAATCAAATACACAAATGAGTTATTTTGGCAGATGTGATAAAACAAGCTGGGCCTGTCAGCTGACACTAATTAATATTAATGTAACATGCAAATAAAACAGTAAGACTTCTGTCGTCTGCAGGAAGAGAGGTACGGAAAGCTCGTCGTCGTCCAGCGCCGCAGGGAGCCGCATGACTGATAAACAAACAGTAAACACGTCACCCGCCGCACCATCAGTCTGTCTGTACGTCACCTCGGGCCAATCAGCTTAACATCGATCTGCAGATCAGTCCCGCCCACAGCTTCACCAGCAAACAGCACAGTGGGAGGTCACGTGGTGAGAGAGGGTCAGACGCAAACACACGTTTGGCAGATTATAAAATGAAATACATCATCAACCAGGAACGTCTGGGGACGGGTCACTGCTCCAATCAGGGGGAATATACAGAATATAAGGCTGGAAATGACATTCGAATGATCCAAGAACTTATGTTGCATAAAAGTAATTTAGTTTTTAAGAATATGAGAAATATGTAGATGAATAATGTGGTCAGGAATTTCAAGAATTCAAGTCTTTTAGGGGTTAACCGCTCTACTAACTAAAGTATTTTAATCAGTTTCCATTCTCCTCGGAGGTCAGCGTCTCAGTGAACTTCATTTGCATTTTGTTTTGTAAAGAAGATCAACTTACTGTAGCTCCTGTGTACTGAGATTAAAGACTTACTGAGGTTTTACTTAACAGTCATTGCTAACAGTTAGCTGATTATTTTCTCAAGTAATCAGTTTATAATTTGCTTAATAAAATGTTAAATATTTATAATATTAATTCATATTGCACAGTGAGAAAAGCTGAAGATATTAGATCTTATTGTACCTTTCAGTAGCTCTTGATGTCTCAGTTTGGCTGCTAATCTAAAGTTAAAGAGAATTAAAATCACGACCTTCAGATATTATATATTTCGCAGAAAACACTATAAAACGTGGTTCAGTTTTATGTCATATGACAAAGAAAATCAGCAAATTTTGGGGCATTTTTGCCTTTAAAAAAAAAAGACTGAAATGATTAATGGACTAATTAATAATATCTGATAAGAATCCCGTAAACAGTGTTGTTCTGTTGTTGATTGTCAGCACTGACACTTAAAGGGGCCACTGTTGTAATGTGCTCAACTTAAAAAGAGATTTTTAAAATACTGAAAGTCTCTGATCACCTGAATTTCCTTCCTAAAATATATTCAGTCATTTTGACTTAATTTACTGATTGTCCTTTAAAAAAGTAGCAGAATTAGTTTTATTCCATCAATCATCCGGTGAAAGTAGGTGTCACCCCCCCCCCCCCCC
>NW_023339873.1:1270564-1270773 GCF_004916995.1 Morone saxatilis
TGTGTGTGAGAGTGTGTGTGTGTGTTGAGAGAGAGTGTGTGTGTGTGTGTGTGTGTGTGTTGACTCAGGTGTGAGAGAGAACACTTCGTCTTAGCTCTTAAGGTAACAGAACAGAAATCTGAGGAAAGCAGCGTCTTTTGTGTTTGCTTAATGACCTCAGTCTAATCAGCAACCCACTCGACCCAATTTGTTTAGGTGTGTGTGTGTGT
>NW_023339873.1:1270829-1271339 GCF_004916995.1 Morone saxatilis
TCAGCAGAATACACAGGCACAGAAAACAGAGTGGGTGGAAAGCCTTAAATGTGTTCTGTAGCTGTATATTTAATATGTTTAGATGACTGTATTTGTGAGGACCGACTCCGCAGCGAACAGCCCGAAGCTTCCACCGTCCGCCCGATGACACACTGATATCAGATAAATTACACGGTAGAGAAAACGCCTTGTTCAAACGTCTGAACTCATCCGAAACCTCTGAGTCACAGTCGTGCAACTTAAACTCAGCTTGTTCCTGATCCGTTTCTTCACACTGAGCACACAGTAAGTTCAGAGTTTCACGTTTCACAGCAAACTGAACATCGTGACGTCGACCACAGGCCACAAAGGCAGACAGCGAGAAGCTCGATGGTGAGGAGGAATTTTAATGGTTGCGGTCACGAACTAAACTCACTCAAAATTAAATACGAGCTGTGGTATTTACTAAGGTTAGAATACAGTTTCTATTTATACTAACGTTAACTGAGCTGATTGTTACAGACAATGCTC
>NW_023339873.1:1271397-1273625 GCF_004916995.1 Morone saxatilis
GCATACAGAGCCAATTCTCAGACTCCAGATCGAATTTCACGCTACATCAACACTGTGGCACCAGACCAGAAGTCCATCAGTCAGAGGCAGGTTAGACGAGATTTTAAGCAGAGAAACGATCAAAGGACAAAGTTCACAGCTAGTGGTGGCAGGAAAACACACTGACAACGCTCTGCTTCTGAGACACTATCGGTGGGATTGGAAGACATACGGACCCAAGACCTTTAAAGACCACTATGAATAGAGCCCAACTGATATTATATTAGTGCAAAAATCTGTCTATTTTCATTCCAGTTCAAAGATTCACTCTATTGGTCGCCATACTGGTAATAGGTGACTTTTTCCCCTCTAAAATTGGTATCAGTAAACTGGAAGACCCTGCAGACATCCTGTTAATGCTGTCCATCATGAAGACGTGTAAGCAGTAAAGATGTCAGTTGCATCTAATATGATATTTGAATGTCAAACTGCTGTCCTCTGTAATACTGTGTTGTACTTGACTGTGTTTTTATGCGAGACACTGTGAAGTCTAATCTAATCTAATGAACTATTCTAAAGCATTATCTGAAACTAATCTTGGTACTTCTTGGTAAACAGCTCATTTCCAGTGGTGTAACATAAAAGTCCAACTGATAAAGTCATCACAAATGGATATTTCTATCAAATTCCCTTTCTCTCCAGAGATAGCAGCCCATTATTTCATCAACCCTTCAGACTAGCTTCAATGGAAAACACATTAAGGAAGTCATGTTGTTTTTATTGTAACACATGTCAATCTATAATAATCGGCTGATAACGATAATTATTTTTCAGTGTTTCCCAATTCATCCATGTGCCCTGAACGCAGCATCGCTCATTCACCTCTGACCTTAAAATGACCCCCACTCCGACAAAAATGTCACCGCCCTGAACATCTCTGTGTCCTTGTGAGGACATTTGATTCTCAACAGGATGTAACACACACACACACACACACACACACACACAGCGGACCTGAGGGGAAGGAAATTAACAGTGCAGCTCATGTTTGCATGTTGGGATCTGATAAGACTCGTCCTGCTGTGATATGATCTAATATCCTGATGCACGCACACACACAGTTCCTCTCATCACACTCTCTCACTATCTCTATCTATTTCTATCTTATCTCAAAGCTGTGTCACTGCCTCTGCCACTACCTGTCTGTCTGTCTGTCTGTCTATTGGACACTTGCCACAGATGTTTTATTGCCGTGACAACCATCTGCTGTGGGAGGAGACAGGAAGCAAGTGTGTGTTATTTTCTTTCATCATCAGCACTGATAAATGGTCCTCAGTTCGAGGCCTGTTTTTATCAAGTAACTCTAAACTCTACCTGCAGATGATATATAAACTATATAATGTGGATGATGATACATTAACCCGGGCATCCGCTGTACACTTTGGGGCCCGTCTCTGACCCCGTCATCGGAGTTGGAGCGAATTTCAGCTTCAACAGCCGCCGGACATTCGGGTGAATTCCTGAGATCTCAGACATTTTGATCGGCTGATGTCAGGCTCGCACACAGTTGAACAGTCGATTCCCCAAAGTCTGCTTTTTTTCTCTCACTGCGCCTACAGATGATCCAATACCATTTTTTCCTTCCTTGTTATTTTCTAAGAAGCGTACACTACTAAACCATAAATCATAAATCCATAAAGACACTGATATCCCGGGGAAAATCATGGCAAATGGGATGCTGCAGCAATTTTGTAGTCGATGCCACCGAAATTCAACAACGCTCAAACGCTTTGATACCTCGGTGAAAATGCCTTCAATACTGAGTATCAGCTGATACCTGCTCAAAGTGGCAAAGAGAGCGTCTGAAAGGAAAATACAGAGGCTGGTTGAGCTGTGGATGTTTCCTCCTCCTCCATCACGGCCAATATGAACAAGACAAAGATATAAACTGCTGTTTTTAGAAGCAGCAAACAAACTTCTACCTGCCCTGGAGGTTTCAAACTAAACTTTACTGACAATTGTCAACAGCTAGAAAGGGTCTGTTTCATTTCTCTATTTTACTTGTACAGTGTGAACACAGAAATCATGAGCTTCGGTTTTAGATTGGAGATGATCTGGAAGGAAAATCAATGATGATTTATACTAATTGTAACACACATACTGATTGAGTACTGTAACAGTCCCTCCCACCCTGTTTGCTTTACAGATACAGAGGGTTGGCAGGTAGGTGGAGCAGGTAGGTGGAGCAG
>NW_023339873.1:1273725-1276792 GCF_004916995.1 Morone saxatilis
GAGCTGGGAGGTGGAGCTGGGAGGGTCGCCTGCTTTGGGTGGGTGTGGCTCTGAGAAAGGTCAAGACTGCCCTTCTGCGGCTTCCTACAGCACAAGCCTTCAGCCCTCTTCCTTTGTTTGATTTGCTGCAACACCCACACACACGTCAGTTAAATAAATAGCTTTTTTTTTTTACTGATATATCTGTGTGGCCTCCCTTTTTGTTGGCAGCCCTGAGCCAGTTGGTAACAGTATTAATCATGATTATGAAATTTATTTTTCTGCGTTGTAAAAACAAAAACCTTTTTACTGACTGTTGTGAAAACCAGATTAAATGTTCCAACACAGAGTTGATGTGTTCAATAATGAAACAAAGATGCACAAAAACGTCTGACTGATTGCTATAAAAATAAAAAACTCCCACATTGTTCAACACATACAGAGACTGATTGTTGTGATAACTGCAAACACTGTTCATGCCCTGAGGAAAAGATCCAAACACACTCTCTAAAAACAGTCCCTACTGTTGTTCAGGGGAGATGTGAACACTGAAAGCAGAACTATACTGCTTTTGTCAAACCAACATCTGCGTTACTGTGTAAGGTGACCCTTGATCTGGGCTGTTTGATAATGACTCATCACACTGAGGTGTTTACTCGTCCTTATAAAGACGAACTGAGTCCAAACGTCCAACTGTTAAACATGCTATTCCCATTAAGATAACGACTTTAAGGTGTTGACGTGACGGGCTCGACAGCACTGAGATAATCAGATTAAAGTAGCTGAACACGTAAACACAGTCTGTGTTTACACGCTGGTGTTGTGAACAGTTCAACAGATTTATTTTCAGAACAGCTACAGGAACGGGAAATCATTTATAACGAGATCTAAGAATTATCAAGTTGACAATGTTTTTATTCACACTATCACGTTATCAACCTGCCATTGTATTTTGTCCTTGTTGGATCCTACTAATACAAAGCCTGATATATCTTATTCCTCTGTGCCACAGAGCTCCATTGTTGTGTTAAAACTATTAAAAACACATCAATGAGCCACACTGTTGCACTGGGTGACATGTTCCATCATTACCATGAACACACAAACTGTGGTTTGTTTTGATTCAACCCCACATACACAACCCTGCTGCCACAGACTTACTGCTCTCAGTGTGCCAACTACTTTCAGTTTTGAAATGAAAACAGTGATGTGGGAAACGAATAGGGTTGCAAAACAGGGACGTATATATCAGCTATCCACTGAATCCTGGATGGTGTCCAGTTGAAAAATTATAAGATATCACCTGACCCCAGAGACAACCCTGCACCAGTAGGAGCTCTGAAGCGTGTGCTGGGGAAATATGCTCCTGAATACATTACATCTGGATTCATAATGGCATGCAGAGACGCTGAGCCGAAAGCACAGTGTGTTAAATGTGGTAAAATCCCATCAAATGAGAACTGAATTTGAATTTATTGAAAGGACGCTCCCTTGAAATGCAGCATCTCATTTTTAAAGGTAGTCCTAAATAAGGCGCCGAAAGCACTGAAGCTCCAGAGACACCTGGGATGCGTCGGGAAGCCAAAAGATTATTTCCAACAGAAAAGGGACGAGCTTCAGGCACAGAAAGCCATTACAACATTAATAACTCCGTCAAAAGCCACTTTCAAAGCTGGCTATATGGTATATTTATTTTGGCCATTGCAGCTGACAGTTGTATAACACCCCTGCACAAGAGGGACAAATGTGGATTAATCTAGCACTGGAAATAGCCCCTAACAAACACACTCTTTCCTCTTGTTTGTTTGATAAAAACTACAGGGTAGGGAAGTCAGGAAGTACTGAGAGAAGATTGTTTCGTTTAGGTCTTTTTTTTAAATGGAAAAGAGGTTAAAATGTGTTTATTTTCATGGAACCAAAACTGTCACGTATATTAAACATTTTCAAGCTAGACCTAGTCTTACTGTAAATATATACTGTATGTAAACTGGGCAGCCATTTGGGCCTGGACTTTATAAATGAACTGATAAATAGATGGTACGGTTGAATCAAAGTAACCAGATATACATTTATGTAAAGCGATGTCGCTAATGGACAGATAGTGTTCAGGATTACAGGTGAAACGATTGTGTTTATTGAGCGAACTGTCCCTAATATTCTGAACATAAACTTTATCCTGGATGAGGTTTTGCATCTGGATTGACCAAAAAGTCAAATTTTTATATATCTACATTCACATATGTGCTGTTCTGTGTTTGTTACTAGTGTGTGAACTCTGACGGTAAACAGGATCCGCTGCTTCCACTTCAGCAGATCCCAGCCAGCTTGCTCCAGTTTCTCACATCCATGACATTAAGCTCTATCCCGCTCATTATAAATAGGATATGACATGCTAACATGCGGTGACTCCTATAAGGAAGATGAATGTGCAGGTGAAAAGCGCAGATTTTTCTCACAATCCTCGAGCTGAGAAATGAGCTGAGCTTTCTGGTCTGGAAGTCATTCTGCTGCCGATACTCTCCTCCAGAGAGAGAGAAAGCAGAGTGTGTCAGAGAAAGAGTGCAGCTTTATGTGTATGGAACTAATGACCTAAGGTGAGCACTTTCTTTGTCTTTTTTTTTTTCCTCTCACACTCTCACACACCAACACACACACACACACACACGGAGTTGTGGTCTGGTGGAGTCATCAGTTTCGCTGGTGTGTTAATTTAATGACCGGCCCTCCACACAACCACGGGTCAATATAAATCAATACAAAGGCTGCAAGGAGAGAGTGTGTGTGTGTGTGTGAGTATGATTTAATATCTGGGCACCTTGGGTAACGAGATCCATCCCCCCACATACACACACACACAGTCTCTGCAGACAAGAGGCCCACAGCTGCAGTCTGCTTTCAGACTCTCAGTCGGGAGTTCACTGCTAAATCACAATTTCATCCAAATGTATAGTTTCGGTTTTGGTCTCTGCTAAATGAAAACAGTGTGTCTTCTTCTCAGAGGCCGACAGCAGCTTCTCTCCTCTCGTGTTTTCAAGCTATGAACGACACAGACATCTCAAACGTGACGGGCAGGGCTACAGGGGGAAGC
>NW_023339873.1:1276892-1285229 GCF_004916995.1 Morone saxatilis
GGGGAGGGGAGGGGAGGGGAGAGGAGAGGAGAGGAGAGGAGAGGGGAAAGGAGAAGAGAGGAGAAGAGAAGAGGAGAGGAGGGGAGGGGAAAGGAGAGAAGAGAATAGAGAAGAGGGGAGAAGAGAGTGTTATCAGCCTCCTGCAGCAGGGAGGAGGAGGTGAGAAGCACAACCACCAGCGCCTCCTCTCCTCCACCTCCCTCTATCTCTCCATGCTTCTTCATTTGGTACCTGTTTCCTCTTTATGTCAGATCTCCCTCCCTCTCCTCGTCTCTCGGTACCCGCCAGCAGTTTCAATTTGCTTTATTAGTACGACACGTAAACACGATTGTGTTGCCAAAACAGACAATGGGGGAATAGTGGATGAGGAAAAGTATCATTTCAACACTTGATACTGGCGTCACATTAAAACAAGTATTGCTTTATTTAACTGGTTAGTCTCAATTTAATACTGGTGGTTATTTCTATATAGCTTAATGCCTGTTACTGGGACAGATTCCCCTTGAATTCAATGAAACAAGGCGGTGAAAACACTACCGCTTTTGTCCACAGGGGCCGCCAAGAATCAACACAAAATGAAAGTTTATTGTAGCTGCAGGAAGTGTGACGTCAACGATGAGGTGCAACATCATATTATCAATAATTAACAGTTACACTGTCAAATAATCTGATAAAAAAGCAACATATTAATATTTGTCACTTATTACTGATTCCACAAATTGAACAGATGTTTAATCATGAATGAGTTGTTGTGTAAGAGTGAATGTGTGAATAAAGACAACAACAAGTCGTGTGTTTGCTCCATCAGCTCCAGTGTAAACACAGAACTCACCTTTCATTTACAGTATTGTGCCTCACAGACAGTCTGTATTCATCTCAGACAGCAGTTACCTTCTCATTCTTCAAAAGTTAAATTAAAAATACTCCAAACTCCTAACACCAAAGCACACACACTGACCTCCCCACAGTCTGAGCTGTTCTGTTGTGATCTCAGTGTGTGTGTGTGTGTGTGTGTGTGTGTTGACGGCAGGACAGATGTCCGGCTTTCAGGAGGCGACAGGAGCAGCAGACAACACACCCACACAGTCACACACCCTAATTTCTAATGTAACAGAGACAGATGGGCCAGTATTATAAATAGAGCCGTCAAGCTGCAGCTACCTAGCTACTGCTCTATTTACTCTCACACACACACACACACACACACACACACACGTTCACTTTCTGTTTTGTCCTTTTTTTCTGATTTCATCATTTTGTCAGGTCATTTCTCTTCCAGCAGCAGAATGAGGCCTAATAAATGGTATTTTAACAGAAACTCACCTCTGCAAAGAGCGACACAGCAACCTAAAATATCAGTGAGATAAGTAAGCGATGGAAGAAATGAGAGTATAAAGCTTTAATCAAAATGAGTTGGTAATTGAGTTGCTGCTTTGTATTGGAAAATGGAGATTCAACCTTTTTACACATTCATAGGCTAAAAGATAAAATATTGTATTCACTAAGAAATGTTGTAAAACTTAGTTGTAATCTTACATGATTTATATTTATGGCTGCTTTTTCCTCTCTATCCAATATTGTACATTTTAAAAAGATGATGACAGGCCGTGTTTCTCTGTATACTTAGTGTTTATAGTAATCAGTAGTAAGTATTTAGATCCTTTACTTAGGTAAAAGTACCAATATCACACAGTAGAAATACTCTGTTACAGGTAAATATCAACTAAATAAAAGTATTATCAGGAAAATGTATTTAACGTATCCTAAGTAAAAGTAGCCAATGCAGAAAAGACCTGTGAGCAGTATATCTTATGATATATAATATGACTACTATATAAATGTAGCATTAGGTGCATGCAATAATGTTCAAGCAGCATTTAACTAATTTTGAACTGTTTTATATTGGGCTGCAACTAATGATTCTTTTCATTATGGATTAATCTGCTGATTATTTACTTCTCTTCACTGTTTGTCAAATATAAGAAAAATAGTGCAATTAGTGACAGCTCTTTTGTCCAAACAGTCCAAACCTTACAATTATTCAGTTCACAGTCATTTAAGACGAAAGAAAAGCTGCGAATTCTTCACATCTGAGAAGCTGAAGCCATGAAACGTTGGATACTTTTGCATTAAGAATGACAAAACTGCTCTACAGCTGTTGCTTTCGACATTACAACAATGTCAACATTAATGAGTCAGTTTTACAACAAACAGATGCGTCACTTATTAGCTGTCAAATTCTGTTACACACACAACTGAACACACACTCTGCAGTGTTCAGTGACTTATTTGAACTGGCGCAAACACACACACACACACACTCAAAGAATTTATTTTTGGTAGGGCTAAGTGATGACACGGGGGAGAGGAGGATGGAGAGGGGAGATAATGATGAGATGGAGAGGATGGAGGGAGAGTAAAGAGAGGAGAGGAGTAAGAGAGCATTAGAGGGGGAGGGGGAGAAAGAGGGGGGATAAGAGGATGAAGAGGAGGGAGAGGGCAGAAAAAAGAAAAAAGATTAAAAGAAAGGATTACAAAGAAGACGGAGGAGAACAGAGAGTCAGCACCTTGTGTTGTACAACATGGCCGACTAAACGCCCTCCAGAGACCTTCATCAAAGCTACTGCATCATCAGAAACACACACACTGCTCTGTGTGTGTGTGTGTGTGTGTGTGTGTGTGTGTTTAAAGCCCACAGCAAGGTGCTCATGAGGTCAGTGGCTCTCAGAAGGGCGACAGACTGACATGTCTGTAACAGCAGGACTTCAAAATCCTCTCAACACTTTTCCATTTCCAGCTAATGTCCAGCTGTTAAAGGACTATTCCCCTTTTCTCTCTTGTTTAATGACGGTCTCATGTTCTCCCGGCCTCATTCGGACCTGAAAGCAGTCCGTCACTGTGCCTAAAAAGCTGGCAATTTTTTGAAATCCAACCAATTACAGATGTTTCTCTAGTTATGTAAGGCCATAATCACAACCCAATTAAACACCAAACACTGCCAGCTGTAGCCATAAGCCTGCACATTTGTCATCTCCGACCATTTACAAACAACATGGGAAACAAAAAGCACATGTATCCTAATGCGACGAAAGCTCTCCCCGGTTCCCTCCACCCACACACACACACACACACACACAGTGAGGTAGAGTCACACTGAGGCTTAAAAAAAGTTAAAAATAAAGTCAGCAGACAGACTGTCACCCGCTTGCTGATCCCACCTGGACCAAACTTGAGGGAACCGATCACTCAGAGCCTTGGGAATGACACTGATCAGCGAGAAGTGCAGTTACAGCTGGAAACAAGGTGACATTTCACTCCTGGTTGGGTGAGACGGGGGTGACATTACGAGTGAGTCGGGCATTTTTACCGCTGCCTTGTTAACAGCGAGAAGCGGTGGAAGTGTGGACTTAAAGGCTGTCGGAGTTTATTTTAATGTTTCAATTTCAGCTGGATGTCAAAAAATGGTAAATTTGAGTGCAGATGTAACTTGTCAACGTTTTCAGCCCTCAAAAACTTTATTTTAAAACAGACTGGACTCAGTTATATAAACTCTTACTGAGTAACTTTAACAGGTACGTAATAATCCATCAGCATTATACATTATTATTATCAACACTTTTACATGACAAAATATACCCCTACAGTACAGTTTCAGTATTATAGGGCTTCAATCTCAAACCTGTCCTGTAGAATTTAGGTTACAGCCTCAAGAGGTTAAAGGTCCAGTGTGCAGGATTTGGTGGCATACAGATTCCTCCAGTTTCAGATTGCAACCAACTGAATACCCCTCTCCTCACCCTCCCCTTCCAGGCGTATAGGAGAAACCACAGTGAAAAACCGTGAAAGGCCTCGTCTAGAGCTAGATGTGCGGGACTACTGTAGAAATGTGGCGGTTCAACGTGGCGGCCTCCGTAGAAGAGGAGCTGCTCTGTCTGTAGATAAAAACTAATTCTAACACAATCATTCATATATTTAGGCGATTACACTCCAATAAAAACATACCTATGAATATATCCATTTCCCCCAATAGATCCCTAAATCTCACACTTTATTTATTGGTTCACCCACGCTATACAAAATTAACAGCTTTTACAACACTGTCAGCAGTTTTCATCAGGCCTGTTACTTCAGCTGCAAGTCGCTCTAACAAAAACACAGAGGAGGGACTGTGGAGCATCCAGAGTGACCGGGACACAGATTATGTAAAGAGGTGTTGTCACTACAAACCAAATTAAACTCAAATGTGTCGGGATGGAGATAGAAATCTTATCTCAAAACCTGGGCAAATAAAACCAAAACTATCTGCAAAAGAAGATAGAACCACTGCAGCTAAGTGATCTAATTCAACACTCACAGCCAAGATTAGGAGTTCAGATTTTTTGCTTTCTTTGGTGAGCGGCCAATGACGTAATCCAAGGTGTCCCAATTAAAGAGAAACAATGGAGCCGGCAGAGGGAAGGACGCTCTGATTCTGGATCTTACGCTCCACTTCATACATCGTGGTCGTTCCTCACACTGAAGCTCATGTAAACGTGGTCACTTCATCCGTGCCTCAGCCTGATATTCACTTTGCTGCTCGCCTGCTGTTTTTTTGTTTTCAGCACGCTCACATGTTCGCTGGCGGCATCGTGGCAGAAAACATGAGAGAGAGAGAGATAAAAAAAGAGACAGAGAGAAGGGCAACATAAGGGCTTTTCAAGGAAAAGCTAATGGAAGACTGGACTGCTCAAATACAGCCACAGGACACACTCTCCCTGTCTCACACACATTTACACACAAGCCCCATTAGACCAGATGACTGCCTTGGAGCTAGGTGGCATAGCACTAGCCACTCTCTCTCTCTCGCCCTTTTTCCTCTTTCTCCCTGCACCGCCCGCCCCCGAGACAAACACACACACACACACACACACACACAGTTTGTAGTATGCTAGTTCATCTTAACAACACACACACACAAGATCCATCCCGAGCCTCATGTAGCCCCCGGTCCGGCTCAAACTGGCCTCGCCTGTCCCCCCACTAATACCCTGCTGCACACACACACACACACACGCTACAGGCCATAACCAATTGCCTTAATCTAATCCTTGCACCGGTCCTCTCACTTCAAGCTATGTAAAAAGAGAAGGAAAGAGAGAGAGAAGGAAAGAGAGAGAGAGACGATGCCCGCAGTATACCACATAATTCGAGAACACTGTTCAAGATCTACGTCTGCACTGGAACGCCTGAACAACAGGAAAACAGCTAACAAGGAAAATGTTCATCACATGCTGAGGAACGGACCGTTTCAGCTGTTTAAACCTCCGTTCTGCTCCCCCCCTCTCTCTCTCTCTCTGCTCTGTTTAAACACAGCTAGGGCCGCAACTGACAATTATCGTCCATCTCGATAAATGTCAGTTGCTGCTCTCGACGGTGAAAAACACCCATCGCAATTTCCCAAACGACTTTCTTTGGCCTGAAAGCAGCATAAAAGCCCCAAAAACTTGATTTACTATACTATAAAACACCCCCACAGCACAGTCCAATGAACTTAAATTAAGTACCCCTTACATAACACCACATTTATGTTCCAAATGTATTCATTTAAATTCATTTCAAACCAGTGGATGTTAAAGTATTTTCATACAATTGAACTGACAATGTTTAGTTTGGTCAGGTTTGCATTTGTACAACAACCAGATGGAGTAGCACAATCTGGACATTTATCCCTAACTTTAGTGAGCTAGAACATCTCTTCTGCTCTGCATTAACATCCAACTTACTTGTTATAGCTGAGTCATGCACATATTGGATGCATTACTTAAATCATTTATTATCACATTTAATTTAGTCAAATTATTGAGGTACTGGCTACTGGGATTGGATGAATATAGTCCATCGCCACTTGTTTTTTTTGGCAGATTTTGGGGCGTTATTGTCATTTTAATTTGCTAATTTAATAATCAGCCTCCAAAGAAAGAGAGCTGCTCAGTGACAGACGTTCAGCTACACAGTTCACACAGAGACAACGAGTGAGTAGTAGTGTATTTTTACATCTACCTGCAGTGAATTAAGAGTTTATTTAAACTATTTTGACGACAGGAAATACAGTTACACGGTGATTTGCAGAGGATCCAGACAAGACTCTTCTGGGGAAGATAAGGACACAGCAGGAACAGCCCGGAGAGGCATGAAGGAGGTAGAGGAGCGGGGGAGGTCAGAGAGGCAGCAGTAGCACATAGAGCCAGAATATTTTCACATCTAACCCTGTTAGATGGTTAGACACCAGAGCTGGTGTTTGTTGGAACAGTGCAATGACCAATAAAGACTGTTTTTTTTTGTTGAGTTTTTGTGTTTGAAGTTCGCTTAACAAGGTCTGAGTTCGGTATAAGAGAGAAACTTGAATTTAGAAGCTGGAACAGGTGATTTTCTCTTCCTTTCTTGAGATTTGGTGAGTTTACTTTCTCTATTAAAGCTGTTAGAGCTTGAGAGAGTAAAGCTAGAGTGAACTCGCCGCTCATGATTGGGGGGTTGGGGGTTGCTGGCAGCACACATGCATGCCGACTGCCGATTGTTGGACTGAGAGGGGCCGGCTGGAACATTTTGACATATCGCCCAACGCTATGAGCTACCCAACAATCTCTCCAAATGTCCCCTGGGGTACAAGCGCTCCTGGTTGGCCATCGCAGCTATAGTAGACAGAACAGCAGCAATGAAGCAAATCTTTATTGAGAAGCTAAAGCCGGAACATTTTAGCTTTTAAAGGTTTGATTTAGCTGAAAATCAATGACCTTATCATGCCTGGTAGCGGTCTACTGGGCGATGGAGAACTAGTTTAACAAAATGGACATAAATACAGGTTCATGACAGAATCAAATATCTGCTCTGTTTTCTCACCAAAACAAGAGGCCATCGTTTTCACATTCAACCCATCTGGAAACCATTTTCAAAAGGTTACATTTTTCAGCAAAGATGGAGAGAGTTTTTCACATTTAGCTGATTTATTGTGGACATTGTCACAGAGAGAAGGTCAGGGTTAGGATATTGCTGAAGCCAAAAACCGGCAATCACATTCAATTAACTAAACTACAAAGGCAGCACCAAGGCTACTTTACTCTCAGTCTCTCTCTCTGGGGATGATCGGCACACAGCGAGAACAAACACACCAAAAGAAATGCAGAGGGCGAGCGAGGAAGGCAGAAAGAGCAAAGTTTGCCCAGAGGGAGGGGGCGACAGAGTCCCCGCTTCACCTATTCACCAGGAAGGGAGAGAGAGGGAGAGATGGGTGGAGGAGAGGGGGGTAATGGAGGAGTGGCTGCTTAAATATTTAGCCACAGGCATCTCACACACACACACATTTTCCTATCTCTTAGTGTCTCAGAGTCGGTGACCAGGAAATCCACCGGGAAGAGATTAAGACTACAGGCTAGGGAGCAGGATGTAATGCAGAGTGTGTGTGTGTGTGTGTGTGTGTGTGTAGTGTGTGTGTGTGTGAAATGAAAAGAAATGTGAATTAAAAACTGTATGTGCTTCAATTTTGAAGGAAACAACTGAACCAAAAACCGAATCAATCCCGAGACACCCAAGAACCTAAAATTAGGTTAGGTTGTCACACACAAAGACACACAGTGTACGTGTCTGAGCGCTAACATCTCCTGTCACTGCCAGCAACATCCAAGACGGTACCACAATCACATCCTGTCACGCACACACATTCATGGGTTGTTTGGGTGCCTCTCTCTCTCTCTCTCTCGTACTCTCTCTCTCTCTCCTCACGACACACACACACTTAATCTGCTCAGAAACCACAGGAAACACAAATAGCTCCCATCACCTCTCTGCCTCTCAGCTGGTGCTTCATCACATGTGGTTAAAACTCAACCGACCATCAGCCCCCGAGCCTCCAGTTCGTCTCCCTAACTGGGAAAAATCAAACGCCAAGGAGTGACTCATATACTGGAAGTATTATGAAACATGACCAAAGCTGTGACTCACCTTCAGTTACTAGATTATTACTATAAAAAAGGTCAAAGGTGACAGAAGTGGGCTTATCAGTAGACTTTATTTCCCGCAGAGCAGCAGGGAGTAAATCAGTTAATCATTGCTGCCATGTAAACAGTGCTGTGTAAAACACCTGCTGGGGCTGAAATATCACCAACCCCAGAGTTTGACTCAACGCATTCATGTGAGACAATGAAATTCACGCACTGACCCGGAAGTAATCGTAAAAAAAAAGGTCAAGATTTTGTACTCAGTGACTTTCTGCTTCACTTTAAAAGACGGGAGAATATATTTAAGTGTGAAAGTAAAGAAATAAACTGCTCGACAAAAATAACTGTGTTGGACTTGCCCTGGATC
>NW_023339873.1:1285260-1285475 GCF_004916995.1 Morone saxatilis
AAGAGTGTAAATAAAGCTGGAAGTTACGTAAATGACTGATTCAGATTTCCAACTGTAGGAACAACATAAAACATACCAATGTGAGCTAAATTAGCTTGATGAGTGACTCTTAAATATCTGCATCAGATAATTTCCAGTTCATCTTCCAGCTCCGTGGCCAGTGGAGTTTATTAGCCAATGAAATGTCCAGGCTGCTTTAAAAAGGTTTGGAAAAA
>NW_023339873.1:1285547-1286542 GCF_004916995.1 Morone saxatilis
TTGGACTTCCTCACAAACAGACAGTTCGGATCGGGAGTACACCTCCTCCACTCTTAGTGCTCAACACCGGAGGCCCTCAGGGTTGTGTGCTCAGCCCCCTCCTGTTCACGCTGACTACATTGTCTTGGAGACAACTCTGTTGTGAAGTTTTCAGATGACACCACCGTCTCGGCCGGATTTCAAACAATGATAAGACTTCTTATCGAGAGGAAATCAACAATCTTGCAGAGTGCTGCACAGAAAACAACCTGCTGCTCAACGTCAGCAAACCAAGGAGCTGACTGTTGATTTTCAGAAAAAAGGAGGCAAAGACAAAGTGTTTGGATCAGTGGAGCTAAAGTGGAGCAGGTGAACAGTTTCAGGTTCCTGGGAAGCAACAGCACAGAAATCCTGATTAATAACCTTGTGTTTAAACGACATCAAAATAACCTTGAATATCAACGATGGAGCTGAAGCAATTAGTCGATCAATGGTAAACTGAATATGTTTGAGTACTGGAGAGTTGGTTGTACAAATCAAGCAACCTTGAGCTTCAGGAAATGTTTCTGGCATTATATAAATCAAACAATTAATTGGTTGTTTAAAAGAATAACACATTCTGCTGCAGTCTGTCACTTTTTGCCCTTTTTTGCAACTCATCTGTAACTGAAGTTGAAAGTCTGTCTTCTGTACGCCATTTTTAAAAACGTGTTAATAATGCGAGTTGTTTTTCTTCGCAGACAGACAGTAACGCCAGAAGGCCGCAGGTCAGACAGTCAGACCAGTCCCGGCGGGCTGCTGGGAGCACTGGCTGCTCTGACCATTGAACAGGAAGCTCAGTCAGTGTGTTTCCATTGGACATGACGTCAGTCCAGCTGCCAGCAGGAAAACACACACACACACACACACACACACACAGAGAGACACACACACACACAGACACACACACACACACACACACACACACACACAGAGAGACACACACACACAGACACACAGAGAGACACACACACACA
>NW_023339873.1:1286642-1288280 GCF_004916995.1 Morone saxatilis
AGACAGAGACACACACACAGAGACACACACACACACACACAGAGAGACACACACACACACAGACACACACACACACACAGACACACACACACTGAAAGAAATGGGAGTGTAGAGAATGGGAGGCATGCCAACCGCCAATCAATTTTCAACTTGAACTCTCACTTTGGCTGATTTCTTTGTGAGCGCTGAGAGCTGGAGGCAGATATAATAAAGAGGAGTGAAGTGAATGATTGACAGGGAAGAGTAGAGGAACACAGTATATTAAGATTATTTCTCATCTCCTGTCAGCTGTGTTTTTGTCGCCCCTTATATCATTCTTATAACGCTCTCTGTCCAACCTCTGGGTCCACTGAATGACTACATTCTTCAAGTACACACTCTACGATTGCACTCTAAAATCTATGAATTATTTTTATAAAACCTGTTTCACTCCAGTGAATATTCCTGTATTCCGCCACAAAGTCAGAAGTGGTGATCTGACTTCAAAGCAGGCTGAAAATAGCCAATTATCAGCTTTGTATGAAGCCTGGTTGACATGGCTGCTGAATAATTCTCCAGCAGAGCTCAGAGTTAAAGTTACAAACCAGTCTGCTGGGGTTTCCCTGCCTTTTAGAGAGATGCCAGATGGGTATCTGCAAAGTCTGGCATCATTATAACACACTGAGGAAATTTACATGTGCAAAATAAGTCACTGGCATGAGAAATTAAACATTCAGGCTGTTAGTAAGGAGCTGATAGATATAAATACTGGCCAATAAAACTAAAAAACTATTTAAAAGAAAAAAGTAAATGAACCGGCATATAATATGTTTTTGGTATTTATGCCAGTAAAGAATCTCTTAACTCGTTCATTAACATTCTTCAGTCTTTATAATGGAAGTTTATGGAACATTTCTAAATATACAGACCTCCATCAATAGTTAACAGTCCAGTCTTCTATAATACAAAGATCCCTGATTGTTTATTTCTTACAAAGCTGCTGCTTTAAACACTCTGACTTTCTACAGGAATGTTTGATGTGTTGGATGTATGTTGTATGTCATTATGACAGGTTCGCACATGTGGGACAAATTCAATTTGCCACAAGAAAGAAAACAATGATTTGTGTATCCGCCCTGTGATTTAGAGCCGCTCTAATTTCATCGGTTCCTCCTCGGCTTCACTCTTACACCAAACACATGAAAGCTGAAAACAGAAGCTCCTTGGTGGAGGTAATGCATTCAAACTCATATATTCAAACAGTGTCATGAATCTCAACACTGATTAACAGATGTGACCATTTATTTTTTATATTTTTAACAGGACCAAAGAGCGAGACAAGAAAAGCAGAGGCAAAAGAGGGGGTGACGTGCAGATGGCCTCAGGGTGGACTCGGTACGGTCACTGCACCCCGATCGGACCACTTCTTTTAATTTCATCTAAACCTTTTAATTTTAGAATATGCTCTTAATTTGGATTTAATGGCCTTAAGATTCTCTAAAGTAAAATAACTGTTGCTCGGTACTGTTGTGATTACCAAATGTTTAATTTAGCCCAGTTATCAGGGGGTTTGATTAACAAATGATGACACAACCAGAAAAGGAAGGAAAATTAAAAATTTAAATGAGAAATTACACAAACGATCATGACATTTTTTTT
>NW_023339873.1:1288401-1289973 GCF_004916995.1 Morone saxatilis
ATCCATCCATCCTTCCATCCTTCCTCACATTATACTAAGTGCTGGGGAAGATAACAACCAATGGGACTTCCAAATGCATCAACATCAAAAAGTCATTTAATCACTGCTCTGCCGCTCTCTCCCTCTCTCTTTCCTTTCTCCAGCCTTCGTGCCAAATACCATTTCATGTCTCTGGGGAACAGGAAACATTTAATAAAACTTCTCTAATCGAGTTCGGCAGCAGAGAGCCGCGTGGCCTCGCTCAAGCAGTCGCAGCCGTCTGCTCGTCATCCCAAAGACTTCTGCGAGACCCAGTTTGTAAAAAAGGTATTTCTCAGACGCCAGACTGGTGTTCTGGGGGCTTTTATGTGAGTCGACCTGACAAAAATTGACCCTTTTGTGCCTTTTATGTTTTGGCTTCAGGCCCAGAGGTTGCCAAAAATGAAGCTGCTTGGAGTACCACAGAGGAGTGGAAGGGAAATTTGACTGATATTTCATTCACCAGACGTTGTAACAAATGTGCAATTGAAGCAGAGGCTCACTTGTACTAGATTAAAATATATGCAGCCTGAACTGGTGCAGACTGGAGCCTGGGGTGTGTGTGCTTTAGCCATTTTAAAATACCAAGATGTCAGCGATTTCGGGTGAACAAAGAGCATTTTGGAAGACAAAAACAAGTGAGCTAGTGCCTCACTTACACTGCTTTGCATACCCTTTTCACCTGTTTATTGAAGCATTTTACCATCAAAACAAATGGAACAAAAGAATAACTGTTTTCCATCTGATGAGACGCACAGACGCTGTTTTATTTGTTTAAGAGAAAAGAGGAATTTTAAAAAGCTGGCTTGTGCAGTGATGTGGTTACTTAACACTGCTACCATGCTGCTAAAAAGGCAACATGGGTGGCGATAAAATATGAAAAATTTGCATCAGCACTCAGCATCAGTGAGCACTCGCAGTTAATTATTCACTCCTGTGCTGTATACTTCAATAAAATGGTTACGAGATAGAGTATTCAAACGAAGGTTTAAATAGTGGAGCTTATCTTGATACTTTATCATTTTATTGCCAAAAACGCAAAGATTATTTGTGTTTTCTGCCTAAATTATACCTTCATCTGCCACAGAAACCACATTTAGAACATCAGAACACACTAAAACTCTCCTTTACTGGTCTACTGAATCTAATTTATGGTTGACAGCTCTTGAAGAGAGAACCCGAGCAGCAAGAGCAAGCAGGACGTCCGCGAGTCTCCCTCTAGGACAGTTGGACGGTGTGACTTTTTGTTAACAGGGACGTCTCCTGTAACCACTGAGCCGCTCTGCCACCTGAGACCCTGCCGGAGGACACCTAACACGCTGCGTTTCCCTCACTAAAGAAGTCATTTTTCAAAAGCTACTACCGCTGTCTGAATATCTGAGAGAGTTCACTTTTCATACAGAGAGAGGTTGCTGCGTGCGTGGGCAGGAAACTTTGGAGAAGTACCTCATGTCACCATCTCTCCACTTACTATTCATTCCCATCTCTCTTTCAAAAAGAACCCTTTTTACCTTCTTCAGCTCTTCTTAGCTTTCATTTCTCTCTCTCTCTCTC
>NW_023339873.1:1289996-1306651 GCF_004916995.1 Morone saxatilis
TATATCAGGTCTCTGCGGGTCTGACCCTTCGCCTCCTTAATATTGGATTCTAGTAGAAATTGTAGAACGTTTTTCCTGCCGCTGACCTCTCTGTATGTCGTTCCGGATAACAGCGAGAGCTTAATGCAGAAAATACGGAGTGGAGATGTGTGCTCAACCTTGTACTGTTGGGTGAAACCGTGGCCGTTTAAAAGCGTGACTTGCTACATTTTCTGGAAATCACTGTGCTGTAAAGGCCACACACACACATCAAAGAGATATCCGAGGCAGACGCACACAAACAAACTCTTCTTTATAAGGGCTCAACAGTAATACAACGTCGAGCTAGTACATCCAGCAACTCACTTGCCAGATCGTGTAATTGGTCAAATGGAATTACAAATACAGTTTTTTCCGAAGCTGATGAGGGAAGTCACTAAGTTTATGAGCTGAAGTGTACGCCAGCATTTCAACGATCACTCAATGGCGTTAAGAGGATGTGGGTGAAACTATGTGTTGAGAGCAAGGCAGATAAAAAGGTCTGTATGTCTGTTGTTATTTTATAATCGCTAATAAATAAAACATAATACACAATAAAACATTAGGGCTGCACAATTAGGTGAAATATTAGCAAAATATGTAATCACAACAAAATAGCATTATAACGAAGTACTGTAGTTCTTTATAAATGCCCTGGCTTACATATCTTGTTCTCAGAATGTAAGTAAACATTTTTGTTTGGTATAAGCCCCGAAAAATGTCACATCATCATGATTTCTTTCAGTATTTTCAGTGAAAACTAAAGTTGAAATGCAAAAAGGATCAGTCCGGCACTAATCCTGAATTATATCGCAATATCTGACAAAATAATCACAATATGATGTTGTTACCATATCATGCAGCCCCAAATAACATTGAACCCAGCCAATTAATTTACGCTGACACGTTCAGGTACGTGTATATTCACCGTTAAAAGAGAATGCAAGACAATATATTTGCGTGTATGTGTCCATGTGACATGTCCACATAGGATTTATTTTTGGTCGCTCAACAAGAATATCCCAGTCATACATTCGGCCCCTGACTGCGTCGCTATCCGAAGGGGCATTTCTGACAGCTGGTGTGATGAATATGACAGAAACACTTTCATTAACTGCCGTCGTCTGGCAACATTTTCATACTTTACTTCATCACTTCCTTCCATGTCCTTCACTTAACTTACACAGAAGGGCGTTTTATAATCCTAGATTATTTGAAGAAGTGCCTAGATGCTTGTAGGTTCCTGCGTCCTCAATGTCTAACCACTGATCCATGAGTATAATAAAAGGGACGCCAGCACACATGGATGGGTGATGGATAGAGAGGTCCTAAAAGCTTAACTGTAAGCTGAGGAAGAATCAGATAGTAAGCTGAATGGCACAAAAAAATGAGAGGCTTCGAAAATAATGTGGTACAGAGCTGTAATCTACAGTACAGAGAAACAGCTCTGTGAATCACATTACAAGGGATTTCTCCATAAGGACACACTTATGGAATCACCTTGGCCGACATATTCAAGGACAATGGTTTTCTGGGGTCTTTTTACATCAAATTCAGACTTCTTTTTGTCATCTTCTGAGGTACCACAATCACACGTTTGTCTACACTCAAATGTGTAATCTCAAGCCAATAACCGGCAGTTAAAACATCCTAGGGACTTGGTGCTACGTTTTAATTTAAAACAGTGTTTTCAAGCCCATCCACTCTTTTTCAGAGACCTTGAAGGCTTTGTTTAATTTTTCTTCAAATCTACAAACCTTTAAGGGTTTGCAGGGCCCTTGGGAAGCCTGTTAGTCGCATTATAATTAGAATGTGGTGACTGGAACGTCCTAAAAATGATAACAAGCAGATCTCTCCTCACAGGAAACAGAGGCAGCCGGCACAGAACAAGCACCATCCTTATTTAATGGCAGCATTTTATCTCAGAGTTTCTTTAACAGTTCGACGCTGCACACTTGAAACAAAACTCTTGACACAGACGTACGCTTAATTAGCCGATTCCTGGAAAATGTCAACTTGAGTTTCCACCAGAAAAACTCCGGAACAAATATGAGATCTGCATTAAAGACAGCAGGTTGGAAGGAGCTGACGTACAAACACCACATGCCACAGTCTTATCACTTACACAAATTCACCAAATAAAGGTCACACACAGAATCACAGTTTCACGTCTTCACACTTGCAGCCACGCTCCGTCTCACACACACATAAAGTCACAGTTTTTCCTCTCACACGTTCTGGTCTCTAACCAAAGGCACCACAAACAGCCATCATCACCTCTCTGCCTCTGTGCCTCTCGGCTGGCAGCTTGTTACATGTGGTTAAACTAAACCAACCAGCAGTCTGGCCTCCCGGAGATTACCGCTCCTCGCTGCAACCAAAAAAAACACAACACAGCCACCGTACTTTGGACTGCAACTAAGGTTCATTTTTATTGTGTAGCGCTGAATCAATTCATTGATTAATCCAACAGTCTGCCAACAGAAGATTAACCAGGAAATATTTTAATAACAGATTATGTTATTGTTTAAGCAGAAAAGCCCCAAAAAATCAGGGTTTAAGCTGATTTTTGTCATCTATGATGGTAAATTTAATGTCTTTGAGTCAAAAAGTATCAAAACAATTAATAGCAGTGTCACCTTTGGTTCTGAGAAATAGTCAGGTGCCTTTTTCACTATTTTCTGACACATTATAGAACAAGTAATCAATCAAGAAACATTCTGCATATTCATTAATAATGAAAATAATCATTATTTTGTTTTTTTATGGTTCATCGATTAACTGTTTGGTCAATAAAATGAACCATCACAATTCCCCCAAAACTCCAAGTAAGAGTTTCAAATTGTTATTTGTGTCTAACATTTCCAATCTGAGCAGTTTTCACTTTGTTCTACTCGTACTGAGGTTAGATACAGTAGAGTAGTACAGTCGTTCAGCTCGACCATGCTTTGAGTAATATCTATCAGTGTGGGTGGTATTACAGCATTATTTTCCTTAAACTGATTAAGTTTGACTTTCTGTAGGCGACTCTCTCAGCCTCAGACCGGAAACATGAAACTAATCCTTTTCTGGGAGTATTTTTCCTGAAAAAGAAACGCTATTAAATGGACCACCATAAAGGGAAGGTTTAACACTTTGACTTTCACCTCCAATTAATGTGACAAGTGTCTGGTGTCTCATGGAAAAACAACACAACACAATATAATGGTGATGTTTTAATGATTTCCATTGGGACGGTCTCTTTCGTCCCACAACGCTCAGAGGTCAGAGGTCAGGTAGAGCAGCAGCTCTGCAGATGGCAGGGATTCGGTATCTTATTTTAGCAGACATTAGAAGGGTGGATCTCTGCAGACAGAGGGGTCTCTGCAGACTGTTTTTCCACTAAAAGAGGGTCAATCTAACCACTGAGCTATCACGCCAACACCCACAATCACTGAAAACTCTCTACATTCACAGGACGACCCCACCCTCTGAGCTATAACCTCAAATATGTTATACAGACAGATTAAACTCCTACCAAGGCAACCAGACTGTTTATGAAGAATACCACAATCCCTACCTAGACTCCCAAAGAAAGAAACAAGCTGAAATGTCTCATCAAGTTATAAAAGCCCTTAAATTGTCTGGTTATGAAGCACCTTATACAACAGCAGGCTTTTAAAAAAAAAAAAAAAGTACAAAGATGTTCTCGCTGCGTCTGGTGAGAAATGATATTCCACAAAGAGAAGGGAGGGGAAAAGCTGTTAAATCCACCCAACAGACCGTCTGGACTTAGAGGGTTTCACGGTACCAGCCATGAAATCTCCAATACACTGCTGTCAGCTGGCAGGCGTCCGCAAACACACGCACATCCACACACATACAGCGCTGGGATTAATCCTAAATTTGGTTGGCAGCCACCAACGGGCTCATGTAGATCCAGCTGAATATCAAAACATATTCGGGAGGGATTTTCAGGACAGGAATTAACAGCCCCAAAACGAAAAGAGCTCAGACACAAACCTTCAAAACAGAACCGAACACTTGCTCGCTGGTAGGAACACAGGAAATACCTCCTTTTAATGGACATGCTTTACATTTGCAGCACATATGGAGGAGGATGGAGGAGAGAGTAGGGGATAAGGTGATAAGACATGTGTTTTCAGTCAGCTGAAGGGTTCCTGCGTTCATTTAGCCACAGAGAAAAAACAACTGTCCTCAAAACACAATGCAAACACCTTAAAGAGCCTCTCGAACTTTCACAAATGCTCTAACTGATGCCTGAGCCGACACTCTCCCCCTGTGAACCCACAAACAGGCGCCAGCAAAAACATCACGTCATCTGAGACTTTTTACAATTTGACTGAGAAGTTGCTTCTTCCAGCAAGAGACACTTTTGCTTCTTAGAGCTTATTCGAAGGCGCTAAACATGGAAAAGAGCACCGGACCATGAGTAAATACATTATGCAACAAGCTCATCAAATATTAAGCATGTTTCAAATATTCATTCTGTGGTGAGAAGAGAAAAAGTAACTGCTTGGGTCTCTAATCGGCAGAGGGGAAGAGTTATTCCTTGTATGGCTAAATGTGAGGAGCAAGGCATTCAAATCTGGCAGGGTTGTGGGTTTGAATCTCACTGCAGTCTTTCATAAAAGAAAATAAACACTCAGGATAAAGTGTCCAGCACACGGTGTATAAATATCTATCAGACTGAGCCATGACTTCACTGAGGAATTTCTCAGACTTTGGGGGAGGCCTTCTTTACGACAGCTGGGCCAGAAGCCAGACACATACCCAGCATGCACCGGGTGTCTGCGTCAGCAGCTGGAGCTGCAACAGGCTGCATGTCTTATCTTGCAACTTTATTTATCCAGAAAAATACCACAGCGCGTGCCTGCTCTTCTGATACAACCACTGACTTCTGCAGTTCAGCTGAGCAGTTTCAAAGCAGTTAATTGGGCCTTGCTCAACGGCATCTCAAGATACAGATATTATTGGTTATTTTTCTGGACAATTTTTGGAATTTAATTTTGCTAATTTAATGTTCTGCCTCTGAAGAACGAGCAGCACAGTACACACGCTGAGGCAAAGGATGAGAGTGAGAGGAAAAACAACTGCAGAGCCAAAAATATTCTCACGTCCAACTCAATTCAAGGTTTATTTCGACAAGTTTGACAGAAACAAGGTGAATCACAGCGGCTCCGACCAGGACTCTGACTCTGGGGATGACAAAGACACGGCTAACATCCTTTGACCTTGAGGCCGACTGATGGGAGAGAGTAACAGGGTGTTACTTTCAGCTATGTTTGCACCTAATGATTGTTTTCACTATTGATCAATCTGCCAAATACAATCACAACTTCCCAGAGCCCAAAGTGACTTATTCAAATTGCTTGTTTAGTTCAATTTACAGTCCACAAAACGCAGAGATATTGAATTACAAGGCTATAAATCAAAGCAAAGCAGCACAACCTCACATTTGAGAAGCTGTAACCAGCAAATATTGAGCATTTAGTTTTGCTGTTATAACAGTTTTTGGGCAGAATTGTTTCACCAGCCACTCCTAAACTTTTTCACACATGCAATTGTTCTTACATGTCCTTACGGGTACCGTCTCATTTTCTTTTCTAGCTTCTTGTGTATGGTTGATTAACGGATGGCACGTACCTGTAAATCTCATCCTCAATCGCTTCTTTGATCTCGTTAATCTTCTACTATCTTATTTTGTAATCACCTCAGCAGTGACTTGGCGACACATCAAATGCCGTGCCAATAAAGCTCATCGAATTGAAATTGACTTGTATTGAGTGGCAGCCTGGCGGGCTGACCAGACAAAACATGTTCGAAGGGTGACATCAGAGCTTCTAAGAAGTGAACCTTCCTAGTAATTAGATTCATGCGCTTCCCCCACCCGCACCTCGAATCATCCCCCCCCATCCATTCTCCTTCTATCATTCAGTTACTCATCTGGAAAGACATGAGAGGCATTTTCACAGAAAATAACCACAAAGCTTCTGCATGTAACAACAAACCAGCTGTACCTCGCAGGAGTTACAAAATACCAGAGAGAGCTTGGTTGCACCTGAACGCTCAGGCAGCAGAGAGTGGGAGAGAGAAAGGGAACAGAAGCAACAGAAGAGAGAGGGACGGAGAAAGAGAGAAAGAGAAACTGACGAAAACGAATGACTCACCTGTGCGCTCGATGTAGTCGACACACTTTTCGATGAAGAGCGGGATGGGTCGGTCCAGGGTCACCAGGTTCTGCAGGGGAACGCCAAAGTAGTTGCTCTCCCAGGTTCTCCGGGTGGGGGGGTACAGAGGCTTGGGGGGCTTGGAAGATTTCGGCTGTAAGGGGGGGATGAGAGGAGATGGGGAAAGGGAAGAGTGAGGGTGAAAGAGCAGGAAGGACGGAGATTGTTAGAGTAGTAATAAAGGAAGGAAGAGGACGGAGGCAAGAGGATGACAAACGAGGGAGGACAGGAGAAGAAAGGAGAGGGAGAAAAAATGAAGAAAACAAAAAACAGCAAGTTTAAGAGGAGATTGAGGGATGATGGAAGAGAAACAAGAGTCGGATGGGATGATAATAATGGAGGAGTGGAAAGAAAAAGGGAGACAGGGGAAAGGAAAAATATATAATAGGTTTAAAGGAGAAATGTAAAAGCATGAGGAGGTAGACGGAAGAGGGAATTGAGAAAAATACACAAGGGAGTCCAGAAATGGAGGAGGAGAGAGGGTGATGAGAAGGCAGAACATATCAGAGAAGAAGAAAAGGAGGAGGAGGGCAATCGGGAAACAGATCAGAAAGAAAGTTAGTGGGATGAAGGGAGGAAGAAAAGCAGAGGGAGGTCCATGTGGAGGAAGACGAGAAGAAAGAAGACAACAGACAAAACCATTATTCAAGACCGAAGCTGGGACGAGTAACGAGGTGGCTTTGATTTCCAACACTCCCCTGCTCTTCAAAGTGTTGTCATGCCTACAGCGGCTCGGTCTGCTCTCTAATTGGCCAGGACGGCGACTAAACACCTTCCATTTTGTACCTTGTTGGTTCTCTGTTCGCTCTCCTCTCTGATTATCAAAGGCAGTCTGAATGTACCAACAATGCCCTGCATTCATGACGCCCATGTAGCGCCGCCGGCTGTTTCTATACTGATTTGCACGCTGTTATCGGATTCGTGCCAGCGCGCTCACTTGATTTAAGTGTTTGTGCACACACACGTGCCGACATCTAGGTTGTGTATTATATTATTATCATTATTATAGATTATATAAGTCAATAAACAGTTTTAATCACATTCACGTGTTCCTGATTAAGATTTAAGTTTAACAATGCTGAGAGGATCCACTTTGAGCATCTAGCACCGGCTTTTTAAACATTATTACAGTTTTAGATTTCCGCCTTTTATCTCTAATGTGAATGTACTTATAAGTAATTTGTTAGGAGGCCGTAGTGTTTAGTGGGTGTGTGTACGTTCACTGAATGCTAACGAGTGCTTTTAACTGCGTTTTCTATATGCAAACATGTTTCGTGGACCTTTTTATTTATACAGCCCTTTTCTACCGACCACTTAAAGCACATCCAACTGTTCACACACGGTCGGCTGCTCATCCGGAGCGATACTGCGCTTCCTTTCCAAAGCGCTCATGATGACACTAAGCTCACTCACACACCATCGGGAGCAATTTGGGGTTCGGTATCTTACCCAAGGACACTTCAACTGGACTGGGGGAGCTGGGAATCGAACTAGAAACCCTCGACCTACCTGCTTATTCGTGTGTGCGAGCAGCAGTCTCAGACGAGCCTTTAGAGAGCTGTTGTAAAGGATAAGCAGGCATCTTATCACGGATGCGGCCCCTGCTCTGAGATTATACAGACAGAGCCCTACTGTCTTTAACAGTGCGTCTTTTATCAAGGCTTTTATTGCTTGTCTGGGGCCTGAAAGGTGGGGAGGCTTATAAACCGTTCCAGCAGCGGGGCCGATCAATCAATTATCAAATTAGTTTATTCTCACCGTGAGTCCCCGGCCTATTAAAAACAGAAATCTGCTCATATCTCACACCCACACGTCCCCGCACACTACTCTACACAATCTCTTCTGCTCTCATTCACACACACACTCTCTCATTCTCTCGCACTGAAGCTCTCTTTCAGTCACTCAACCCCAGAAAGCTTTGGAGACAATAATATCTTTGCTGTCTTGTGTCTTTCGGTCTTGTGTTGTTCTGTAAAGCTCTTTGGAACCGGTGCGCTAAAAGCAGGCGTATAAACAGACATTAAAACTCTGCTAAAGTCAGATCCGTGACAGATAACACTAACCTTCTTCGGTTCCTTTGGCGTCTTGGGCGTCTTCTTCTTCTTCATCTTCTTGTCCTCCTGCTCAGGGTCGGAGGTGATGGCGGGGTTATCTATCCCAGTCTTCCAGGGGTCGGCAGGGGACAGCAGTGGGTCCTCCTCGCTGCCCCGGTGGGCTCTTCCCTTCTTCTTTTTCTGTGTGGCAGGGCCAGACTCCTCCCCGTCGCTGTCAGAGTGAAATCGTCTTTGGTAAGCCTTCGTCTTGCTGAACAAGATTTTAGAGCGATGTTTGTATTTGGACGGCCGCCGTCCAGCCTGAGACTTCCTGTCAAAGCCATTCTCTTCCTCTCCTCCGTGGAGGCCATGCAGCCCGCCAAAGGAGTTCCTTATTTTGACCAGGCGGCTGTGCGTGTCATCAGGCACAGCGTATATGTCATCGTTGTGGAAGCCCCTGGACCTCAGCAAGGTGTCCACAGGGTCTGCATAGTTGTCCGACGCCTCCACGTCCTCGGCGTGACTCATCGGGCCACGTGGCGTTCTACGATTGCTTCTCATGCCTGCCTCGATGGTTTTGAGCAGGTTGGGGTCCAGCTTTTTAACATTGGGCTTGGGGAGCACTGGTTTGGGCCGGACAGGTGGAGGCACTTTGTGGTTGCGTTCGTGGTCTCCAACGGGCGTGCTGTGGACCGGGTACTCATTGCCTTCCAGGTCGATCCGGTACTTGGCCCGCTCGCTGGGTGTGGGGAGAAGCTGAACGTCATCACCTATTGGACTGTAAGGTGGGGGGGCCTCGTTATCGTCATCAGATTCTGGGTAATAGGTGTTGTAGGCTGGGGAATGGCTATGTGGCGAAGTGGGGAAGACGTCTTCACTGGCACCGGTCGTGCACTCCCGCGACGAGCTGTCGAACAGGAAGGAACTCTCAATGTTCGGCTTTTTCTCGAGCACTTCATTGAAGAAGGGTGTAAAAACCTCGGTCTGACGGTGATACTGTGACAGCGAGTACAGTGCTGTGAACTTGGCGGCAATCTCTGTGGCGATGTGCTCGCCCTCCGTCATCAACTCCTTGATGGCATCGTTCTCAAAGAAGTCTGCCTGGCTGTCTGTGATCGCCACCATCTGGACGGGGATCACGTCTTGGACTTCGGCCAAGAACGCCCGCAGGGTTGCCATAGAAGCCTTGCGCTTGGCAGAGTAGACCAAAATGTATCCGTGCACCAGTTCATCTTTGCGGACCCCGATAGCAGAGTGGTAGGAGAGGACGGTGACCTGGATCCTCCTCCTGCTGTCCCCAATGATCTTGTCCAGTATAAGTGTGTTACTCTGGCCTGGCTGCCCCGCGCTGCAGCAGTGCGAGTCTAGGAAAGGCGAGAGGATGAGGTCAACGCTGAAGGGATCCCAGCACATGGCGCACATGACTATCCTAAGGTCTGTCTCTGACATGTCTTTGATAGACGGCAGTGGGGCCAAGACATCAAAGTTATGCTTCAGCCCCTCCAGCACTGCTCGGAGGCCCTGCTTAATCTGGAACTCTGTGAATTTACGAGGAAAAGCCCCGGTGGGGATGTCGACGAAGGTGCACTGCAACTTGTTTGCCAGCTGTTGGCCCTGGTGCCTCAGGATTGGTATATTTTTGCAAACACTGTCCCTCTGATTTGCCAGGATGAGAATGAATGGCAGCGGCTGAGCAAACCGATCTCTCCGACTCTGTGCGATCTCCGCTCTGATCCTGCCTATGCAATCTCCGACACAGTTGAGGGACTCTATGGAGTTGAACACACAAAAGCAGCCGTGTGGTTTGAACGTGTTGACCCATGTGTGGCTGAAGAGCAGCGTGGAGTTGACGTCCACGGGAAGAAGCTCCAGTTCATAGATTTTACCGTCCAGGGTGTACTCGTCGTCTGTGGACTGAGCTCGGATCTCATTGGCGAGTTCCTGTGAGAGACCCTCCCTTCCCAGGAGGCAGAGGTTGATCTTATCGATGTTGGCACTGTTATAGTAGAGATTAGAGCGTCCGTGGTCGAGCTGCACCAGCCTGTTCGCTAAAACCTGCTCCACTTTCAGATCCACACAGTTCTGCCCGCTCAGGCACGTCTCCTTAGTGGGATGGTAAACAAACCCAATGTGTTTGAGGAGGAGCGACTCTCTATCTGGGGCAAGTTTCTGCAGCGCTCTGTATCTGGGCTCCTCGTTGAGCACGCTGTGAATTTCGCTCATCTTATCGCAGCTGGGGGTGGCGTTCAGATCCAAGTCATAGAAGAGCTCAGCATGCTCGAAAAGCATTTCCTGAAAATCCTCTTTGGCCCTTTCAACTATTTCCTGCTGGTGTCTACAATAAACATCCCTCCTATCTGATTCTGTGATGTACTTATAGGCCTCGTCCTCCATGACAAAGCACATGACTTCCTCCCAAGGCTGCCCCGCACTGATAAAATGAACCCTCTCCAGCGTCTTCTTGAACCGGTCTTTCATCTCCACCCTCCTCTTCTCAGACAGCAGGTGCTGGACGTGGTTATGGTAAATCCTCTCACCGTCGGGCGTATCGAGAAGGTCAAAGGGTATCCTGCGGTCGCTGTTGTCGATGTGGTCCGTCTCGTTCCACGGCGTACGCTCCAGAACCACAAACCAGTACTGGAAGTCGTGCCGGTTCCGGATTACGCTCTGTGCCTCGGGCCACGAGAGGTGTTCAACCTCCTCCAGGTTATTGAGGAGGTTGTTGAGGGTTTTGGGCAGCGTGGTCAGGTACTCCTCCCTCCTCCTCTTGATGTGCTCCTGCTTCAGTTGTGCAATGTGCTTTGTGAACATGTTGCGTGCTTTCCTGGTTCCCTCCAGGGTGATGAAGTCGTCGTAGTCTGGTTGGCCCTTCAGATTATTGACCACCGTTTTCCACGTGGTGTGGTAATCTCTCAGCGTGTGCAACATCAGCTTCTCAAATCTATCTGTTACTGATGCAACGAGCTGCCGTTGGATCTTATAGGCCTCCAGGTATGGCACAGTTTTTGGCTTCCCCCTTGTTTTGTCCAGCTGCTGGATGAGGGCGTTGAAGCTCAGCTCCACATTGACGTTGGCGCGTGCCGACGTTTCAATTAGCAGCAGGTTCTTCTTGCTGGCAACGAAGGCCTGCAGGTCCCTCAGGTGCTGGTCCACACACTCGTCGCATTTTGTGGCAGCGACGACGATAGGCTTCTTCGACTTGACGATTTGGGAGTAGAGGCTGTTGACGAACTTCATTTGGTCGTCGAACTTCCTGTTGCAACCCTTGCTAACGTCAATGCACAGCAGAAAGCCATCGATGTTCAGCTTCCCATCGGGCATCTGCTTCTGGTCAAAGTCCTGCTCCAAGCCCAGCTGGTCCGTGCAGATGTACATGAGCTTCTCTGCCGACTGGAGCTTGGTGGCCGCCGCCCGCTTGGTGTACGGCTGCAGGTTCGTACTCCGATGCGGAAGAAACGTCTGGTCGTCAATGAACTCTGTTTGTTCGATGATTTGGATTTTACAGTCCAACCCATCGTCCCCTCGATGGGACACATCCCCCCAGAACAGGAAGTGGTCATTGTTAACCACTCGCCCCCCGAAATCTATCGTGCTCAGCACCGAGGTGTGCTCCGAATAGTAGCCGTCCGCGTCAGGACGCACGTATCGGTTGCAGAGGCAGGACTTGCCCACGCCACAGTTTCCCTTCTCTTTCTCCGTCCCCGAAAGGCCAACCACACTGACGGCGAATGTCGGGGGGCGCGCATCCTTGTTCTTGGCCATTATATCCCCCCGCTCATCGTTAACTTGGTCACTTCCAGGAAAAAGGGTCACGATATCATTCCAGTTCTGCTCGTCAGTGGTACAGAGGCACTTTCATTCTGATTTTCCCTCGGTGGTGGTGAATCCCTGCCGACTCTGTTTATCTCTCTCACTCTCTATCCGGGTCTTCTTTAAGCTGGGAGAGAACAGCCGGCGTCTCCTTTTATCACCTGCCTGCAAGACATGGAATTTACAATTAGGAAAAGATAAAGGCAAACAAACAAAAACATATTTGCACTGATTTGTCCTCAGAGCACTTCAGTCTCCTTATCACAAGTAATATAATTAGCTTTTTGTTTCTCTGCACATCCCCCTGGGACACACATGTACATGCATGGTATGGTGATTTTTAAACAACATATCAGACATGTTAATCTGGAATTACACAGAGTTATCAGGACATTAAACAAAGATACACAAAATAATACCTCCCAAATTGTAAATGCTTCATAGAAAGGTTTTCGACAGGCCTTTCATGTATTAGTAATAAAATGTGATGAAGAAGCTGCTTGTGTTTTTGACAAACAAGAGAATTTTTGTTTTAAAAATTGGACTTTTGAGAAAACAAAAATGAAAGAGTGACAGAAGAACTTATATAAGAGAACGGGAGAGTGATTCAATCACGGGCCGCGCTCGGCAATGTCACTTTTCCCCTCGAAGAGAAAAAGGAGTGCTTTCAACCAATTTGTGCCGAGGCAGGATAAAAATGGCATGCAGCTCCAGCCCTTTGACAGCCACTGACCTAGAAATGATTTGCTTCGCTGTGAGAATGAAACAGAGAAAATAAATCAGTTCACAGATTCGCTGTCATCATCGGTACATCCTGAGGCGACATGATTAGGGTTAAATGCATAATCCTGATTACTTTGCCTGTCGTGCTCGTGATACATTTTGTTTGATATTCTGATTATTAATCCTAAATGACGGTGTCGATGGTCCGAGGGATAAAATGATTTTGCTGCTTGCACCTCGTCTATTCAACATTAACAGCAACACTACAGACTGTGCAAACTAAACATGCAGCACATGCATCAGGTTGACAGTTCAACCTTTCTGTCAGCATTATCTGGAACAGTCACAGTCCAACAAGCCTGAACCCTTCCATGACCCAACTACAGGCTGATAGCTGATAACTGCAGAGAGAATTGCAGTCGTTGTTGTGTTTTACAGAGCGATGGCAATCAGCCAGTGAATTTGCCTGCGTGAGCTGTAAACTGCGAGCTGCAGCAGCGACGGCCTGCTGAGCCTGAGAAACTGCACCAGAGCAGGAATTCGGTCCACTGAGACGACGCAACGAGGCTTCCCCGACTGTTTACAGAGGCCGAGGTGATGATGTCACCTGTGTGGGGGTTGGGAGCGAGGAAACAGACTTTTTCTTCTGAGTTCAGCAGATCTACGGCGACCTTAACAAACACTTATGGAAATATATTCAGAATCCCAAAACGAGGAGGAAACACGGACGTTGCTCGCTGAATTCAATTATCCAACAAGAGAGATCACAAAACCCATTTGTGAGAGGACAAACACACGGAGGAGGAAACTGCTGCAGGAAATGTGCCGTAAATGTTGCGTCACCTTTCCTCGCCTCCAACCGGGAGCAGCTCGAACACACCTGGGATATCAGAGGTGATGTCAGAGAGCCATCGGACCAGCAGGTCAGTCCGGTTTACAGATCAACCACCGGCCTCTTACAACAACCTCCTCGTGTGCCACACCTGAGCGCAGCAGCCAGGTGTATCTCAGCCTGTGGAGCACATTCCTTTATTGTTTATCTGCACAGAGACTGACTGATAATCACTGCTTTATTTATTCATTGTTGACATAAACTCACTGCAGCTCGGGGAAATGTGGGATCTGTATTTGGCTTTATATTAAAACCATCAATTAGCCTGAAACAACTGAAATCTACTAATTTTCTGTTGATCGACTAACCAAATGATTATCACAGCCCCACATTCCTCCCCCGACTCGCATCCAAACCTCAGCGTTTGAGAAGATCAGTCACCCGAATCCAACCCATCTGGTTTGGATTTCACTCAGCCGATATCAGAGTCTCCGTCCGCTCTGCTGTCAACACACGGGTCGATAATGAGACTCGTACGTAATGTTAACACGTCTGCAGAGAGGAGCGGTAGCAGATAGCTGTAGAGGCCTGCTGTAAACACCTGGACGGAGCCAGTGACGGCAAACCAAACTGCACCAGCGCTGCACCAACAGATAGAGTCCATTCAGCGAGGCTGCGGGGGGATTAAGGTATCACTGGAGCTGGTTTTAGAGACGACTAACTGCTGCTAAGCCCTGAAACACAGCAGAACACACGGCCGAGGACGGTAGAGCTTTTAAAAAGACGCACCCGGCCTAAATCACAAAGCAGGGCTTCAACAGAGAGCACAGTCTGCTTAAATGAGGCGCCACAAGGATTCATTACGTTTCCTCCAAACAAAGTCTGACGTTGGGCACAGACAAGTCTCCTCCCACAGGAAGAGATGGATCAAAACGTAAGAGCACCTTCTCCACCTCCTCAAACAACATTACATGTGTTCTCCCTCTCTCGGGCTGTGGCACGTTCACTGACCCCGCCCCGCAGGATTTCTGGGTGCTCCCTTTAAGGTTTTTAACCCGTTACCTGTCACTGCCGGTGTTCAGCTGCTGGCTCACAAAGTTGCGTAACGCGGTTTTAAATTTCAGCCACCTCGTCCTCAGAGTTCCACCGACAGCAACAGAAACCGCTGAAACTTTCAGAAACGTATCTGAAATCCAGCCACGTGCTCCAGAAACAGTCCGTCTGTGTCCGAGCGTCCTACAACAGCGACACCACCTCACTCAGCGGACGAGGACACGTTTTGTGGTGACGCTTTCGATTCAGTTGCTCAACAAAACACCTTTGTTGCTGCCAGTTTAAATAAAGCTCTGATTACATCAACTCAGAGCTATGTGAAGGCACCCGGCTCCACTGTTCCCGTAACACAACCGGATATTTCTGTTTCTGTCGGGTCCAGACCTGAAGCCCAGCGTCACTCACATGCTCCCGGGGTGTCGATGACGTAACAGTTAATGTCGTCACTCAGACGGGGCGGGGCGGGTCGGTACCGGAGCCCGTCTGTGGTTTGTTGAAGCTGACACTAGTACTGAAGATCTCATTCTTTAACGGGTCTTAGAGCAGACGGAGAGGTTTCTGTTTCTGTCCATATCTGGAACGGGGCATCTCTGCGTGTACATTTAAAACCTTTTCTTACACATCATCTGTTAGGAAAGTCAGGAAATGTCCGGCATGACAGCAGAGGGGAATATCCAACTCAGTATTAAACAAATTCGAGAGAAAAGGCTGAGAGGAACCCCCCAGAACCGACTGACTGTGAAGATAACGACGAGTCCTATCGAATCAACAAAGAAACACAATCAGGTGCCACCGATAAGAGATGCTTTTATCAATCTCTATAATTCACAATATATAGTTACATGAGGATAGAGCTGGAGAAAAACCTCGTTAGGTGAAAGCCGGACTCTCCCTTTAACGAGGGTTTGGGTAAAGAGCTGCAGCAGGACGAACCCACTGACCCGACTCACTGCTGGACGCTGAATTAAAAAACATAACAAGCTGCTAATGACGAGTGTGGTTACATCGTCTCTTCACGGCGGAGACGTTCGGGGCGTTCACGTGTAAAAACGCCCCCGTTAATGTCGGAAAACTCAATCTGCTCCCGGATCCGAGCCTCCATCCAGCCCCGATGCTAATGAGAGATTAACAGGACATAAAGGAAAACTAATAATACACTGAAATACAACGTGTTATTCTAACTGAAATAAATCCATCAAACATTTTAAGTAACACAAACTCAATTAAGCAGCTTTTAAAAGTAACTTTTGTATGTTAAAGAAACATTTTTACAAGTTTTACTCTGTATTTTGTTACTAGATTAAGTCTGTGTCACTTTAAAAAGCCACTTGAACGAGAATGTTTGACTTAAAATGTTATAATAAAAACAACTCATTGCATTAAGTGTGAAAGCTCGCAGCGTGAACGTCAGTGCTGTCGCTAAACGGTGAATTATTATTTTATTTCAAAGTAGCGTAGCATTACGTTGTGTTGAAACGTGTCGTAAAAGGATGGACATCATTTAAAACAACAGCGGGTCCCAACCTGAGTGTCGGGACCCCCACTAGGGGTCACCAGGTAGGACTGTGTATCAATACACTGGAAACTGCAATAAATACTAATAATAAAGTATAAAAAATGCAATAAATACTAATAATAAAGTAAAAAAATACAATAAATACTAATAATAAAGTATAAAAAATGCAATAAATACTAAAGTATAAAAAATACAATAAATAACTAATAATAAATAAAAAACGCAATAATAACTAATAATAAATATAAATAACTGCAATAAATATAATAATAAAGTAAAAAAATACAATAAATATAATAAATAAAGTATAAAAACTGCAATAAATACTAATTAATAAAAGTAAAAAAATACAATAAATACTATAATAAAGTAATAAAAACTGCAATAAATATATAATAGTAAATATAAAAAATACAATAAATACTAATATAAAGTATAAA
>NW_023339873.1:1306676-1306907 GCF_004916995.1 Morone saxatilis
AGACAGAGAACTGTGTAAAAAGTTACTGAAAATAAAACTGGGTCCCTGATGGGCCAGTAGTATTTAAACATGGTTACTGAACTGAAGCAAAGATCAATATAAAATTAGCCACAGAGGAATCAATACGGGCCCACAGACTGCAGGGTGAGACAACTACGTGTATTTTTACTGAAGTATTCTTTATTCCTTGTTCACTCTACTATTAAAGTTGGACAACTATGTCATGTCTTC
>NW_023339873.1:1306987-1309526 GCF_004916995.1 Morone saxatilis
CTCACCTGTCGAACAGTGACCACATAGTCATTATTCATACATTCATATTATGTGGTATTGTATGTAAAGTCATTCTAAAAGCCAAAAACAAATATAGTGGAGATGCAAATTAACTTTCCAATGAAGAAGCCAACACCTAGATTTTACCTTTCACTGTCTCTAAAGGAACATTTAAAACATGTAACGCAGGGTTAATAAAGCATAAGACAAATGAAACATAATAAAATCCCTAAAATATTAAGTATATATTGTGTAAAGCTTACATTATGTACCTCATCCAGTCTTATAATCTGTGGTTAAAAACCTGTATCTAATAATTGTGATTAATATTTAGTCAATAGATTGTCAGAAATAAAAGCAAATGACAACTGCAAGTTAACAGAGACATAATTCATGTCAATAAATGGCTTTAATTGCCAGAATTAGCCACTAGTGGGCAAAAAAATAGCCCCAATTTACCCCCAACTCTCGCTTTAAGAGTTTATTATTACTATATGGTGACATTAATAAGCCCAAATGTATAATGTAATAAAATTCAGTCTCCTGTACAAGATGGTTCAGTTTGAATGTGTTTTATTGGTGCATACAGAATTAAATTGGAGAAAAAATCATGCACATTGTCCTCCTCACTGCTAGTATATTTATTAATTTTAATATATATTCATATAATAAGAATAAATTAATCAGCTATAAGATGTAACCTCATATATGTATATATACTTACAAATCTTCATCATACATATAAAATACGTGATGAAGGTCAAAAACACTGAAACATTGTAAGTTAATAACCAGGTTTTTTTCCTTGTTATTAAAGTCATACTTAACAAACACATTTGCAGCTAATTTAATTGCCACAAACTAATTGCCTTATGGTGAAACTGGTGAAACTGGAGCTTTCAGGCCCCACGAGGGTCTGGGGCCCCGAGGCAGTTGCCCACTTTGCCTAATTTGTTATTTAATCGGCTATAAAAAATTGTTGTTGTTTGTTTTTGTTTCAGAATTAGAATCAACTTTAGTGGCCAAGTAAACACTGACTACACATTGGCCTTTTTCACAGCAGTTTTGACTTGAATAATAATATTTACATTGGTTATTTTCTATTGAAGTGTCCCAGTAAGCCATGATAGTGTGACAGTGAGCCAGCATGTACAAGACCAAAACCCTGAAACTGAAGCAGCTAAATGCTAAAGTCACAGTAAAGGACTTAACTATGATGTAATAAGTTAATTTAAGTGCTATGTGCTGTTAATGCATTGAGTATATATAGTATATATCATGTACAGCCTGTTACTTTATGTGTATATTACACTGTAATATTTTAGTTAAGATTTAGTGTTGCAGGGTTATTCTATTATAGGGTATTATGTTCTGTGACACGACATGCTGTAACTCATGTGATAGAAGAACCTGTTCTACTGTATAATCTACAATAATATGAAAGAAACTATTTATATATGAGAAGCTGTGTAGAATCAAAATATAGCAAAAACCATCAAAACTACACCAAAGGGTCAAAACAGCATACTATAAAACAACAGCAATAGGTTTGACTTGCTAAATGATAATAAAATTAAATAATAAATATTAATGTTGACCACATTTTCTTTAACTGTTCAGTGTTGTTTTTATTGTGGTTTTCTTTGTGGTTTGGCTTCCATCCATTTTCAGCCTCTCATCCGGGGACTGGTTGTGGTGGAAGCAGGGTTAGTGTAGTCCCTCTTCCCAGCACCATCTTCCAGCTCCTCTGGGGGATGGATCCGGAGGCGATCCCGAGGCAAATGAGATATATAACCTCTCCAGCGTGTTCTGGGTCTACCCCGGGGTCTCTTACAATTGGACGTGCCCAGAAAACCTCAAAAGGAAGACGCCCTGGAGGCATCCTGATCAGATGGGCCAACCACCCCAGTGTGTGAGCTCTACCCATCTCCAATGGTTAGCCCAGTTCAAAGAGCACTCCTCTGTGGAGGAGGTTGAAGACTCATGGGAAGTCTTACCCATATCCCTGGCAAAGGTCTTTGAGGTAGTTCCTCAGTGGGGAGGGTCGTGGTCCTGGAACAGTGGACCAGCTCTTTGAGATGAAGATGACTCTGTGCTTTGTTAACTTGGATAAAACTTATGACTGTGTCCCCTCGGGAGTCTTGTCAGGAATACTGTGGGAATATGGGGTACCGGGGCCGTTGCTACGAGCCATCCATCCTTATGCAACCGAAGTAAGAGCTGTGTCCATATTCTCCGCAGAAAGTCAAACACGTTTGATTCTTGTCAGAAATTCTGATTTTTGATTTACCGGTTAAAACCTCCAAAAGAAAGACGACCTGGAGGAATCCGGATCAGGGGCACCAACCACCTCAATTGGTGGGGCGGCTTGAGGGGCGGTTTGAGGGGCGGCTGTGGCTCAGAGGCAGTGTGGGTCGTACCCCAATCAGTAGGTTGTTGGTTCGATCCCCTCCTCCTCCTGCCACTTGTCGAAGTATCCTTGAGCAAGATACTGAACTGAACTGAACCCCAAATTGCTCCCGATGCATACCATCGGTGT
>NW_023339873.1:1309571-1314258 GCF_004916995.1 Morone saxatilis
GTCGTTGGAAGACTAGAAAGGCGCTATACAAGTACAGGTCCATTTACCATTTATCAATTGGATCCTTTCGACAGGGAAGGAGCAGCACCTCTACTCCATATGTGTGAGCTCTTTAGGTCTCTAAAGGTGAGCCCGGCTCAAGTAACTCCTGAAGCCGAGCAAAACATCCTCTTTGGAGGAGTCTGAAGCCACAGGGGAAGTTTTACCTATATCCCTGGAGAGGTCTTTCAGGTAGGTCAGAAGATCTTCAGTCGGGAGCCTGAGATGCTGAAGGCCCTTGACATTGTTGGGCTGCTTGGCTGACACGTCTCTTAAGTGTGCTGTGGTATATAAGGCCAGGAATATGGTGTACAAAGGCCAGTCCTTATGTAACTGGAGTGAGAGCTGTGTCCGAATTCTCGGCAGGAAGTCAAACTAATTTGTCACTTGTCAGAAATTCAGAGCTTTCAAAGCTTTCGATTTACCAGTCGACCGACGTTGCAACCCTCACCCATGGTCATGAGCTTTGGGTAGTGACCAACAAAATTAGATCGCAGATACAAGCGGACAAAATTTGGCTTTCAGTGCGATAAAAAGGCTCATCGTTTTTTCATCAGTGGACTAATCGACTTATTGATTTAGCACTGTGGCAGATAAAAACACATGTGCTGCCAAAATAGAAGACAAAAGTAAAAAGTTAGACAAAGAGCTAAAATGTGTTCATGGCAAACAGAAAGAGAACATTAAACAAATCTAACAAACCTGCAATGTCTATATGACCTACAGGTTAACAGATGTTTTGTGTTCCCTATTTCTGTCTTTCTCCCCCTTTCTCATTGTATAACCGTCTCTCTCATCCTGTTTATATAAATATATAATAAATCTCTCTTTCTGTCTTTGTCTCTCTTTTCTTCATTGCAATAATCCTCTTTATTGGCATGAATGTTAGATGAACCGTGTTGCCAAAGCATCTAAACACAAATTAAACTCTCTCTCTCGCTCCATCACTCTCTCTGTGATGTAATTATGTTGGGGATTTTTTTCCATGAAAATTGTTTAATTATGTATAATGTTCCTGTAAACATAGAAAAAACAGCAAATTTGCTCAACAGGGAATGCAGCTTCAGATAGCGGATGAATGCTGTGTAATCATCAATATAAAATAGCCTGTATTTTTCCTACTTTTGAAATCGCTAAAAGACAGTTAATCAATCAGTTGATCAGAAAATTAATCTATTCCGGTTAATCTAACTCAATTGGTTTCCTGGTTAGCTTTGATTTTCATCCACAGTGCTCGCTCAATTCCCCTTAATAAGTAAGTTAAAACAACATTTCTGTGATGTTGCAGTCACAACGTTGACAGTAATGAAAAGAAACACTGCAGCCGCTGTTAGATAATGGTGGGCCGTGGGTGCACAAAGGAGTCCTCAGTGAAAATCCCTCATTTATATTTCAGTTGTTCTGGGCTGGGATCAATATGGGCTGCTGGTTCCAGTGGATTCCCCTGAGTGCAATGCTGTGTTAATGAGCTTCAGAGCTCAGAAAGACTACACTCACCCAGATAAGAGCAAACTCAGTGGGGATAGGTCAGAAAATCTAAAATTAACCCACTACAAACTGAACTGAAAAGACATATAAAGCATGAAGTCTTTGCTCATCTTAAAATCTTTGAAAAGCTGCTTCTTCCTTTAGAAAATCTATTAAAACAGACTAAATGGGTTGAAAAGAGCACATTTATTCAGTAGTTTAATGTATGATTCTTCTTCCTCTGGATACATTTAAATTAGGAGACGTCATTTCTAAATATATCCAGCAGCTACAACAGAATCTGATATCAGAAAATGTTTCTAGACCCTACAACAATGATCATTAAACTGTGTTTTGTGTCACAATTAAAGAGTGAGGGCCTCTTTTTTAAAGCCGCCATTTTGCATCAGTGATGTAACAATCCTACTGGGACAGATCCATCAAAGAAGAGGAAACACAGAGACCAATTTGTACACCCACGGGAGTGCAAACCAGAGTGCAATGAAGCTCTGGGACAGCTGCTCCAAAGAATAAAAGGGCATATCCACATCCATGGACACGTGTCCTGCTGTCTATATGGCTTTATTTATGTGCCTATATATCTCGCTTTTCAGTCTAGAGCTGAAATGGTTAGCAGTTTAATTGACTGTTCTTTTGACAGGAAAATAATCAGCAGCAATTTCATAATAAATTAATCATTTAAGATCAGTAGTGGCCCTGGTCCTCTATACACATATTTTATAAACTACTACTTGTTCTAGCTTCTCAAATATGAGGATTTACAGCTTTTCTCAGTTTTATATCGTTGTAAATTGTGTATCTTTGGGTCACAGACTGTCACTTGGTCAACGGAAATTTTGCACTTTTCTGTTTTATGAACTAACTGATTCATTTATTCATCAAGAAAACAACTGGAAAATTAGTCATTAGTGATCATTTACTTCATATTTCAGTTATACCTTGTGTGAAAAAGTACCAAATGCAGTTAGCAGCAGTTTCCTTCAGAACAACCAGATGATATCAATCCTTCCATCCATTATCTATACCTGCTCATCAGGAGGAGCTGGAGAGGCAGGACACACCTGGACACCGAATCACATGTAAAAACTGGAAAATGACCTATAAATACAGAAGAACACTGCTATAATACAAACAATCAGGCTTAAATTTACAGAAGAGTGCTGTTATTACTGGATTTTTCTTTATTTTAATCAGAATTTATAGAACAGTAATAAAAATCAAATGTGAAATTACATTATTATTGCTGTTTTCAGTGATAAAAATATTACCAATTGCTACACAATGCACCATAATTTCACTTCCATAATTCTACAAGATATCTGTCAATTATCAAAAAAATAATCCATGTAAAATTACAGAACAAATAGTTGTTTTAGTGTTAACTAATTGTACATTTTGTACATTGACAGTATTAAACTTGAGTTTAACATTTTAATCTATTAAATCAACAGAAAATATCTAATAAAAACTCTTCGTGAAAAAGGACATTTTCTGATTATTTACACTTTTAAATTTTTCACATTATTTTACATTAGATATGTAAAAATTTGTAATTGTAATAATAATTCCATGTATTTAAAAAAAATAAAAATAAAAGATTTTTACAGTGTGGGTTAGATTTTGCAGGAGTAAATCTGAGCCCTTAGAGACTCGAAAATAAGAAACCACCAGATCGCCATCCCCATGTCGTTGAATGGTCCTGCCTCCAGGTTGCATCAGTTTGTATCCATTAAAAGTGGACCCACATTCGTATACTGTTTTACACAAAGGCTACATTGTTGAAGAGCATTTTGGGAAACGTTGTAAATCAACACTAAACCATACGTTGCTGAGAAGGTTGACTTGTGTGTGTGTGTGTGTGTTGTTTGAGGAGTGTGTGCGGAGCAGTCGGTTGCTGCCCCTGCTGCAGGCGCTGCACCATCAGCACCTCCACATGGAATCTGCAGATTTTCTACTTTCTGTCAGCCTTTCATGTTTCACACACCTTTCTGGTTTGTAAAACCCTGACAGGGTGTTTTTTCCTCTCCTCAGCATGCATCCAGATCCTCTAGCTCTCTCCGAGTCCCAGAGTTTTCGGCGGTGTAACACGGCGCTGTCAAACTGGGACGGCTGCAGCAGCTCAGGCCTGTGATTGGCTGGGAAAAAGGAGAAGGCGCTCTCGCTGTCTTCCACCTGCTGATGAGGTTCCTCTGAGCAAGGCAGGATGGCGAGGAGCTTCTGCTATAAGTGATAGAAGCAGGAAGTTCAGCCTTCGGTGAAAAGAAAAAAAAATGTATTCATCATTCATTAACTATAGAGAGTGTAATGGGAACAAAACGTTGTAAATAAAGAGTAATAAAGAGCTTATCATAAGTGCCTTCTACAACACAAAAGATGTTTAATTGACACATACTTTCTCACAAATCAGCTTTCATATAGCTGGACGTATTTCTTTGACTGTCTTCTGTTGTCATGAAAACCACTTTCCTCTCCTGAATATGAATCCACCTCTAAAGCTACTTATCCGCCACAATAAGAGCAAAACTTGTAATGACTTACTTTCCAGCCCTGGTGACAAGAATGTAAAGCATCTTCTGGAAATATATATGTACAATGACTCCAGTCTAACACATTAGCAGTCATTAGCATTGCAGATGTAACGCTTTCTGCTGAGAGTGTGGAGGGAAATATGCATAATGATTCTTGTAAACTGACAGGTGCAATAAATGAAGCCCAGAATCATCTTCAGCAAACCTGATCAGTCTGATGGATTGTGGGAAGTAACGGTTTATGTGACCAGCTGCATGCAGTCCTGATGCATTCACGGAGACACACTTTCAAACCCTGTTTAATTGTTTTATTATGTGACACCTCTGTCATAAAAACACACAAAGAACTATTTACCCTTTAGAGGCACGTAAAGGCCAACTAATTTTCTTGCATGTAGGGCAGTTAATATGGCACTGCATCACATTTTCTCCACTGGAAGAGCCCCCTAGAGCGCCCTTCATCATGTTTCCTTGCACACTGGGCCACCATAGAGGGCACTTAATCACATTTTATCTACCATAGAGGAGGGCACAAGGGGGGCAATCATGATGATTTCAAGTGTCTTCCCACTGAGCTCCTTCTTCTCACATACAGCACAGCTTCACAAGTTTCACATTTAATATCAAATCAT
>NW_023339873.1:1314283-1314571 GCF_004916995.1 Morone saxatilis
GGGCCACCATAGAGGGCACTTTAACTTTCACATTTATCTACCATAGAGGAAGCCACAAGGGGGCAATTCATGATGATTCAAGTCTCTTCCCCACTGAGCTCCTTCTTCTCACATCACAGCACAGCTGTGTCACAATTTTCACATTCTAATATCAATCATGTTTTTCTACATGGGCATGTGTAGGAATTTCACGTTTGCCTTTTTATTTTATTATTAATGAAATAATAATTGACTCAATTGTTGACTTACTTCTTCTTTAAATAAACATTTCTACACGTTTATCCTTGG
>NW_023339873.1:1314671-1322599 GCF_004916995.1 Morone saxatilis
AGGAAATCCGGGCTAACAGTGCATATATATCAAACCTTTAAGAAAACACAGCCCCTGAAAAATAAAATGACCTCCCAGCTAGAAAAATAAAAGACAAAAAAAGCATAAAAAACAAAACCAAACAAAATAAAAAGTGCTGTAAAACTGTAGTACATTAAGTTAATCTGACCGTGGGTGTGTGGTACAAAGCAAACTCCACTACCGACTACTGTTTCAGACACAGTAGATGCAGCCGGTCAGGAAGCTCTCTCTCACATCTGTAACAGCTGCTCAGTCCACCCCTCTTCATTCTCCAGGAAACAGAGGCGTTGATGTGCCTGCGTTTGCTCTGCAGTTGGCGTTTCTACTTCCATTACTGGCTGTCTCAGTGAGGAACATGCTGCCGAGCGCTGCCTCCGCTGATGTGAAGAGGCCCTTGTAAAGTCAAGAAGCATCTCTTCTGTCTTGTTGACTTTGAGAGAGAAAGAGAGAGAGATTGTTGTCCTTGCACCAGATCTCTGCAGGCTGACTCACCCTTGTTAGTGAAGAGCCGCTCTGCTGTGGTGTCATCATCAGCAGATTTAATGACATGATCGCTCTGATGCGTGGTGATGCAGGCCTGGGTCAGCAGTTGTGATTGTCGGAGGCCTGTTGCTATAGGAGCTGCACAGGGATGGAGGCAGTCTGTGTGGAGCTGGAGTCAATAAACAGCCATCTGATAAAATGTTTCTGTCGTCCTGAGTCAGACCACACAATGCAACTCGGAACAGGCAATAAACTAAAAAACTAGGAGGCAAAATAAAAATGCATGAAAAGACAAGATTATCTCTACAACACCGAGGAACAGAAAGCAGATTTCAAAAAGCCATTAGTGAAACCTTATTCAGACAAAGTTTCTTTCAAATGTTCTTGAAATCAGTTCTTGTAAACAACTTTCTTCAAATTCAAATTTGTTCAAATTGCAATTTTCTAGTCTTTGAGAATCAGTTTTTGGGCTGATTGTATATGAGAGAGGGAAGAGACATAACATCCTCCAAGCATTGATTCAGACCTGCGTGTCTTTCAATCCCACTGAGAGCGTTTCAGGAGCAGAGCGTCTTCAGAGCGTGTTGCCTGCCAAATGTTGTTTCCTTGTGCATTTTGTCCCTAAAAAGGATACAAAACAGTGTGTTTTTCTCCATCGTACTTTATTTTGAAAATTGACCCTGTTCAAAAGTAGACCAGCCTCGTATTCTACGTGGAGCAGAGCGGAGAGACACTTCTGGGACGCTGGTGCCATTTAGAGCATTATCTAAAACAGGCGCAATGAGCTCCGGGAACCACAGCACAGCCGGAACATGTCACGGCTGTGTCCGGTGGAGTTTGGGGGGTAACGTTGGACACAAATGTAACACCAGTTCCTTCTTTGATTTTGCACAAAACTGAAGCACTGAAGGACAAAATCCTGAGCTGTTTCTAAGAGCGGGATGGAAACATTTTCATTCCCACCGCCATACGACGGGCTGACATCATTCAGTCTGAGGATGTGCAACAACACCAGCGACTCCTAGGTTGTACTTAATGGTCCTTTGACCTAAATGCTAATATTAGTATGCTGACATGCTCACAACATGTTTAGCAAGTATAATGTTCACCATCTTGATTTGGTGTGTTAGCATGCTAACATTTGCTAATTAATACTCAACACAAGCTGAGGCTGATGGGAATATTATTAGTTTAGCAGTTTAGCAAATATTAGACTCTAGTATTCCGAATTTTGACCTCATGGTGGCGCTAGAGGGGACTTTATCATCAAAGTCCTTAGGATTCAGCCGCTGGGAATGTCTGCACAAAATTTCACAGCAATTTAATTAGTTAGTGAGATAAATAACATTTACAGGATAATAAAAACACACTCATTAATTTGAATAAAAGATAAAGAATATGAGATTATGACAGACACACAGTCGATGTTATGAATGTTGAATGATAATGACTCTGAAAAGGCTTCTCAACATCGGTTGGATGTTAAAAATAAAACTCTCCTGGCTGCCTGTTATTAGATTTAAAGATTTATCTCTGATTTCCCACCCTGCTCCTCACCCTGAACCCTGCAGTGTGTCTGGTGCTGCAGCAAAATAAAGATTAAAAACACAACAGCTCCCTGAAACAGCACCGACGAGAGAAACAGACTCTTCCAGCTTTCTCGCTTCGTCTCGCGCACACATCATTCAAAAATAACACTCCGGGGCTTATGAAATGTCTTTTCTTTTTTTCTTGGGAAAATCTCCTTAAAACCCACTCTGAAAGTAAAGCCCTGAGGGTGTGAGAGCTTTGAAAAAGACATCAGATGGGCTGAGAGGACGTCCTGTCCTCCCCTCCAGCTCTGTACAGTCTCTAACAGGGTCAGCTGGTGTTTCACAAACTGCAGTTTCTGGCCAGCTGCTCCTTCACAGGCAGGATTTCCCCTCATGTCATGATGTAGTTGTCCACAGTTACATATATTTATTTACTCTGTAAAACTTATGTATTTATCTGATTTATGCTGATAAATGATGTCAAACTGTAATCTTAATCCACCTGTCGTCTCTGTTTCTCATTACGCTGCTTTTGTCTGACTCCTTCACTCTGTAACACACACAGTAACACACATTCACACGTTTCATACTCCTTCCATTCCTCTGCAGTAGCAGTAATAGCAGCCTAATAGTAGCAGCTGTGGTTGTGGAAATAGTAGCATTAGCAGTTGTGGGACGTAATAAAGTGGATTTAATTGATTAGTGTACTTACAGTACAATGTCGAGGTACTTGTTCTTAAGCGTATTACCATTTTATGCTACTTTATACTTTAATCTTTTACATTTTAAAAGAACAAATTGTTCTTTCCACCCACTACATTTACCTGACAGACATAGCTACTGATTGCTTTGCAGAATAAGATTTTACAAAATATATGACATAGTTTGTGCTACAAGATTAAAATAAAAAAATACCAACCATGTCGTGCTAGCATGTCGGGAAGGAGGCTAAATAACACTCCAAAGTTTGGCTAAGTTTTGGTGATGGAAAAACNNAAAGGGATCCCTTGACCTCTGACTTGAATGAAAATGAGTCAGTCAGTCATCCATCCATGAGAAAAGTACTGGAAGTAGTGGCAGTAGTAATGGTAATGGTAATAGCAGTAGCTGTAGTAGTTGTAGTTGTAATATCAGTACTCAAAATACGACCTTATTTTACCTTTCAGGGAAGATTTGTAGAAATAATTGAGATTATTCTCCACACATTTTCCACATGACTTCATTAACTCGTGTGATTTTAAAACATCAGCGACTCTGAATATTTCTCAGTCTTTGTGTGCGTCCTTCTGTCACGCTCTGAATAAAAACTATGAAGGAGACTTGTGTGGGATAATCCTCCATGAAGGCCTCCTTCAGTCCACCCTGGCTTCGTGAAGCGGTCCAGGCCAGTCTATTGTGTCTGGGTGTGTGCTCAGCTGGGACGGCTGTAATACTGAACCCCAGCAGGGAGAAGCAGGAAGCTGTCTGAGTATTTATATCTCCCTCCTGTCCAACAATACGGAGCTGTGAACAAGCCAAGTCCGGCAGGATCTCACACTGACTCAACCCCGAACCATCACAAGACTCTGTTTGGTTTTCTTATTATTATTATTATCTTAACATTTTGTCCCTGTTATCTCTTTCTTCTGCTGCTCTGTGTACAAGTTATTTGGAATTTTACGCATAAATATGCTATTTGAATACTATTTGAATATACAGATAATGTTCTAACTGATTATTTTTTCTATTTGTGTTACTGGAAGATGCATGTGGTAATCCCATGTGAACTGGCCAACTCACTATCATAATAAATATGTTTTATATATATATATGTATTAGATTAACTTAAGATTATTATTATTACACTTTTTAAGGTACACACTTATATTTTAAAGGTTGTATAGGCTATACGAAATTCACTTGCCACTAGATGTCTCAAAGAAAAACAATGGACGCTACGGTGCACCAGACTCCATTGACAAAACAAGTAATTTTAAATAGCAGATAATCGTCAAACTGGACAGAAACTGAATTAAAAAACAAAACAAAACTCAACAAAACTGTCTTTGTTAGTATTTCCAACAATAATAAACTGTGGTTTGATCAAAACAAACCCTTTATTCAGAGTTAAAACAGGCTACAATGGCTACCATATGACATTAGCAAATCTTTGGGGACAATTTTACCGTCTATCCTTGTGAATGAATGCACCGTCAAAGTGCATCCACTAAAAGTTCTTGTTTCTGCCACTGACAGACTCAGGTTGTTTATGTCCGTGTTTGACAGCATGTATGGAAAGGTCTCCTACAGAGATAGACCTTTAGTTTAAACACAAAACAGGCCGAATAAGTATCACTATCCACTCTCCACCAGACTCTCAAGAGGACAAAAACACTCATTTTACCTCACAAAGTCTTTCTTTACCCTCAAGCACGACAGGAAACAAAATAAAAACTCACTAAAACAGTCTCTGTAATGTTAGTCCAACAATCACCAACTCTGGGTTTATTGACAATAAATCCTTAATTCACCGACGTAGATGATAAAAAAACAGCAGAAATTTAGCATACGGCACTTTTTTCCTTAAAATCTATTGAACATTTAAATGAACTTCATTTATTATCACTAAGGTAAACAGAAATTTAAAAATAGTGGAGGTTTACATATAGCAAAGTTTGGAGTTTAATGATGTTCTTTCAAAAACTGGAGCCAGAAATTATCTTTTTTTTTTCTTACTCCTTATGGCTCCCAAAGCTAATATGCTTGGCTGGCTGGCTGGCGTACCAGGTGCGTTATAAACCACTTGGCAGCAGTACCTTTGACCAACAGACTGAGGCTCCCAGAGGTCAGTGGCAACCTTCCAGCCACCGCAGCACGAACAAACACACAAGAATAAGAATCACTATAATCATAATAAGCAACAGAATTAACCACGGAGAGGCCTGGAGGAGCAGCACAGCTGGTGATACCAGCAGTAAGTGCAGTTGTCCTGCATCCATACAGAGGTACAATCTGAAAACCGTCCTCTTTGTTGCTGACACGTCTGCTGGGACACACAGACAGAGACAGAGAGGTCACAGTCACAAATATTGAAATGTTTGCCTCGAGGCAGCGAAGTGTAATGAAAGTCCCTGCGTCTCCTCCTCAGGTGGCCGAGTTCCCACATCAACACCTGTCAGCGCGCCTGCTGGGCTGCCTGATGAAAAACATCCACCACTGATAGGCTGAGTTCACACATCACTGTATAGCTCTGCACAGTGGGGACGAACTGGAGTACATTTACTCAATTACTCTACCATTTTCTAACACCAGAAAATTCACAACACAAAAAACACAAGCTCAGTTTTTTAAGTTAAAATAATTCTTGATTAACCAGCTTTTACTAGTAATAAAAGTAGTGACACTAACTATAAGTTTTGTACGTTACAGAAACATTGCTTATTTTTACTAGGTTTTGTTTTCACAGAACTAATAAAAAATACCAATTTAAGCCATTTCGCTTAAAATTATTAAAACTACTTGATCAAGATTGTTATTTACAAAATGTAACTTACAAAATTGAGTTAGGACATTTACTTGTAACGGAATATTTTATTTAGAGCATCACATTTCAGCAACACCAGAAAGATTTACTCTCCCTCGACCACACTCTCTTTCTCTTCCTGGCTTCCTCCATCAGGGTCCTGTTAGGTCTCTGTTCTCCGCCATGTTCTGTCCCCCCACAGTCCGGGCAGCATGGATAACGAACCGAGCTAACGAGCAAAAAACAGCTACATGTAGCATCAGGAAATAACATCAATACCAGAAAACGTTTTCGGTGACGTAGTGTGCATGTAGGTAAATACCCCTTAAGACTGTGTGCTAGACTGATATGGTGTAGTCTGTTATTTTTCAGGCTTTTTTATGCCTTTATTTTGGAGGACAGGGGAAGATAGACAGGAAAGGAGAGAGAGAGAGAGTGGGACGACATGTAACCCTGTTATTTGTATCAGAGCAATGTCTTATTTCTTTGGAGTTTGTGTCTAACAGACGACAAACGACAGTAATTACTAATTGCAATAAAAGTGTATGACAATCATCATCTTGGTGGTATTCGCTTAATTTCGGGCCAAAACATTAATTAGCACCTGTGTTACTACCAACAGTAAAAATACTGGAGTTTATCCTGAAACTGAAACCCACAGAAATATGAAAGCGTCACAGAGCAGAAATGTTCAAAAATTAATGAAATAGATGATTTTCAGTTCATTAAAACTCATCTATTGGACACACTTTAAGTCTTTTATCAGTCTGAACACACACACACACACACACACACACACTGGTGAAGTAGTTCCTGTTTATTTAATGCTCTTTGAATTGAGAGGGGTTTGTTATATTGCGGCTTTGAAGAGTCTTTCCTGAAGCTGAAAGGTCACCAGCGTGAGTCCGTCAGCTCCTTCGACTTCTGTCAGCGACTTCCTTGAGCGATACAGCGACCCCCCGCCCGCGCTACCAGCAAGTCGCTCTGAAACTTCGCGTCAGCCGAGCATCTGAAGTGTATATGCAACGGCTGTACAGTAAAACCTCTCCCAGGCCTCCTGATAGCGGCAGCGAGCATTTCATCAGACGGGGGCCTGCCGCTGCCTGCCTCATAACTTCCTCTCTTTGATCCCCCCTCCTGAACCCTGCAGTCATATGCAAAGCAGGCTGGGAAGATGCCGCCATGCTGGGAGCGATCGCGCGTACAGAGCAAAGAGTGGAGTAGGCTGTGTTTCATTTTCAGAGGTTAAAGTCTGCCAGCGAGCTTCACAGTGACACACCGGAGCTGTAAATTACACAGCGAGATAATGACAACGCAACCACTCCCTTCATACATGACACACTTTGACTCATTTATACAATATATGATAGCATGGATGCAAAACCGTGTGTAAAAGATCCTTAAACTAGGAGGGATTTTATACTGTGAACTGACAGAGAGAGATGAGATTTTAAAGTCCAGGTGAGATGAAAAATGTCATTTTAAGATCACATCCTCAGTTATATTGTTCCCCTATTTAACAATGTATGACTTTATTACATTTCTTTCTTTTTATATCGAAATCCAATCATTTTGTCTTCCTGTAAAACAAAATGTGACGCTTGCTTACGTCAGCATGAACTAACGTCAAGCTCGCTAGCTAACAGCATGGCTAGCTAGCGGAGCTCACTGATTACTGTACAAACACAAAACTTTATCAGTGATTTGGTTGAAACTGGATCATATTTTATGGAGAGAATATGCACACATATGCATCAAATTCGAAACATCAAAGTGAAACTCTGCAGCTCTAAGCAGCCTCTGATCCCAACATTATCCTTGGCCACTGTTGTTGTTGTTATACAAGACAGTAAGAGTGCCGCAAGACCAAAACTAGGAGCTAAAAGGGGCTAAAGAGCTCCGTAGAGCTGCAGACTTGGTGATAAATCTGTGTGGTTTTGTTACTGTACGGAGCAGACAACGAGGGTGCCAGTGGTCTGCACTCACAGACTCACACTGAACTCCGGCCGTTTCACACAACCGACCCACAGATGAAAAAGTCTGATCATAATAATGTTGATGCTGAGAGGAGACTGCGGCGGTGGCGGCAGCGGCGGTGGTAGCGGCTCTGCTCTGCATGTTCCTGCTCTCTGAAACTTCAAAGATCAAACTCTGATTCCTCACAGCCTGCCATGGATCTTTAATACGCCCGCTGCTAAACTATAACGACAGTAAAGACGCACTCATCTTTAATACAGTGTGCTTTGCTTTTTGTTTCATTACAATTCATTCTGTACTGCTGCAATGACACACACACACACACACACTCACACTCTCACACACACACACACACACACACACACTCTCTCACACACACACACTCTCACACACACACACTCTCTCACACACAC
>NW_023339873.1:1322699-1322893 GCF_004916995.1 Morone saxatilis
CATACTTTTGGCCAAATAGTGTATGAAGAGTTAGGAGAGGGAAGAAGTGTCAGATAGAAGGACAAAAACTAGAGAGAGAGAGAGATGAAAAAGTGCAGAATAATGAGTGTGAAAGTGAAAGAGAGAGAGGTGACAGTCAGAGAGAGAGGAAAGAGGGAGGGAGGGAGGAGGCGTGAGTTTGCATAAAGAGGACA
>NW_023339873.1:1323032-1328448 GCF_004916995.1 Morone saxatilis
GTGTGTGTGTGTGCAGCAGCTGTTTTCCTTCATCCACTGAATACTAAAGTCACTTCTGTATCAGGGGCACAGCGGCAGTTTCCCATGATCCTCTCCTCCATCCAGCAACCTTCACCATATTAAACAGGAAGGCTGAGGTGTGGCGTGTGACGCTGATGTGACGGAAGCAGAGCGGACAAACAGATCAACGCCGGGATCAGACTGCATGACATCAGCCTGAATGAAGTTTTATGATGCACGGCAGTTCATAGTTTCATAGAGATGCGAGGAGGGAGGAGCCGCTGGTTTTTATCCTTCTATAACCGGTAGTGCCGAGGGTTGACTGAGAGGAGCTCAGACAGAGCAGGATATCTTTGTAGGTGATGCTTATTCTGACAAAAGTTTCAAAAAAACAAAATTCAAACAATCCCATAAACATTGGCTGTAGAGGAAGTACTTTGCTTTAAAGCTTCCTGGGGGGTCGCAAGGCCTTTTTGGTTTTAAGGCTTTAAGAAAACTTTATAAATATGCACTGTAGGCGCATATCTCAGCATTTCATCAATTCTGTAAAGAAAACTAATCTGTATGATAATAATCTGCTCAAAATTGACATATCAACAGTGAGAGTATAGCTTGATGGCACCTCAGCATGCTCCATGACGCCATGATCGTTGACATTCATGGAGGAAGGGAAAGAAACCAAGCTGCTGTACATTCACAATGGCGCCAAACCTGGCAACTCAACTGTGACGACAAGACTTCAGGAAGCTGCGCGATTGTTCAACAACAAACCGTTCCAACACGTTACACAGTTTGTATTTTGTTTGTGCTTATTAATTTGTCAGCTTTAAAGTCTCGATAGGCATACTTTGCTAGGCTAGCCGCTTCCCCCTGCTTCTACTCTTTATGCTAAGCTAAGCGAACCACATACTGACTCTACCTTCTCATCTTGCTCTCTAAAAGGAAAGTGAATAAGCGTATTTCCCAAAATGTTGAACTATCCCTTTAAGATCAGGCGTAATTAATGGTGATGAGACATTTCTGGAAATTTCTGCTGAAAGCTAAACTGAACTAAAGTAACTGGTTTCTCAGCTCAGGATTAATTCAGTTGTAGAATAAAAACAAACTGACAGGAACTTCAATACGGGTCAGCACATACGGGAAGAGTCTAAAGGACTGTGTGTGTGTGTGTGTGTGTGTGTGTCCAAAGAAGGAAACGGCCTTACAATTGAAACAAAAGCTTTCAATGAATCACCTCTCTTTCCCTCTCTCTCTCTACCTCTCTCTCTCATTGGTTCAGCATTCAGTTTGTTTCTTTCCTGTAAGGACTGACCAGCAGCTCCTCCGCTCACAGCTGCACGAATCAACAACAACTTCAGTGACTCTGCAGCTTCACGCTGAGTTTGATTTCAGAATCAGTCACATTTGGGGGGGGGGATTCATGCAAGCGTCCGACTACCAGCCTTTCGTGACATCACCTGGAGTCAGCAAGGAGTTGAGCTGTGCCTACTTTAGACTCGTCCATAGCAGGAAACAATGGCAGCTCGCCTAGTCACACAATGTTGTATTCCAGATAAACACAAATATGTTTCTGAAAAGAGAGAAAAACATAGAAACAGGCCATTCAAAAAAAAGTTCAGCTCAATATTAAACTGATTTTGTTGCTCACTCATGTTGCATGTAGTTAGGACTGTGTCAAAGTTTCCCCTCCTTGATTCAAAAAATGAATGAATGATTCCTTGTCTGTACCTTGAAGAAACTTAGTATTAGTATTGAACATATTAGGAGGGAGGATACATTTTTCATGACCTACTCTGCCTCTGATTGGCCAATACTCAGTGCCTTCATTTTGTTTAGGCATGAGGAGTGAGATTAGGATTCGGGTAAGAGGTGAACTAGGGCGGGTCATGATTAAAACCTGTTGCAAAGAGGGAGGATGATCAATCTGGGAACTAACTGCACTGTGCTTTGATCAACCAGGACATTTTGGACCTTCCTCGACCTCACTTGGTCTCGGCTTCATGGCTTCATGGATATTTTGGACTTTATTATATTATTTATTGCAATATTATTAATATTAGTCATATATTATATAATTATATTATATAATAAAGTCCTATGAGAAGCTCCATGTAAACTGAATGTAAACAAGCAGAAAGAACCAGAACTGTTGAACTGTGGAACTCTTTGATCCAAACACACAGAACACAACAGTTCCACTCTGTGACTCTTTATATAGGAGGAACCTTTCAGAGGAAATCATTCCAGATATTTCACCAAGTGACAAACCACATTGAAAATCTTGAAAGCAGACGACAGTCAGCCCACTTATAACGACAACTGAAGTTGATCAGAGAAGAGACGAACTACAAAGAGCACCATGAGCTTCAAGCTGAATCTATCAGACTGGATCTCCAGCAAGAGGACCAATCAGCTGCAGCAGAGCGAAACCACGGCTCTGAGCACCCAGGTTGAGGTGTTGAAGGCTCACCTCCAGGGTGCTGAACAGCACATTGCCTGCCAGGAGCAGAAGATCGGTGAGCTCTCTACCAAGCTGGAGACAGAGACTGAAGAGAACAAGTCTCTGTGGAAACAGGTCGAAGACCTCACCAACAATCTTGAGAAAGAGAAGAACTCGAGACTGGTGCTGAATGAACAGTTGAAGCAACAACAAGACGTCCATCAGCAAGACGTTGAGCAGTTGCTGCAACAGAACAACACAAAACAGCAACAACTTGAGGAGTTGCAGCAACACAACATCACCCTCCAGCAAGAACTCGAGGCTGAGAAAGAGTCTCACGCTGAAACGGTGAAAGATGATCAGGAGCTGATCCAGCGGCTGAGAGGTGAGCAGGATGTCCTCTGTCAGGAGATGGAAAGCCTGAAACACCATCAGAAAGAAATGGCTGCAACCAACCTGATGCTCTCTGCCAAGCTCAGGACTGAACAGGAGGTCTGTCAGGCCCTCAAGACAGAGACTGTTGAGCTGAAAGAAGAGCTGAAGGAACTGGACGAGGCGGCCGTCACGGTTATTCAACAGACCCTTGAAAAGATTCCAGAGACTGAAGACTCTGAAGAGAAGCTCCCAGAGAAGAAAAAGAAACGCTCAGTCTGGAAAAGGATCCGCTACTTCTTCAGCCTGAGGAAGAGGAGCAAGGAGAAGCAGCTGAGACCTCAACACCTCAGCACCTCAGACCTTTACACCTCTGCTCCACATTAGACCAGACCTCTACACCTGAACTACACACCAAACAAGACCTAACACTTCAGTGGCTCAGCACCATCCATCACCAGCTGTATGGCCATGGGAGGCACGGTAGCCCGGTGTTCCTCATGTTCCTCCCCGTGTCAGCGTGGGTTTCCTCCGAGAGCTTCGGTTTCTTCCCACTCCAAAATTAGCTATAAAAAAAATCAATAAATACAATTTGAAATTGGAGTTATGCCTGTTTAGCTGTGTTTTATGTTTTCTTTTTTAAATCTGATGTTGGGTGAATGTCACTGTTTTACCACTCAGTCCTAGAGAGCATTATAAGATACTTGCTGGTTTTGTACAGACTTTTATTTAACCTTCATTTACAGGAAATCTCACTGAGACACAGAGCTGATCAACAAAACACTGCTATGAAAATTATGGAGGTTAAAAAAAATATACTTGTTCCTCCAAACATTCTATGAGCAGCTCATTGTCCGACAGGCACCGAACATAATGTCAGATTCAGCTCACATTCTCCACCCAGAGGTCAAGCTCTCACCATCTGGTAGGAGATACAGGGTTCCCCAGAACAGGCTGAACTTTTATAACCGTTCATTTCTGCCCAGTGGTGGACTGTTAGAGGGGCAGGGGCTAAAAAAAAAGGGATGTTGTGATGCATTAGTGGGGAAAAGAGCTCAGTCAGGGTTAGGATTAGCCCCCTGGAGGGCACTTCATCATGTTTTATCTACTGTAGATTAACTCAGGCAAAAGTCAGACTATCAGCGTTTGGTGTCGTAACCCATTGCTTTGTGGAGAGAGCAACAGTGACGTCCTGAGAGATGAGCTGTGTTTACTTTCGACTCGTCCGTAGCAGGAAACAATCTCATATTCCACATAAACAGTACACTCAAATATGTTTCTGAAGATTTTCAGTGCAGTAACAGAATCTGGATTCTGCCTAGTTTGACAGTTTTGTGCTATTTTACTCTAAATGGGACCATAATTTACTAAATGAACATCCTGCTGTGTGGAAGAAGACAAACTAGAGACTGAAACCATAAACTCATTAGGAAACTGTAATAAATCAAGTGCAAAGTAAGCTAAAAAAATTATTCTCAGCCCTCATTAACATACTTTTAAGTCAAATACAACTGAAATACATTAAATCAAAAGGTTATTAATTTAAAAAATAAAACAAATATTCTCAGGATAAACTGAATGCAAACAAATAGAATAAACTTTACTAGATTGTAAAACTACGGCCATTGATAAGAGCAGCCCATTCAGGTACCTTGTCTCGATTTGACTTAAATGTCAATTCTGAGATCTTTTCCAATTTAATACCATAAAATAAGAATACCTTATTGTGTTTTAGCTGTTAGGAGCCTAAATCTTACAGCCAGCAAAGCAAACTATTATGTTGTGTCATGCTGATCAATTGTTTGTTGTTATATAAAAAAGAATAAAGAAATAGGAATTGATAAGTGTCCTTTCAGTCTGACATTCACAACTACCTGATTTAATCTCATATTTCTGCAAACTGTCACTGTTTCTGTCGCCTGTCCAATGTGACGTTACTGTAAACTAATTCCATCGCTGTGGCGAAGCAGAAACCGCTGTTTGTGTTTATTAATCGACCCTTTACTACGAGCTGACAGAAGAAGAAAACAGAAGAATTGAAAAGTTCAATCTCTATTGGCATTCCACTATGCCCACTCACACTAGGTGATATCCATTCTATGCTGCTTTACTATAAGGGTTATATCTAATAGAAAGAGGTTATTCAGTTCAGCATCAGTTATGGTTGAATTATTAAAGGTTTCAAGAATCCCCTCACTGGCACCAACACTGTCTAAACCCAAAATATCTCATTCAAAAAAAACAGCTGTTTTATTGTAGTGAGGTATTCTTCACAGTAAAAACTTCATTTCCACCATCACAAAGACTCTGATTCTCTTCAGTTACAATCAGCACACATCTCATTTACTCATTAACAGCATTAATTAACCTGTGATGAGGAGTTTGACACAGATTATATATACAGTATATTATATTTTTATCCTCTCTGTCCACAGAAAATCGACTTTTTACTAATTATTTGATGTGCGAAATGTGATGCAGCAGCTTTAAGGGGTGGTGGGAACTTTTACTGTGCTTGTTTTACCCAAAATGGGGAATTTTGAAGGGGGCCTCATGATTTTGAGATCTCCAGAATAACATTATCGAGCCCAGGATAAAGACTCT
>NW_023339873.1:1328473-1331860 GCF_004916995.1 Morone saxatilis
CTGCTGAAATTACCATAACTCATAGGAAACTTGATTAAATCACAGTGCAAAGTAAGCTAAAAAAATTATTCTCAGCCGCCTTATTAACATACTTTTAAAGTCAAATACAACTGAAATTCATTAAATCAAAAGGTATTAATTGTTAAAAATTAAAACAATATTTCCTCAGGATTAAACTGAATCGCAAACCAAATTAGAATAACATTACTAGATTGTAAAACTACGGCCAATTGATAAGAGGCAGCCCATTTCAGGATGACCTTGTCTCGATTTGACTTTAAATGTCAATTCTTGAGATCGTTCCAAGTTTATACATAACAATAACGAATACGCTTATGTGTGTATTTAGCTGTTAGGACGCCGTAAATCTTAACAGCTGCAAGAAGCAACCTATTATGTTGTGTCATGCTGAATCAATTTTTTGTTGTGTATATAAAAAAAGAATAGAAATAAGGATTGATAAGTGTCGCTTTCAGTCTAGTAAACATTCAAAACTATCTGATTTTCATAAATCTCATATTTCCTGCACTGTCATACTGCTTTGCTATGCTTTCGGCCTGTATCAAAAATGTGTACCTGATATACTTGTAACACCTAAAACTACAATTCCATCGCATGTGGTCGATTGTCAGAACAACCGCTGGTTGTGTTCATATTCAAATCAGACCCTCTTTACTATCGAGTCTGCAGAAAGAAAGAAAAAACAAGAAGAATTGAAAAGTTCAATCTCTATTGGCATTCCACTATGCCCACTCACACTAGGTGATATCCATTCTATGCTGCTTTACTATAAGGGTTATATCTAATAGAAAGAGGTTATTCAGTTCAGCATCAGTTATGGTTGAATTATTAAAGGTTTCAAGAATCCCCTCACTGGCACCAACACTGTCTAAACCCAAAATATCTCATTCAAAAAAAACAGCTGTTTTGATTGTTAGTTGAAGGTTTCTTCACAAGTAAAAAATTCATTGTCCACCATCACAGAAGACTCTGATTCTCTTTCAGTTTACCAATGCAGCCACCATTCTGCATTTACTCCACATTTAATCAGGCATACAATAGTAACCGGATAGGAGTTTGACACAGACTACATCTTATTATACAGTATATTATATTTTATTTCTCGGTTTTATCCACGAGAAATCGATCTTTAATTACTAATTAAAACTCTTGAATGTGCGATAACTGTGATGCAGCAGCTTTAAGGGGTGGGTGGGAACTATTTACTGTTAGCTTGGTTTTTAACCACTCAATGGGGAATTTTTGAAGGGTGGGCCTCACTGATTTTGAGATCTCACAGAACAACATTATCGAGCCCAGGATAAAGGACTCGTCACTTTAATCCAAAATTTCCTCATAGCCCAGTCCACATGCACTTGTTTAAAGATTTTGCGCAGTTCACTTCAAGACGGGTCACCATACGAAATAGATAAATAATAAAATTAAATAATTATGACAAACGAATTAAATGAGTGCAGATGATCACAATGATTGTAAAAATATCCTCAAAGTGCATCAAATCACAACTACGGTTCAGCTGCAGTTGAATCACGTCTGTCAGTCATCCAGCAGCGTTTCTCATTTCCATTTTCTTCTTTCTTCATCTTCCTCCTCCCAGTGTGTGTGTGTGTGTGTGTGTGTGTGTGTGGTTGGCTGTCTTTGTGCCAGTCTCCAGTCAGTGTTGATCATTTGCATAATATGGAATACACATAAAATACACACAAGTACATGTGTGTCTATGCATGTGTAATGAGCAGGTTTGTGTGTGAGTGGATGTGAATATTCTTTTGTGTGTGTGTGTGTGTGTGTGTGTGTGTGTGTGTTTGTGCCTCACTCTGCGCTGAAATGAAATATAACTCCTCATTGTTATGAAAACCACATCCTGCATTCCCAAATTAGAGAGAAAGAAAATGAGTGGGAGAGCCGACTTTATAAACACAGAAACAAACACAGCTTCACCCTCTTCTTCTTCTCTCGTCTTCTTCGTCTTTTGCAGGTGACAACTCGGATTCACAAACAGTAACATTGAAAAAAAATGTTTAGAAAGCGAAGATGACGGCTTTCGTGTGATGAAAGCGTAGACTGTGTAACAATATGGATGCAGCGAGTGAGACGTCGTAATGAGATGTTTAGAAGCCTCTTTCATCAACACAAAATGTTTAATTTACAGAGATGAAATTATGTGTTTAAACATATTATATGTAATTTCTGCCACTAGAGGGTCTCTCACATCAAAACAATAACAAAAGTTTGATGATGAAGCAGTGTGGGATCATGGGAGTTGTTGTCTTCACCACCATTGCCATCATTATTCAGTAGAAAAGCTTCTGTCTTTAACATCATCACGTTGTGCGCTCTGGGTGATGTCACTTTATAACAATACCTACATGCAAAACGTGGCGGCGATGCACGGTGGCGCCAGCTGATTGGTGCAGGAGTGTCCAGAAATATGTTTCTACTTTAGAGATCTTTTGAATCACTGTGTTTTTACTTTTTATTTAATAACATTTGATGAAAAAACAGGTCAGATTTTTGTATTTTTGTATGTTATACTCAATTTCAATACTTTTTTTTTCAATCATTATGGTTTATTCACTTAGATAACCTTTTAGCTGAGGATGTACAGATTGTAGGGATATGTATCATTCCAAGATACTCAAAGAAATGACATCACAATAAACAAACATTTCAAAGGGTTAATTGCAAAAAAAGTCTTAAAAATCAAAAGATGCATCGCAATTCTTTAGAAAAGCTGCTTTGAAATCAGACATTTTAGGTTGCAACGATTGACCCAATTTTGAACCGTCTGCGATGTTTTAATTCTTGAATATTCTAAAGACAGCTGAAAGGACGTGATATGATTCGGATGGCAAAGATGTTTCATCCGGCAGACGACGAGAGATGACGGGAGATGGAAAGCAAATGTCCTTCAACTCAAGTCAGAAGGTTGTTCCACTGTTGGGGATGAAACAATAAAACAGGTTTCAATGAGATATAAAGTAAAAGGTGCAGCAGGGATGTGATAATTATGGTTTATTGACTTACGTAACCTTATATAATTTCAAGATTCTCAAAAATATGACATCACAATGAGCAAAAATACCAATTTAGGCACTGATGGATCAGTTCAAAGGGTTCAACTCTCATGCTAGCTCACTTGTAAGGTGTAAACAATAAAAATAAAGTCATAATCAAACAAACCAAACCAAAAAAGAGAGAGAATTTCAACCCTTTGTGTTTAATATCGAATATCAAACCCGCTCTGGTTTCAAGCAACCTGGGCGTGGTCTTTGAACGCAGTGAAGAACGCTGGATCATCGTGAAGGAGGTCAAAAGATTCTTCACACTAATCTTTTTTACAGTAAGTCTCCCACACACACACACACA
>NW_023339873.1:1332010-1332254 GCF_004916995.1 Morone saxatilis
TGTGTCACTGTGTGTGTGTGTGTCCTCTCATTAAGGCAGCACCCCCACACTCCTCCAGTCATCTGTCTTCTTATTCTTCTTCTTTTTCTGGGAAAACAAGGTGAAACCTCCCCCCTCCTCATGTTGCTCTTCCCGTCTCCTCTTTTTTTATTTCTCCCACTGTCCTCACCCACTCTCTCTGTTTACCTCCCCTTCCTCTCTTTCTGCTGCCTCCCTCGTCTCTCTCCTCAACCTCTTTATGTCC
>NW_023339873.1:1332354-1333453 GCF_004916995.1 Morone saxatilis
ATGAGCTGGAAGTGTCAGAGACTGGGGATTCATTCCCAGACACATCCCCCTGGCTGACAGTGCTTCCCGTGCATAATACCAGGTTAATGTTGCGTTTCCACAGACAGTGGAGCCAGTGTTGGCCTCGCGTTACTCGATGATGATGATATTGACGACAATATCTACAACGATGGTGGAATTAGTAATAATAATGAACAATAATAGTGATCTTTAGAATCCACTAACCACATTTGAAGTCGGCTCGATGAATTCCCTCAGAGGAGTTCGTTAAAACGCGTGCAAATAAAGAAAAAAAACAACCCAACTAATTCAAAATGGCCAACTTCCTGTTGGGTTTCTTCTGGAGATGATACACGTGCCTACCAATTTTCGTACATCTGGGTGAAACGTGCCGCCGGGGCTGCTTTATTATTATGAATTGAATTGTATTTATACAAAGTATTTGTACTGTTTTTTAGAGTCAGAGACCACGATGTGTTGTTCTATTATCTATCTATCTATCTATCTTATCTGTGCGTTTTGTGTCTGTTTTGTTTTGTTTTGACTTGTTCTTGTTTTGTGTTGCTGTTCTGTCTTGGCCAGGACTTCCTTGAAAAAGAGATTTTAATCTCAATGGGACCTTTCCTGGTTGAATCAAGGTTAAATAAAAAAAATAAAAATGAAGCCTTGCAGTGTGACTGCTCAGGCAGTATGTTTATTACTTTATTACTACTGTATAAAAGTGGATGTGTACGCTACGATAGCTTCCTCCAGACTCTCACTTCCCTCAAAGGTCAGCAGTGATGAAATGATGCAACGTCAGTTTCTTGTCTCTTCCTCATCATCTGTTTAACCTCTCATCGTCCTCCTCCCTTCTCCTCTTCCTTCCCTGTCACTAACCGAACGACCGGTAACTTAATTGCTAAAGTTGCAGATTGATTGAGTGAATTAACTGGGGAGATCGGACGTGAAAGCCCTTCCCCCCCTCTCATTTCCCACGATGCTCTGTGCTCCACTGGTTTGAAACAGAACAAAGATGGAGTACAACACTCTGTTCACTTCGCCTGTCAGAAGACGGAGCCTCCTTTTGTCTTGTTAAAGGTCTGTGTGTGTGTGTGTG
>NW_023339873.1:1333673-1333807 GCF_004916995.1 Morone saxatilis
AATGATCTCCTCATGAAGAACACGAACCCACACACTGTCTTTATATTTCTGTTCATGAACATTGTGTTCATGTGGGAGCTTTAGAGGTGTTGGTGGTTTAACACTGGAGTGAACCAGGCTAGCTGTTTCCCCCT
>NW_023339873.1:1333847-1336577 GCF_004916995.1 Morone saxatilis
TTATGCTAAGCTAGGCTAACCAGGCCCCAAGTCTAGCTCCATAATTAAAAGAGACTGACACCTTTTTTACAATTAAATATAGTTTGCTTTTACCTCTAACGAAACAAGAGTCGTTCTAACGTTCTAATATAACTTGTGTCAAAACTAATAATTTTTGAGTGATTGTTTTAAAATGAAAAACCATGTTTTCTCTTCCTGTAGGTCACTACAGTTTTGATGATGAGTCATCCTGAACTCTGGAGCATGACAACGTATCCAGTCAAATGTGATTTGGGGCGACCGCCCATCATAGAAAACTGCCTTTGAGCGGATCGTCGTAGCTCGCAGACCAACTTCATGAATCAGAGGGTTCAGTTTGGACATCAGTCAGCAAAAACTTGTGGCTGAGGTCGACAGTAATTTATTAATTTCTCCGTCACTCTTTGAACTCTGCAATAGAAACGGTCCTCGAGTGTTTACATCGGTAGTTTTACTTATCGTGATGTCATTTATCTGGAAATGATTCATATCCCTAAAATCTGTAAAACGACCTCAGCTAAAAGGTTATATAAGTTACTAAACCATAATAATTGAAAAAAGTATTTAAGTTAAGTCAAGTTTTTTTTAAATCAAATTACAAAATAAATGTTTTTGTAACACAACATGACATAACATAACGCAATGTAACTTCCCGCTGCAAAAAGAATGAACGCTCTCGCTATTGTAGTTTTATTTTATATTAATGTAATAAAAAAAAGGTGAGTGATGCCCTACAGTTGTCCCTCTGGTATTAACCACACCTCCAGTTTCACTCAGAAATGCATTATCAAACATCACGACTCTCTTTTTGCTGTTTCACTGTGACTTTAAATTTACACTTAGCTCGTAGCTACATACGTGACGACATGCTAACGGATTGAGGCTAAAGGGGGGTGCGCGGGCCGGGGTGGTTTCTAAAGTTACATGATCTGTGCGGATGTTTGGAGACGCCTCTTCCCCCTTCCCCCCCCGCCCCCGCCCCCCCCCGCTGCAGTGGACACTCAGAGTTGTATCAACTACTACATATTCTAATTTGTGGCTGGTGATTTGATGTGGAGCGCCCGCTGCTGATGTGTCAGCATTTAGTCTAATTCTTGACTTGTTATTTGGATTATGCTGCCTGGTCAGGTTTAAATACAAAACACACACACAACACGCACAACACGACATCTCAGGGGCTCCAGTGTTGAGCCACCAGGAAGGACATCCAGATGAGTTTGGTTTATTGACAGGTAAGGAGCAGGACAGGTGTCTGAGTAAGTTGAGGTTTTCGTATATGATAGATTTCATGACAACACAGGCTGACAACCGGGGTGGAACCAGTTTGAACCTGTAACATAAAGAGGCGATGACTGACACCATACCAATCGGGTCCACCGGAGGACGACGCCTTCATTAGAGGCGTACAGGAGAGAAAACACAAGTGCATTTTGTAGTGGTCTTCAGGGTGAGTCATACAATGCATTACAGCTGTGTTGGTGTGTGGTGTGTGGACAGATGAAAGGAGCGAGACTGCCCGGCCCTCCAATTATATATAAACAGGCTTAGTGTTAGCAATATCGGCGATATAGGTGAACTGAGTGCCTTTATGAAATATTACTGACTGACGACGGTTTCCACCATCCAGCCAAGAACAAAAATTGGTAGTGTTAATGTATTAAACAGTTCGCTTGTGTTTGTTCTGCCGTCGGAGCTTCTTCTTGTTTTACTTGTAGTTCTTACTATTTCCGCTGTGAAGTATTGCTTTGATTTAATAATAATAATATAATATGTGATGCAATTATTCAGGTTGCTAAGAAAATATACTTGATAAACTTTAGTATTTTGATGGGTTTAAACCCCCAGACCTGCTGCTAAACTGGATCGGCTATGATAATATAAATAAATGTATTATGATTTGGTATTGAGTTAATATAATACAATTTACCTTAATGTTGTTGGCCTAGATGACGTGGGAAATTCAAATAGAAAACAATAACAAACAAAAGGATTAAGTTCATGTTGAAAACAACAACTGAAGATTAATTAGCATAATTATCCATATCAGCATAATATATAGCTGGGTATAATCACCCAAATACAATTATCAGCGATTAGACTTTAGATTCTATTTCAGTGCAGTGAATTAATTAAATTTCTGTTTTGCTTACAAATTTAAAGCACACTCACTTTATTGACGATTGGCATACACCAGTTTGTTAATTGATACTTAATTCTTGTATAATTGCCACAGAAGATAACATTAATTCATATACTGAGATAGATGTATTTCAATAGATTATTTCTACATGAGATACAGAATCATTTTATTACAGTGATTAAATAAATAATGACCAGGCTACCGCACTGTGGCATTAAAAAGATGTAACTTTTTGTTTTTATCTTTCATGATTTTTATTGCCATGTTTGATGATTCTTTATACATATAATTATTATTATGTTTTCTTTCAGCTGTTTTCAGAGAAGAAAGTCCCAGTTACGTGAAAAAAACAATAAACTAAGATATACTATAGAAAAAATATAAATGGCATAGTCATAAATCCCCCATTTCATAAAACACTTAAAAGTCACTAAAGAATTATACAATATAAACCAAACAACAAACAAGAACACAAAAGCCTAACTTTTTCTGCTTAAATGGTCCACTTATGTAATCTTTAACTATAATATATTGTCTAATTTCCAAGATAATTAGTAAATTTTTTCAGAAAT
>NW_023339873.1:1336677-1343756 GCF_004916995.1 Morone saxatilis
TGACAAAGACCCCGTTTCATTTCTTTTTTTTGTACCTTCACAAATCCTCGTCCGTCCTCTTGTGTTTTCTCCTTTTTTCCCCTCCTCCTCCTCTTCTTCCTCCACCTCCTTATCTTCCTCCTCCTCTTCCTCCTGCAGTCATGTGACTCCATCCTCATCAAAACAAGCCACAGGTTTACAGACTGGTGACAAATCAAAGGAAAAACACGAATAAATGAGAAAGGTAACAAATGCAGATGTTTCACTGTGATATGTGAATATTGAAATGTCATTTAACTTTATACTTTAATTACTTTTCAGATGGATCAATCAATAACGGCTCCCCGAGGTCCAGGTGTTGGAAGTTCACACACATTTGAACTGAGATGTTTTGCTCAGAAGCACAATGAAAAACTTCTTCAGTCACATTTTATCAAAGAGAGAAAATGAACATATTTTATGATGTGGTGAAATTTAAACAGGATTATTTTTCTTATCAAACATGCAACCAGCACCCTCTGCTGTTGATCAGTGGAAGTGTTGGGAAGTTATTTTACTCTTTATTATTAAACTTAAACAATCAAACAGAACAGAAAACGAAGACGTGCAGAATATAATGTGGTACAAATACTACAAACAAAAAGATGAGGACAGTAAATAAATGTAATGATGATGGTGACGTAATGTGGTCGCTGCAGTTTAAACGGCTGTTCCAGAGATTTATTCTTTATTCTGACACATTTGTTTTGTATTGTTCAAAAGTTTTATTACTTTACTAATTACTAACCTGCCAACAGTAATTAGTTATATTACTGGTTATGTTCAAACTTCAGATTTACGACGATTAAAATCCAGTTTAGTTTGTTAAAATCAGAGTAATGGAGTATTTCCAGTAAAGCTGTAACTAGTTATATTTGGGAGGGTAACTGAATTATTACTGAAATGTATTAGTAATTAGTTACACTACTGGTTACTGGGGATGCCTTACTGCCCAGCACTGTCTATATTCATGTTATTTCTGACTTTTATTTACAATAATTCATATTCTTTGTGTCATGGAAGACAAAAAAAAGAGACTTGTCATTTTCAAAAAAAACAGCAACTGAAGTTTATTTGAAGATAAACCAATAAACATCCAGAATAAATCAATTCAATCATCATTTTAATCAATTTCAATTTCAGTAATTCAGATCCATAAACACAAATGGGTGACATTCATTTATGTATCTGTCTGTTCTGGGAGCAGAGTGGAGTGTTGATGGACTCTAATATGCAGAAATGTTCAAATAGACTAAAATAACACATTTATACCACATTGCAAAAAACTGCATGAAATTAGCATAAAGTGGAGTCTTCCCATTTCCATTCAGATATCTTGAGGTCAGAGGTCGGTCAAGTTTGTCCTTTGCCAACCCAACATGCTAGCATGACATGGTTGGTACGGATGGATGCGTTAGGTTAGGTTAGATAGTTTCACATGAGAACATATGTTCACTGCAGCTTTAAAACGGAGCTTGCTGCAGCCTCTGAAAGACATTAATACGATACAGTGAATTATATAGAGCTGTGAGTCTGTTTCAGCTTCAGTTTAATGACCATTTTATAGCTAAAAATGTGACGGTATGTATATAATATTATACAGAGAATTAGATATTGTGTTGACGACATTCATTTTTGAGATATTCTACAGCTTGAATCCCAACTTTTGTTCAGAAATCTTATTTCCAATCTGAGCAGTGAAACTCAAATCAGTTCATTTCTTTATACTGCATTGGAATATTAACCAGTTACTAATACGCAGTTATTTTAAATATTAAAACACTGTAATATTCAGAATATCATTAACAGTCTTATTAAATATCATCAGCTGAATCACATTATTCAGTAACACTGTCGTACTAATACGCAGTATACTCAGTTACTGTAGCTCGTAGTGCTTCGGGTGTGTATGTTCGTTCTAGTTTAACTGTCCTGTCGAGCTCCAATCAGGTGTTGACTTCCTGTTAATGCTGGACGACAGCAGGAGTGGAACGTCCACCGGTGGTGGGGCCTGTATCGGGTCCTTCCGCGTAGGCAAGCAGCAAACACACACACACAATAACACACAAAGCTCAAAAAAATGACACGACAGAGCGGCGTTAAGGCGAGCAGAAATATAGACAAAAGTGCAGAAGAGAGAAGAACGAAGCTATCTGCAATAGAAGAAGAATAAAGTAGAATAAAGTGGAAAAAGTAGAGCGGTGACCTCTGGGCTGTCGGGAGAGGAGACGACCACTGGCTGTCCTCTGTCTGACATCTCTCTGATGTTCAGATGAAGAGGAACGTCACCTGGAGGAAGATCAAATATGACAGGAAAGGAGGAATCCATCAAAATGATCAAAAAACGAGTGAGTTCAAGCAGAATGTAAACCGGCTGTGAGACAGGAGACTGTCAGAGAGACTCTCTGTTCACACTACGCAACCTTCACACTGGAATCAGGAGACTCCAACAGTTTCAGACAGTCTCCAGTTCTTATGTAGGACCTAGAATGTGTGATATATGTTGGAAGGTAGTTCACAGACCAAAGCATTATGGTTAAATGCTGAAGTTGTATTATTTTATTTTATTTTATTAATGAGAGCCATCACAAGTACAGCTCTGGAGGGACTGGAAGAGGACGGGGGGGTGCTGATGTAACATGTGATCTCACTGCCTCTGGATATCAGAATGGTGTATTATTATATTATTAAATCAGTATTATTAAAAGGAAATTAAGTCTTTTTAATCAGGCTTTTACTTTGGAGGAAGGTTGGAGCCTTTAGGTTTTAATCTTAGTTTTTTATATAATTTGTCTCCCTGGTGTTTATTTTCACACAGACATTCATTTGATGTTTTATCAATGTCAGCAGGATCACTGAGCTCTGAGTTATTTAAACACTTTTTGCTGCTGTGTCATTCTAACGTGATCCCACACTGCAGATAAAATAACTTTAATAACTAAAACTACTCTCTCCTGTCGTTCTACCGGTCTGACAGTGTATGAAGAGATCTGCTCCGACAGTAGAGTCTGTACCGAACTCCCACGCTCCGCTCAAACTGTCTGTCCGTCCCTTTAAATGAGCGGCTGATGTACTTCCTCCTCCTCCTCCTCCTCCTCCTCACACCTACCTAACAACCGGACTCCCAGAGTGTCTGCGAGCTGTCGGGCCCCGTCGGAGCCGAAGATGTGAGTCTGGTGTTGACAGTTGGGACACTGGAAGACGCTCATGTTCTGCACCAGACCGAGAACCTGCAGAGACACCAAACGTTTGTACCCTCTCGCCCTTCATCAGATCGTTGAGATTTTACAACCGTGGCTGCGATTACCGGCACGTGGACCTTCTTGAACATCTCGGCTCCTCTGCGAGCGTCCAGCAGGGCGATGTCCTGCGGCGTCGACACGATGACCGCGCCTGCGCAACAAAACACAGAAACTCCTTCAAATTACAACTCACTTTTGTCACGTCTTTTATTTAACTGATGGTATTTGTTTTAAATTATTATTTGTTTTTACTGTAAAGCACTTTGTAACTTTGTTCTGAGAGGTTCTATATATAGACAGCTCTGTGATCCAATAACAGTTCAGCTCCTTTCCTGTACCCAGATATGCTATGTGCTACTCACATTTCTGCAAACATTTCATCATATCTTTTCATGGGACAACGATGAAGAAATGACACTTTAACACAATATGAAGTCGTCAGTGTACAGATTGTGTAACAGTGTAAATTTACATTTAGAGTACACCCCTAAGTGAAAATGTCCAAATTGGGCCCAATTAGCCATTTTCCCTCCCCGGTGTCATGTGACTCGTTAGTGTTACAAGGTCTCAGGTGTGAATGGGAGCAGGGTGTAAATTGGTGTTATCGGCTCTCCACCAGTCTCCTCATACTGGTCACTGGAAGTTCAACACGGCTGAACTAAGTTCTAACGTTAACTATGTTACGTTAACCGACCAGCAACTCCAGTCTAGCCTGGTGGCTTGAGAGAGCGCTAAGATAAAAAGTGGAAATATTATATAGAATCAAAAGTTTATAGCTTCAGTGGGAAGTTTCAGGTGGAATTTATCATGATTATTAATAATATTATTATGAAAGTGTGTTCTGTGTGTGTGTGTCCTGTGTGGCGACGACCTGCATTGGGAGTTCGGTAATTTGACAGTTGAGCGGTCTCCTGTCCCAGTAGGCATTATCGAGCTACCAGCATAATCCCAACGACCCAGTCCACCTACCACACACAACACACCGCACACACACACACACACCACACACAAACACAACCACACACACAACACACACACACACACACTGGTCTGTATAGATTCAGTTGAACGTCGCTGTCTGACCTCAGGTGGAGCGGCGGTCTCACCTGTCTGAGCAGTTTCTCTATCGCTGACATCACCATCAGCCCCCTCCACACGATGGGAGCGACGTCCTCCACCAGGAAGCCCATCGACATGCTGACAGAAAGGAGGGGGCGCGGTTAAGAAGAGGTCAGGGGTCAGAGCAGGGTTAGAGGACAGATGTGATGCTTTGATTGTAAGAACTCACCAAGGGATCCCGTAGTTGGTGAGTGGAACCATCAGGTTGTCTGGAAGAAAAAGATAAAACAGCTGAACTCTAAATATTAACCCAGAACCATTAAACACAACATTTACAACCAATAATCACTGATCGATGTAGAGAGGAAGAACGTGCCGTACTGTCAGAGAGCTCCGGGTTTCCCTTCAGGTTCATCAGTTTGGGAATAGACGGACCGTAGACGTCAGCGTCCAACAGACCCACGGACTTCGACTGAGACAGAAACAAAGTGGATGAAATAACTGACTCTTACAAACACTACAGACAGGAAAAGGTGATTATAAGTCTCCTTTATTCAGCTTCAAGCTCTTACCTCACTGTAATAATTATCTCACTGATTCTATTTATTGTCTCACACTGATGGACTTTTATGTATTTACTTACTGTAGTCTGTTTTTTGTCTACAGATGCAAATTAGCAGTTTTTGTAATTGCTTTTAATTCTGCACTCTCCCTGCAAAACTACAAACAAATAACATAACTGTATTCTGAACCTATCTGCAGCCATAAGCAGGTGAACAGGCTGCAGTCTGATCAAACACGTCCAAACATTTACCTGAAAGAAATGACCTGACTGGGGAGAAAATATAAAAAGAATTACGTTTTAAAAGGCCAAAACGGCCTGTTTGGTTTTAAATAAATGATGTAAATGTAAAAGAGCCTCCTCACCGAATCGTTGGCCATCAATCCGAGAGCCAAATTCACTGCAGAGACAGAAAGACCGACATTAAAGAGACTTACAGACTCCTGAAGCTTTGGATGTGTGTGCTGTAAGAATAAAGAAACTCTAAGAATGCTCCATGAGGAACCTCGTGCTGCACCTGCGGTGGTGGACTTTCCCACGCCACCTTTCCCCGAAGCCACGACGATGACCTGTTTGACCCCTGCGATGGGCTTCTGTTTGGGAAGACCTTTCGCCATTTGCTGCTTCTGCCGCTCCTGTAACGCCTTGCTGTCCACCGACCTCTGCGAGACACAAGAGAGACGCTCAGTGAACGCAACCTGAAGGCGAGGAAGACTGGAAGACACTGGGGGGTTTAGTGGAAATAAGTGACCAAGAACTTAAAAATGTTCCCATAAAAGACATTTTGAAATGAACAGAAAAGGCTTTAATCACTTTATGCTTTATCCAAATGTTCATTTTAATAAAACAATGCTGCCTGATGGATCAGGTTCATGCTGAATTTACCTGTAGTCCCAAACATTTCAGGAAACATCCACACATATCTTGTACTAGCACTGCGTTGTTGTTGTTGAGAAGGGAAACGTTAAATCGACTAAATTTAACATTAAGTTTGGTCAGAAATGTAAGAGTTGTTTTTGTCCAATCAGAGGGATGATCTGGTTTATTGGCAGCCAATCACAGCCGCCTAAAACCGTAGCAAGGAAGGGTTATTTCAGTCATTTACTAGTTATTTATAGATCCCTTAAAGGTCTTTGGCAGGTTGGAAAACTCATTTACCAACCACTGACAGCTTATTAAAAAGTGAGAAACCCCTTTATTCATTCATTATTACCACCATAACTTATAACTGAACATTAAAGCTTTATTAAATGATTGATTATGCATTAATTAAATCACTGGTTACAAGTTATAACCCCTTTATAAAGGGTGAATTGTCAAAATATGTGTGTAATCATTCAGACACTGCAGACAGAAACATTATAACTGCTTCTAGAGCTGCTATTAGATTATTTAAATATTAGAAATAACAAAAACATGCCAATAATCGCTAACTGAAGCCCTATTGATCAGATTTATAGAGCAGCTTGTTGATTAGAGTCTTTGAGCAGCAGTGCGTATTAATCAAGCTCACACGAATACATGAAGCACTTCCGGTTGTAGAATTCAAAATAATATAACTTATTTTGAAGAATACGCACCAAAGCGACAGTACATGTATAACACGTGTATTTAACAACATATAATTACATAAAAACACAAAGGGTTCACATTTAATTATTTTTTGGGGTGTTTATTTTCTTTATTGAGTACTTTTGTTTTACCGTTGCCGCTTTTATTTAGACAACTTCCGGTTTCGCGCTCTCTCTCTGTCTAGCTTGACGCTATCACGGAGCGGTAAGTTAGCATTAGCTGTGTTGTGCTAACAGAAAACAGGCATTAATCTCACCTGGCAGCGTTTGGACTGAACACAACACACAGCTGCGGGTTTTATCTCCGTCCCCGCTCGTAAAGCTGACGGTTTATTGGCGGATATTCTCAGTAAATGCGACAGTCTGCTGTATGTTAGCTGAGACATCGTTAGCTGTTTGGACGCTCCGCGGTGCGCGTCAAGCTTGCGCAGAGTACGCATGCGCGTGTTTAAGTTTGTTTTCTTTAGTTTTATTTTCTTTTGTGAATTTTTAAATGTGAAAGAAAAACATATATATATATAGATATCATTATAATTAGTTTATATTTAAAAATAATGAGAAACTTTATCAAAATATTAAGAAAGTTTCTCATTATATCGACGTTTTTCTCCTCAGATTGGCGGAAAT
>NW_023339873.1:1343856-1360119 GCF_004916995.1 Morone saxatilis
TGGGGATCGGGACCTCCACTTTAGGGAGGTCGCCAAAGTTCCAGCCGGAGGCTCGCTACGCCTTTTGATGTTTTTCAAGTGTAACGGTAAACATAATATCACATGACACCACAGTCGTGTTCTAAATGCTCCAGTCATTTCATTCAATTTCTCTGATGAAAGCAGCCGTGAACTATACTTCTCACTTATTCTACTGGGAGGAGGAAATACACCCCCATGAATAATTCTGATATATGCCTGATATATTCTGATATATCTGATATAATCTGTTGTTCTGATCATATCCTGAATAATACTTCTGTACTATTCTGATATACCATCCTGATATATCCCTGGATAATATTCTGATATAATTACTGACTAGCGAGCGTCTTAGTATTAAAGTTGAATTAGCTGATGATCAGCACTCTCAACAGGAGTCGTAAGTTCTTCCTCGTTTTCTCTAATCTCTCACCCCCCACCAACAACAACGGAGGCGCGCCCGCGCGCGCGCGCGCGCGCGCGCACAGACCACGACGCACGCAGATTAGAAACGAGGAGAACTTCGAGCGTCCTGTTAGAAGTGTGCATTCATGCACTATTCACCTTATAATAATAGACGGCTTGCTATCAGAATATATCAGATAATAATATCAGGATATAATCAGGATATACAGAATATATCAGAATATATAGGATTACTTCAGAACCTAAACAGAATATTCTAGCGATATATCAGAATACAGTATCAGGATAATATTCAGAACTAGTATATCCTCCCTCCAGTATGAATAGTGCAAGTATTAGTTCACGCCTTGGCTTTCTCCCAGAACAATGAATGAATTACTGAGATTTAAAGACGACTGTGTGTATTATGTTTGACTTCATCACCTTAAATGAAAGAAGCGCGCGTAGCGACCTCCGGTGAAGCTTTGGCGACCCCCCTAGTCGAGGTCCCGCATCCCAGCGTTGAATCCACTGCGAATCACCGTCGTTTACATGTTTTCTTGCATTCCAGTAGCTTGCCCTGTTCAACTGCGATGCACGATGAAATCAAGTGATTAACAGTCTATATAATTAACAAATAAAGAGACACACTAAAATGAGCGCAGAGGGGCGGGGACTCTAGAAGACACCCCTGGCTGCTGATCATGGTCCAGTCCTGAACTCTGGGTGTCTGTGTTCAGATTCTCCCCGACAGAAGGCAATGGGTGGAATCCTACACATCCTGCTTGCTCTTACAAGGCACCCACAACGACATCCTCCCCAAGATGGGTCAGTGACCTTTTTGTCTAAGCCCTTTGACTTTTGATCCCCATCAAACATTATAAACTGAGTCATGGTCTCCTCCTCCTCCTCCCATCCTCCGTCCCTCCTCCAGTGTCCACCCTGCTCAACCTGCGGCTTGTGTGAGTGCCGGACTCGGGAAGCATGGTGCTCGGTGGCGGAGCTTCCACGGGCCAGGCCCCTGGCTGCATCGCCCTCAGCAGCCTACGCTGCGGCGGGAAGCTGCAAAGGCCGGGCGCAATGCAAGTACCCAACAACAACATCCAGCAAAGGGAACGGACTCGCGGCCTCTACGGGCGCGTTCGTCTCTCTGTGTGAACGCGGGAACTGACGGGCCGGCTGCGTGCGGTGAAACACGGGACGTAAGCGGGAACAGACAGTGCTGAAGCCTGGACACCAGACGGACGTACACCACACCTGCGATGGATGTCTTTCGGGTGTATGCAAACCCAGCCGTCCCCACCAGTGTCCCCTGCCACCGGACAAGACATGGCAGGCGTATTGGGGGTCTCCGGTTGTTGAATTTTTTGCGCACCCTCTCATGCCGTATGGGAAGTAAATTTCCGCCTTGTGTACCTCCTCAAACAACACACAAGCCACCAGAGATTCCCCACACATCAACCGAGAGCGCAGAAATATTAATCCGTTCTCATTGTGGAATACCGGCGTCATGGACAGCAATATACAAATTAATATGCCCACTTTGAAAGAATGTATACGCGTTGCCTACTCCGAGGAGAAAAAATTATATGATGGGGACCATCAAATGGAAGTAGGATTTTTCTCCTAACGTGTGAGGTTATAAATGGTGAAAAAAATTGGTTCAATATAGAAAATTCCTAATAAAGAAGAAAAACCACACATGCATTTTATGAATACTCATTTGTGGGAAATGCTTGGAACTCTTAACCCTCTCGTTGTGGGGGACCGCCCTTTTTGCCCCCCACTCCATTCTGAATGTAGAGACGAAATGTGACATAACCAGAAAGAACAATGACGAGGAAGCGCGCGCGCGAGGATTATACAAAAAGATAGGCAATTCGCCCCTTTATTTTTCTCCAGGAAATATTTATTGCGAAGGATAAATGAAAAATAATTTTTTTAAAATATTGGGTTTTTTTAATTAGAAAATTTTTTTTTTGGAAAACCAGGTCAGTGCGTTCCTTCAAATATCAATATTTATCACATTTTCCGGGTTTCTTATACAGGCAATATCTTTTATAATGATGAAATGTTTGTATGGGTTTTCCGTATAAAATTTTTAAAAACAATCAATATAGCGGCAACAAGAACTGAGTCGATAAGTATTGTTCTAGATCAAACAAAACGTAACCCAAGAGGAGGAAAAGAACTGTTTTCTTTTCCTCACCTAATAATTTATTCCCCCCCTATAATACATCCGTAATCTATAACAGGATAATGTATTGAGCAATCCAACAAAATATCTTTTAAATAAAATAACCAACCTCAAGTACCTGAATTCCTGACAAATACCTGAATACAGTCACAATACCAGAGATGTATACATCAATGCAAACATAATAAATCCAAAAGAAAAGCCCATTTTGTAAGGTTTGCCCATGTTTCCTGAAGCAGAGGTGCGAAAAAAAAAATGACAGATATTTTTTATTACTTTATCCCTTAGTTTTTTCCACGAATATAAATAAAAACATTGATATGAAAATGAAGTAAAATTAATAAGGTCAAGGCGAAGTCCATCCAACAGGAAAACCAGGATAAGGTTAATGTAGTAATTCAAATTACAAGAACACGCAGATCAGGTTGATCCACTGATACCGTGTTTACATGTCTTTCTTGCATTCCAGTAGCTTCCTGTTCACTGTGACGATGAAATCAAGTGATTAAAGTTAATAATTATAAATAAAGAGAACATAAAATGAGCCAGAAGGGGGCGGGACTTAGGAAGACACCGGCTGCTGATTGGTCCACAGTCTGAACTCTGGGTGTCTGTGTTCAGATCGACAGAGGAATGGTGATCTACATCTGCTTCTTTAAAGGAGCCACAGACGACATCCTCCCCAAGATGGGTCAGTGACCTTTTTGTTAACCTTTGACCTTTTGATCCCCTCAACATTATACATGAGTATGGTCTCCTCCTCCTCCTCCTCCAGTGTCCACCCTGCTCAACCTGCGGCTGTGTGAGTCCGACTCGGGGAAGATGGTGTCGGTGGCGGAGCTTCCCGGCAGCCTGCTGATCGTCCCTCAGGCCACGCTGGGCGGGAAGTGCAAAGGCCGGGCCATGCAGTACCACAACAACATCAGCAAAGAGGACGGACTGCGGCTCTACGGCGCCTTCGTCTCTCTGTGTGAGCGGGAACTGACGGCGGCTGCGGTGACGGTGAAACACGGGACGTACGGGAACAGACAGGTGCTGAAGCTGGACACCAACGGACCGTACACACACCTGATGGAGTTCTGAACCGTCGTTAATGTCTGACAACAAGGCTGCAGACGTATTGTGTTGATTTGATTTATGTGTTTGTGATAAAGAAACAGAGTGACACACATCTGGAGTTTGTCTTTGATTCTAAAAAAACACCAGTTTGGTGTCAGATTTAATATTTTATTTAGATTAATTTAAAAAAAGAACAAGTTCAGTGTGGAAAAGAAGCATGTATTTTGGAGAAATTATAAATATCTTCATTTTGGGGTTTTTTCAGGCAAATATTGATAAATGTGAATGTTTGTAATGTTTTTATAATTTTTAAAATAATATAAATGTTAATATTTCTCTAGATTCACCCCCGTACAGATGTTTATTTTATTTTAACTTGATTTAACCGGAGTCAATTGAGATCCAACAAATACTAACTAACAACTAATGTAGAAAAACAATACAGTTACAGAGATGTATACATAATAAACATAATACATCAACAACAGTGTGTGCAGGAATAAAAAGAAATAACATATTAAAAATAAAATAGTATAAAAAAATAAAATAAATCACAAGGAAACACCAGAAATATTGTGTAAATTCACATAAAAGCCAGATTATAAAACATTTATTCAACCTTTTGAGATCAAAATCTTGTTTTTTTTTCCTCCTGAATATTTATTCTACACAAACAGAAGAAGATAAAACATAAAGAGGGATTAAACAAACCTTTTAAGAGACATTAAAACAGAAATATAATGTAGTACAGAGTGAATGCGGTGCTCTCCTCCGGGCAGCAGGGGGCGCTCTGCGGTGTTAGAGGAAGAGGAAGTGAACAGCACTCGGTTAACTCAATTCACAGCAACCACACTTCCGGTGACAGGATTCAGGGACAAAATAAAAGCACATCAATTAAGAACTACATTGTAAATTAAAGCTTTTACAAAACTGAAACCTATAAATGTAATTTGCATTAATTCTGAGCTCTCTGTGTGTCTGTGTGATAGAAGAGAAGCAGAATGATGTTGTTATATATTGGCTTTCTTAGCTGAAAAGTTGCATAGTTTATAGTCATATTAAACATTATTTACTTAGCTTAAATTAATTTTGGTTTATATTTACATTAATTTATATAACCACTAATAATAAAACCTATTAAAAAATATATTAAGATGTTGTAAAGAAAAATATCCCCAACTTTCAAAATCAAAAAAGAAAATAGCAATTTAGTTTAATTTATTATTTATAAAATGCAACAGATGTACAAATCTGCTATCAAAGCTTACAAAAAAACACAATATGTTATGTATTTGTTTGATTTTAAGGCCATATTTTAACAAGCTAAAAGTCACAAGCTAAATGTAAACCTTTATTTTGAAAATCCCCACCCCGGAACGCACACGGTTGCTGCAGCTACTTGAAATGTGCACACCACCAAACGTCGCATTTATCCTCTAGTTTGACCTGAAATGAGTAACTTTAGAGAATATATGTGCACATTTAGACGAAGTAAGTAAATTAAACTCGTTGTGAGAAGAGTTGAGGTGAAAATTAACCCGCGGAAAGTTGAGTTTCGGGTAAAAGTTGCTGACGGTGTAACGAGGATTTGTGTTTACCGGACGTAAGATGTTCTAAGGTGGGAAACACTGCAGCTGCTTTAGGTCATAAATGTGTTGTATGGAAAAGATAGTTATATTTTTATAGCATCAGAGTAAAGTGTGCATGTGTGCTTTACAGAGACTTTATAGTTGGAAAAGTTATTTTCTTTATTAATGAATCTAGCTAGTTGTTTATTTTTATATAATTAATCTATTAAGTATTTGTTTATAGTTGGTAAACAATAATTACTAGATGTCTAAATGCTCACAATGATGTTTTATTTTGGCTAAATTAATGTCTAAAGCTCAGATATATTCAATATGAAACAGAGAAAATGGACAAATTTAACATTATTATTTAATATTTAACAAAGCACCAATTGATTATTTGTTGCAAGTAAGCAAATATTTGATTATAGCTGCAACAAAGACAAACTTGCGTTCTTAAAGAATAAATATCAAACAATTAACTGAATAACAGAATTGCTACCAGCTATTTTTTAGACTGATTTTTTAGAAGATCTTCACAGCTTGATTATTATTATTAATGTTGTCTTTCTTTCCCCTCCTCGCTCACAGATGCCTTCTTTTGACTTCATGGACAAGGTGGAGCTCTTTGTGCGGGCAGGAACGTTTCCAGTAGATGCATCAAAGAGTTCAAAGAAAGTGACCAGAGCTGCCAGCAAACACTTTCTCTATAAAGGTATTTCAGAGCTTTAGATCCTCCACAATGTGGTATCGCTGCAGTGCATCGTATCTTTAATGTCTCTGATCTGTGAGCGAGAAACAATTTTAAGTTTTTAATTGAGTTGAAAAGACCTTCAGATTAAATCATGTTTTCTTGTTACTTTGCACCCACTTTATAAGTGAGTAGTGAGGTTGTGTTCTCACTGTTCTTCTTTTGGCGACTTTTATGCGCAATTTAGTGACTGAAATGGTTAAATTTCATGGATATGTTGATCCAGGTCTGTTATATATAGCATGAAATTCCTGGATTAGGGCAACATTTCAAGTAAACTGTGTCAAATTTGTGTAAAAATCAAGATAATTAAACTCTGGAAATGAATGGTTTTTATTTGGATGACAGTTTTATTTATAATATAATCTCCTGTTCTGAAGACTAACAACCTCTGTCTGTAACTGACTGCAGTTCCTCTCTCCGTCCTCCAGATGGCTGCCTGTGGCGAAGTTATCGAGGCCGCCTCCTCCGCGTCGTCAGGAGCGACGAGGAAATGAGGGAGATCCTGACCCGTTACCATGACAACAACAACCATGCCGGCCGGGTCCGGGTAGTGAAGGAGATAATGGTGAGTTCAGAGGGTCAACAGAACCGAACAGCTGAGACCGAATTAAAGGATGTTATACGTCAAAAGAAAAAGCTGCTGTGACAGTGAGCGTGCTCTCTTCCTCCTCTTCCTCCTCTTCCTCCTCTTCCTCGTCCTCCAGTTGATGTATTACTGGGTTGGCGTGACGGAGGCGGTGAAGAACTGGATCAAAGCTTGTGCTGTTTGTCAGAGCCGCAGTCCCGTTGAACCGCACGAGCCGCCCGTCCAGTTCTGCCTGGCCTACGGCTGCGACGCCTCCAGCTACGTTTACCCCAAGCTCAGCTTCCACAGGTCAGACACCAACTTCACTGAGCTGCTCGACAAGTTACAACCTGTTTTATGGAGTTTAATTTTCTGTTGATTCTGGCGGTCCCTATGGACAAAAGCAGTAGTGTTTCTACGGCCTCGTTTCATTGATTTCAAGGGGAATCCGACCTGGTGGCAGTTCGCAAGGCCTTCTTGATTTAAGGCGTGCTAGAAAACTTATACAGAGAAGGTCTGAATGTCAACATTTGGTTCACTTCTGTGAAGAAAAGTAAATGTTAAGTAAAGTAAATTGTCTAATAGAACAATGGCCGAGTGTCAGGGACAAGAAAACAGAATTTGTCCCCAAAAAAAAAAATTCCTATTAAGTCTGTATGATTTTTAAAAATGATTTTAAAAATTATATAACACCGACAGAGAATTGTTTTAAAAGTTCCCTAAACAGGAAATAATCTGCTCAAAATTATTCCAGATCACTCTGTTTACACAAACGTTTTGCAGTTATTGAGTGAATTAATTGTACAGTTCTGAATATTTTGTTAAATATCCATAAAATAGGTCACTTAGTCAGTTTACTCAACGCAATCACGTAATGCAAAAATGTTTATTTTTCAATGAAAGCTGAGCATCATCTGCATAATAATGACAGGAAATCTATTTTCTGACAGCAGAACCCAAATAAAGTGTATTTACGAGATGGAATCAAACCCTCTGTCCTGCAGGTTTCCAAAGGCGGCAGAGCGGCGGCGAAGGTGGCTGGCAGTGGCTCAAAGGGACGAAGGCTCGCTGCGCACAAACTCCTACCTCTGCTCGAGACACTTCGAGCAGTCCTGTTTCACGCTGAGCGAGGAGGGTCAGCTCATTCTATCGCCGGACGCCATTCCCACCATCATCCCTGTGACGGCGCAGGAGGACGAGGTGACACAGAGCAGAACACAGAGGCTTTGTTTCCCTAGCGTATCCCTGGGATCATCTTTTACTGTGACCTGATCTGATAATCCTCTCCGGTTTTCAGGTTCCCGTCCCTTCAGACGAGGACTTCCTTCACTCCAACACCCTGGAAGACCTCCTCTCTACCGCCGCTGCTGCAGAGACCACAGAGCCCTCCGAAGCGGCCTTTGATCACTCTGAAACCCCCCTGGAGCTGCAGGAGCACCAGTACTGCCTCCCAGCTCCCGATCCAGACCCCAAGGTGGTCCACGCAGTGAGGGAGTGCAAGAGGAGGAAGACCGTCATCGAGCCGAGCTTTGCGGCTTACAACCAGATCGCCAGGTAGACATGTGATCAACCGGACCGCTTCATCATCACACGTTACATCATTTTAGTTTAAGTGAGCGCGTGTTGAAATGTTGTGCAGGTATCTGAGCCACAGGATCTTACCGATGCAAAGCAAGAAAAGCAGAGGTGCTTTGAAGAGGATGGCCAAGCGCTTCGGTCTCATAGGTGAGTGGAAAGTGATGAAAGAGCATCACTCACTTTATCTGCCTCCTTCAATCCTCAATGAAGCAGATTACAGGATCACGTTCAACTGAAATCTCTTAATAAACGTTTGTGTTTCAGATGGAGTGTTGATGTACACGCGAGTTCCTCATCCTCTCAGAGTGCCGCGCAGCAGAGAGGAGGTTTGCATGATTTACTTACACTGTGTTATTATTGTTATCAAATGAATCCTGTAGCTACAGCACCTTAAGGTTTGTTGGTCGCTGGTTGGACTGGTGTAATCCACCATTCCTCCCACTCTCTGTGGGTCTGTTCCTAGACATAGTGGGGTAATTTGACTGAGCACATTAATTTAGGAATACGCAATATTTACATACAACACCGAGATAATGAAAGCCTTAAAAAGCCTTTAGAAAGGAATTTATATGAAATAAAGGCAAACATACACGCTGCTGTTCCAGGTAAACTCGATCCTGGAGAAGTTCCATGACAAACAGGGTCACTTTGGCCAGGGAATCTGCCAGCGGGAGATCTCGAAGGAATACTACTGGGCCAGCATGACTCGGGACCTGGCCCGCTGGATCACCAGCTGCGACACCTGCCTCAGCAGAACCAAGAGGAAGTGGCTCCGCTGCAGCGTCTCCAACTGCACCAACTGCTGCGGGCCAGTGGAGAGAGGCCTGGGCCTCACCTTCCATAAGTACGAACACGTTAACAGTAAATACTACGGTTAGATAACGAACTACACTAATGACACAGAATCAAAACTCTAAATAAGTTTCTGTAACAGTAAAACTCTGTGATATATCATGGAAAAACCTTTTTTTATACAACATTTTAAAGGAATGTATACAGAATAAAGCAATTTATATATATTAAAGTCTGTAAACTGCACAGAAAACCACCATCATAGCATCATATGGTAATTTCATACAGTAAAACGGTTTCTTTTGATGGTAAAAACTTGGTAAAATATGGATTAAAACTGCACAGTACTAATATCCTTTTACCATAATAGTAAGTAATAAGGTGGGGTCTATAAGGTCCTATCATTTGGCCACCAAAGCTGTTTATTATGAATTAATGCTGATTTTATCTGTATATTTACTACTTCATCCTCCAGGTTTCCTCTTCACAACGTGGCCCTGCTCGCTCACTGGTTGAAGGCTGTCGGTCGTCCCAACTGGCATCCTCGCCTCTGGTCATCCGTTTGTTCGACCCATTTCACAGAGGACTGCTTCGACCGCGATGGGGAGAAGGTCACCATCCGTCCAGACGCCGTGCCCACGCTCTTAGTCCACAGCAACTCATCGGTAAGGAACAGGAGTATAACAGCAGCTAGTTCAACTCCTGCTCTGTCTTTACGGTTTTAAAAGCTTAAGTTTGCGTCTCATCCACAGACTCCGTCCAGAGGTCCGGCCCAGTCTTCTGTGGGGGAGGAGGTATGTTTCTAGGTGGGGTGATTATTGTATGTTCAAGTATAAAATGATCCATGACCCTCAGGAGGCTACTTCAATCAGATTCTGATGCCATTTCAACCTTTTCCTGGACAATTCTTATCAATATATATCAGATAATACACAACAACAACAATAACAAAGAAACAGAAGGAATAAATAATAAAAAATAGAAGTAAATATAAAAAAAAACTGATTCAGGAACCAGATTAAGGTAACTGGGGAAAGAAAGACACAGATTCAAAGAGAGGAGAAAAGTGTGTGTGTGTGTGTTTTAATGAGCTTTTTCTGTGTGAGCAGGCCTATTTTGCCAAGTACGATGCCGTGGAGCTCTACCTGAGCAAACGAACTTACCCTCCTGGACTGAGCTACGTAGAGAAGAACACCTTCAGGAGGTTCTGCAAGCAGTTCTCCATCAAAGGTTTGTACAAACCGGAATCCACAATGAATGACTGTAACAGGTCAGTAGATTCCCACAAGTATAATTCTGTGAAGGAAGCTAAATTAAATTGTTTGCTTAGACAAAATTTAGTTAAAAAATACACAGACAAATAATTGTATAAACCTCTGACCTCTGATGTAATACTTACAGGAAATAATCTGCTCAAAATTCATCCAAACTGCTTGTTTTACGCAGTTATTGTGTTCACTATTTGGGTTCATTGTACAGTTTGTATCAGTTGTTCTGTGCTGTTAATATCCATTAAATATCCTTTCATGCTAACAGTTTATTGAACTTTGCGTCGCCTTGGTAACGCAACCGTTCGTTCTCTGGTTTCCCAGACGGCGAGCTCCATGTGGTGCGAGGAGATCGGGTGCGTTCAGTTCTGAGGAGCAGACAGCAGGTTGAAGCCGCCCTGGTGGATTTTCACAACGAGCTGAACCACCTCGACGTCAGCAAGTGCCTCCGACTGCTCAACGAAAGGTGAGAGCTCCAAACTTTATTGATCCTGAACGGTAACACTGCTGGAGCACCGATCACTGTAGCAGTTGCAGCACTGTTTACTGGCTTACAGACAGATGTGTGTGTTTGTTATTAATCCATGGTGACCATCCTTGTGTTGAATGAATAACCCTTAAAAGTTGAAGAAATAAAGACCAAAAGATAAATTCTAGGTTGTCGAGTTTGTCTTTACATTAAGATAATAATGAACGCAGGAGGCTGTTGCATTAATAAGCAGCTCATCGCGATCTCTCACAGGTACTTCTGGAAAACCATGAAGACTGATGTGGTGCAGTGGATCAACAGCTGCTCACTGTGCAGCAGCAAGAGGAGGAAAAGACCCGAGACAGCACCAGGAGGATCAGAGGAGGCGCTGAGATCCCCACAGATACACGAGGATTCAGACAGGTGTGTGTCTGAGTCTGTCCCAGGCCAACGTTAGGTACACATCTGGGAATGAATTAATTACACAATATTCTCTCTCGGTCTCTGTCTACATGTTGGCAGTGGGAAGGATGGCGACGGTCGCAGTGATGATGAAGAGGATGATGGTGGGGATGTCGATGAAGGTGGTGGGAGTGTTGGTGATGAAGAGATGAAGCCAGCAACGAATCCAGAGGTCAGAGTGGTTCGACACACAACCTCTTACATGATCTGTAATCTGTATCTGGAAGACATACTGTCGTCATACTAGTGTACAACCAAACATAATCTAGTCACTCAAGTTTTAATCCGTTTCAGGTCTGGTTAATCTGGTTAATAACACCCATGGTTCCCGTGGTAACAGCTATACCCATATTTGTTCCACAAAACAGCTCTTTTTGCCGAGTTGGATTTCTTGAAATAATGCTAAACTACGCCTGAGTAGGAGCATTCACACACTGTTATAAAAAAGACTCACTTTATGTCTCTAATCTCAATCCCAGGAGAACCCTTTGTCCCCCCAGCCTGTAACTCCGTCCAGCCCTCAGCCCAGAATTCCCATCCTCCTTCATCTCAGAACTCCCATCAACTTCCAGCCCAGAACTCCCATAATCCTCCAGCCAAGGACTCCTAACACCCCCTTTGTTGCCAGACTCTGGTCTGTCAAGAGAGCGACGCCGCCGCAGTCTGAAGTCCAGAACAGCTCTGACGTTCAGCCTGAGAACCGAAGCAGCGTCCAGGTTCCAGGGGAGCAGACGCAACCTCAGGACCAGAACAAGACCAGCGGCTCTCGGGGCAGCGCCAGAACACATCACTATGTCGTGAGCAAATCTCTCACTGAGCCGCATCCTCCACCCGAGCCCCCAGCACAACCCAAACCTCCACAAACCGCAAGCAAGCAGAAGAGCCAGTCCCAAACACCGACGCAAACCCGGAGCCGTGGCAGCGCCCAGCACCCGGAGAAGAGGAAAAGAGACCTGGAGACGGGCTCTTCGGGTAAGAGGAGCTCCAGCGGTGGCCTGGAGCCTGTGGTGGCCCCGAGCAGCAAACCCTGGCCCGTCTTCACCATTTCTGGCTCTGCCCCGGCACAGACAGCCAAACCCCTTCCTGAGGTGGACAGGTAAAGTGAACCTGCTCTCCTTTAACCTCCTTTACAGTTCGTTAATGTGTCTTAAGCAGTTGTAGGAGTATTACTGGGTTTGTGTTTGTGTGTATGAAGCAGCCCGGCTTCCCTCCGGAGGCCCAGGAAACTACAGGCCCGGACGGTCATCCAGCAGTGCAGCAGGGCGAAGGTTAAGACCAGACCAGCTGTGGACGGGACCGACACTCAGTGGGCGGAGGTGGGTTGTGCTGTAGCAAACTAGAAGAATATGACTATGGCTCAATAACATGCTCAAACAGACGGCGTTTAATACTCAGAGCTGATCTCTCTGTCCTCAGATCCAGGATGGGATTGTCGTGTACGTGTGCTTCTTCCACGGAGCCACTGAGGATGTCACTTATGAGATCGGTAAAATCTGCAGGTTTCACTGTGGTTAATATTCTTAAGACAACATATTATTTAAATTGATCATCTTACAGCCAGATACATGGATGCAAGAAACATTGTGGCCTTTCACAATAATTATATTATAGTTATCGACTTACAGTTTAAGAATGCCACCAACATTTTAATCAATCAAACATAATAAAATATGATCCAGTTTCACCCAAATCACTGATAAAGTTGTGTATTTGTACAGTAATCAGTGAGCTCCGTTAAATAGGGGAACAATATAACTGAAGGTGTGATCTTAAAGGGTTAAAATTATAGTTTTTAATTTCACCTGGACTTTATTGTTTTTTCCTGTTCCAGTTTTGATGTCTCTTTAAAAGGGTGTACTTTATTGTACTTACCATTATATCAGTGGCATAAAATGCTCTTAAAATAACAATATCGTCCTAGACAATAAATGTATAAAATAAATGTTTTAAATTAAACAAGATCTTAAAGTCCGTCAATTAATCGTTTAAGAGATAGCAGCTTATATAAGAGGTTTCATTATGTTGGTGATTGTTGGTTATCTGACTACACTTCCTCATTCAGTTCTTCACAGATTAATCGAATCTTAATGGTTAAATATCACAATAAATCATTTTATCTCTGTGTTCTCCTCAACAGCCAGCAGTCTGATGACAACCAAACTCTTCCGAAAGGACACTGGGCACTCGGTCTCCGTTCTCGACCTTCCTGGGAGCGTTCTATTGATCCCCCAGGACTCCCTGCTCGGGCAGCCGGTACCCAGGAGAAGGATTCAGTACAAGGGGGGTTGTGAGCTGTGGTGGGGCGCCCAGCTCTTCTCCAACCTGGTGTCCGCCTGCAGAGACTTAATGTCCGGCTCGGTGAAGTGCACGAAGGCAGGCGTGAAGGTGGAGCAGGGAGTCTACGGACAGAAACAAGAGATCGTCCTGAACTCTCTGGAGCCGCTGACTCTCCTGCTGGAGTTCTGAACATTGTTGTGGGACGTACCACCGAATCCAAATGGAGGGAATAATGCAGAATTGCTGTACTCAAGAACACATGTTGAACATCTGTGGCACTTCTACAACTCAAGCTGAGTGGTTTTACAGATAGAGCCACATTTCAGTTAATTAATGTGAAACTATGGCCGGTTTTGACCATAAAGTTCAAGGAACAGTGGAACCAGAGGAGAGCTAACGTTGTGCATTCCTGTTTGCATTTCAAGAAGAACCTTGAAGATCAGGCAAATTAGACTGATAACAATATGAGAAACACAACCAAACGTCACCATGTTGTTCTTTGTATTAACCACTGTGTGACTCTTGATGTGAGGAATACATTAAAGGAGACCTGCAGAGGTTTTGCTTTAGAACAGAACATCAGCTAATCAAGTTTTATTTCTCTTGTTCATTAGCTTCGTTGGTCACTGGCTCTCGAGACCGCCGCTCCCTCTCTCTCTCCATATCTCACTCTTCTTTTAAAGGGTTAGTTCGGTTGCTTCTCCCCGTTAGGATTCCTTCAGTGTTCATGGTTCAGGAGGTTTCTCCTGGGAGTCCAGTTATCCACAGAGGGCTCCTCCTCTCCAACATATGGAAGCTCATTACTGCCCGTTAAATGGAAAGAAATAAGATGTAAACGGAGAAAAATGTTTGTGTTAAGTGATTTTATTTTAAATGGGCTTTCATAGACGGAACTACCTGTAGGCTCATTAACACAAAACCCGGGCCAGTAGTTTCCCATGATGCAAATCGGCCGCCAGTGGATCAACTTTCATGAACAATAGCGCCTATTGTTCATGAAAGTTGAGGTTCTGAAGTACTGCTAATGAACCAGATGTTTTCCAAGCTGCTGTGGTAGCCGTCGGCTCTGCGGTCCTTAAAGGTCTTTAAACAGCTTCCTCCCAGAATGCATCATTTTATTTTGGTTATAAATTGTATAAAGTTGATATTGAAAGTAGTGTTGTTCAGACTCTGGGGTCAACATCACAATCTTTAGAGTCTGGGGTCAACATCCTGCAGGATAAATACTGTGAGAGTCCAGTTTGTTCCTTCTTTGATCAGCTGATAAATCACCCACGTAGGTTCCAGTAAACTCCTTACCCCCCCTCTGCTTGCATGCTTTGCCGTGTGTGGTGTGTGTTGTGTGTTGTGCGTGTGTGTGTGTGTGTGTGTGTGTGTGTGAAACAACAGGCCCGTGCAGTGCTGCAGCAGCAGCAGCAGGTGCAGGCGCAGCAGCAGCAGCAGCAGGCGCAGGCGCAGGCGCAGGCGCAGCAGGCCCAGCATGTGCAGATCAACGCCGCCGCCGCTGTACCTGGTCAGGTGAGACTGCAGCCACCTCAAGCTCAGGTGCTTTATGTGTAACTCCACCCTGTTTCATACTGCAGCTTATTACTCAGCTGTCAGACGGACAGCGCCTTCTACTGGCTGGAGCTGTTATTGAGGGTTTCACTTTTTAGCTTGAGAGAAACGGATTTAAAAGTATCAGGTAGCAAGGAAGTTAATAATAACCTGAGAACTCATCTTCATCAGAGTGAGGAGGAGGAACAGAAAGCTGAATATCAGCCAGAATTCATTGTTCAGTTCAATGTGTCTTTGCTGCCGCTGTGAGGACGTCCTGTCCGGTCCTCGCTGCTTCAAGGGACTGGCTTTAAGTTCAGGGTGGAGGTTCTGTGTTTGTGCTGCCTCCTCTCTGCTCACCGGCCCTGTTGTGTCTCTGTCTGTGTCCTCTGAAGCTGGTCCGTCCCGGGCTGCAGATATCATCCCGGATGCCTCGAGCCCCCCTGCCCTCCTCCATCCCTTCTCCAAACGCTGCAGCCGCCGCCGCTGCAGCAGCAGCCGCTGCCGCCGCCGCTGCAGCCGCCGCGGCACAAGGACAGCAGATGTCACAGCAGGTATTTATCCCCAGTCTGACCTCTGACCCCCCCTCCCTGCCACAGTGCGCCTGTCTGTCAGCGCCGCTCACACACCGTCTCCTGCTGCTGCCACCTCTTTATGTCGCTGAGGGAACAGAGCTGTTCTCTCACTCATTCTGCAGTGCTAGTCCACTGGTACTGTACTGTTTCTAATCTCTATGTATATATATTGTACTGATGCTTCAGACTGATGGATAATAAAGCAGTTCAGACTGTGACCGCTCTGTTCAGCAGGCTGCCTCTCCTCCTCTGATTGGCTGACTGTCCAATCCCTTCCCTCCACAGGTACAGATGATCCAATCGCCCTCACCGGTGCAGACGCCACAGCCGATGCCCCCCCCTCCCCAGCCATCACCTCAACCCCCGACCTCACAGCCCAACTCCGTCAGGTAACGGCCGTTTATCCGCGACGCCTCCAGTACACCATCAGATAAAGCTCTGCTGGTCTTTAAAGTCCTATCTGCTTCCTGTCTCCAGCTCTGGTCCCACTCCGTCTCCAGGGGGTTTCCAGCCCAGCCCGTCCCCTCAGCCCTCACACAGCCCCGCCAGTGTCCGAACCCCCGGGAACTACGGAGTCCCCTCTCCAACGCTCAACACTCCAGGTACACACATCCTAGCTCTCAGCAACACAACAGGAAACAGAACAAATAAAACAGGAACAGACTGTACAAACACACGCAGGGCTCCCGCGCATCCTCACAGACCAGCTCCCGTCCTGGAAACTCCTGGAAACTCCT
>NW_023339873.1:1360138-1361973 GCF_004916995.1 Morone saxatilis
ATCTCTGTTGTCCTGGAACATTTTTATTGTGTTTAAGCCGCTCACTCAGATCACATTGTTGTTGTGGTTGATGTTGTAACACTTCACTACTACTATTGCTACTGTCGGTGAGAAGATGAACTGTGTCCCCCACCTGTACTGTCAGAGAAAGGAGGCCATGATGTGTTAGAGTGGGAACCCTGATGTAGAAGGGCAGAGTACAGGTACAGCTCTGTGTCCTTGTACAGTCCAGATTCAGTGTTTGCTTACAGATATCAGCAGTGAACAGTGGCCCCTGCTGGCCTTTACACAGAATGCAGGTTTAAGCTCTGTCCGGTTTGTAAAAGGGAGTCGTGGTAATCGATGAAATAAACTTTCCACTTAAAACATCAGATCACACATTTCTACACCTTCAGTAAGCTTATTGTCCGCTCCTGTCCTCACCCGTCCTCACCCGTCCTCACCCGTCTCCCTCCGGTCCTGCAGGTAACCCAGTGATGAGTCCGGCTGGAGCCACGTCTCTGGAGGATCAGCAGTACATGGAGAAACTCAAACAGCTGTCCAAATACATCGAACCTCTGCGCAGGATGATCAACAAGATCGACAAAAACGAAGGTCCATTCATCAGTTGTTGATTCACAGAAAGTTAATCAATAAATCGATTGATAATCAGAACTGACAGAAGACACCTGAGGAATAACGGGAGTGTGTGTAAATGTTTTCTATGAGAGGAATATTAACAGTTTGTTGTCTGTTAACAGACCGGAAGAAGGACCTGAGTAAGATGAAGAGTCTGTTGAATATCCTGACTGATCCAAACACCAGGTAACAGCTGATCCCTGACCACTCTCCTCCTCCAATCACTGATTCCCTGTACTGACCTCCGCCCTGTCCTCTGACCCCCAGATGTCCCCTGAAGACGCTGCAGAAGTGTGAGATCGCTCTGGAGAAACTGAAGAACGACATGGCCGTGGTGAGAACGTCGGCTGTTATTTGGTTTCAAACGGGTTCATTGTTAAATAGACAGAGCGCCTCACTGTGGTCTTTCTGTGTCACTGTCTGTTCAATAGATTTTAAAACTGTGTTATGGAAATGTCATTTGGTTATGTTGTTAGCATGCAGGAGAAAACAAAATGCTTTTGTTTAGTCTCAACGTATCTCCCTTTAAATGGCTGCTTTACCTTCATTTCTCTCCGTTTGATTTGTTCCCACATTGGAAATAAAAGTTAGGATCAATAATAAGCAGTGCCGTCAGTAACAGTTGGTCCCTGTGGTTGCAGCCGACCCCCCCGCCACCCCCGGTGCCCACCAAGCAGCAGTATCTGTGTCAGCCGCTGCTGGATGCCGTCATGGCCAACATCCGCTCTCCGGTCTTCAACCACTCTCTGTACCGGACCTTCGCCCCCGCCATGACCGCCATCCACGGACCGCCCATCACGTAGGTCTCGCCTCACTGCACCCAAATCAATTCAGTTTAATTCAATTTTTATTTGTATAGCACCAAATTCATAACAGAAAGTTATCTCCAGGGAACTTTCAAATAGAGGCAGGTCTATACCGAACTCTTTTAACATTTCCAGAAGGACCCCCAACCAGTACCACGCAATGAGCAATGAGTGACATTGACAGTATACAAGGGACACTTCTGATTTGCCTTCAGCCCCCGTTGTTTGAGATGGGACTTTAATCAAAATAAAAATGCACTGTAACACATTTTAAACACCATCTCTGCCATATCAGGTCGGCTACGTATGAACCTAAAGCAAACTGAACCATTGTTTAAAAGAGCAAATAACAAAACATAAACCTGGACTTTATGTCAATTGAGGTAAATGTTAGGACTTACTGGTTTCGGG
>NW_023339873.1:1362073-1370629 GCF_004916995.1 Morone saxatilis
AGTTAAAAAGCACCAAGATCTAAAACAGTGGATGGTAGAAATGTGGCTTCAGACTGGATAAACAGTCAATGTATGACAGCTTCTGGCAGACAACCACAAAAATGATTTTACACAAATTAGGCAGTTTATTAATAAATAAAATAAAACTCAGAACAGGTGTGTGTCTGAATTGTATTCTTTAAATACAACAAAACCACTCAAAATGCACCCATTTCGATCCCGTCTCTATTCAATAAAATCTAAAAAAAACAACAAAAAAACGCTTAAGGTGCATTAATACATTTTTGGCGGGGAAAGAAATGATTAAATTACTTATTAAATAGAAAAATACAATCGACTGCTCTGCTCTGGAGAATCTGAGACAGGCTTATACCTTATATATGCTTTGACCGAAATGGGATCTTTGAGATCTGCCGTTCTTCCAGGGGGCTTGCAAATAACTATAAAAATAACTAACAAATAATTATTATTGTGAACTCTGTGCAACTTTGGCCAAATCATAGCAAAACATTTATCACCAAACTATCGATTTTATTCTCACTCGAACAAGTTGCCTTCGATTTGTTCAAATTCAAATTTTTTTTAAATTTTTACTTTCTTCTACAATCTAATTGCCAAAAAATGCCTAAAAACATTCCAACTTTTTTTTTAGAAAAGCTGCAACTATCACAAAAAAAAAATCCAGTGAAATCCTGGAGCGACTGATCAAAGAATATTTAAATTAAATATTCTTTAACAAGTTAATAATTTCAAATATATATTGTCAACTGATTCTAGTTGACATTGCTAAGAGCTGCTTCTTCTCTTACTCTGTGCTGCTTGCACAGTATTGGAAATAATAGCGCCCCCTGCTGGTTAAACTCTGCAGTGACACCAATTTTCAAATGAACATATATTAGATAAATATACCGATATGCTACCGAAACGATCTGTTGGGCTCTGTTTTTTTAAACTAGGCTTCCATTAACAACCGTTGTTCGTGCCGCTCTGTATTTTCTTCGTGGTAAATTACATACATTTTTCTAAACTGCTCACAACTCTTATGGACCCTGGAATCCGGGTCTGCTAGTGGACTTCAGTTCTTTATAGGGTTTTCGATTCCATTAACCATCATGTTGAGGCTCTTTTCTAAGATTCCTAACTTTATACCATCAGTAGCCTCTTTTATCTTTACATATTTTACTTCAGTGGCACCCCTGTTACCATCAACAGCAGCCACTTCAGGTTTTTGGGTTCCCGACTCTGTTCCCGACTCTGTCTTCTCTCTTCAGGGGAAATACAATCTATTTTCCCAGTTCTCTTCCCCTCCTCAGTCCCCCTCCCACACACAGTCGCACTCTCTCAGCTGGTTTCTCTGGCGCATCGTCGTGATGACGGTGATCCTGTTCTCGGAGAGCTCCCGGAGCTGGTTGATCAGCTCCTGCACGCAAGGGCTGGGCCAGGGGTGGCCGTTCAGGTAGTCTCTCAGGATGAACGAGCGCTCCACCAGCAGCTCCAGCTGCACCAGGTGTCGCAGCCGGTGGAGGCTCAGCAGGTCTTTCTCCGGTTCTCTACGGAAAAACCTGAGAGACAAAGAGAGGAGAGGAGCGATGACACATTTAAAACATTCAGAAACTCTGACATTCACTTTCAGGGAACTTCATCAGACATATTTTACACAGCAGAAGTTATAAGATAAGACTCGCCATTTCCTGTAGTAAACCCGGAAGACTGAACCACATTCACATCAAATCTGACAAAACCATGATTAATGTGTGCTGTTTTTAATCTTGTATGTTGTGTTAACCCACATTGTTCTTATCTGCACAACCAGAAACCGTTCATGCTCACACTGTCACCAAAAAGGACACGCGGACAGTAAGAGTGGTTTTCCTGCGCGGCTCACCGTATCCTGAGCGTCCGGAGCTGAGGAAACAGCATGGGGATCCGTCTGCAGAGGCTCCCGCTGGAGCGGTTCTGCTCGATGTCGAGGTGCTCGAGCGCCGGGACTTTAGGGGCGATGGAGTCCATGTCTTTCAGAGTGATGGCCACACGCAGCGTCAGCCTGGTCACACTGGACGGGATGGTGGTCGTATAGGTGGCGAGAGAATTACCACCTGGGAAACAGAAGAGATTTATACGCATGTATGATCAACTACGTACCTTAAACTGCCTGAAACAGTCAGTTTTTACATCCATCAGTAAACCAGAAAGTATCTGAGGTGGTTAAATGTATTTTAATCTGAAGAAGAAATGCTTTATGATTGGATTCATTAAAGGAAAAAAACATATTTCCAAAGGGGCCGCTGTCAGCAGCCGGACTCACCGATGATGCTGAGTGTCTCCAGCTGTTGGAGAGGACTCAGCCAGGACTTGAGGCGACACTCGATGCCCTCTCTGATGTACCTGTAGCGGACCGTCAGAGACCTGAGCGAGGTCAGACTCCTCAGTGCGTCCTCTGGCAGGATGGTTTCTGGGTAATCCACCAGCTCCAGAGTGGTGAGCGCCGGGCCGCCGTACCGGGTCGCTCCTACAGGACGGAGGAGGAGAGAGTTATTTTTTACAGAATAAAGACTTTTTAATAAAGAATCCTCTATGAATGATTCATGAAGCATTTACTGAAGTGTTATATTTCACTTATAGATCAGATCATCACAATTTAATAGTTTTTATCAAAGAAAATTAAAATTGTGTTTGCAAAACTGATGATTTCCACTAATAGTGAATCATATGGCAGTAACTGTAACAAAATAACTGATTTTACAGGTTTTTTTCTGGTTGGAAAGAAACATGAAAAACAAAAAGACCTGTTTTATGGTTTCTGTTTTACAAATAAAAACATAAAATTCTGTTATAATAGATTTTTTCTAAAAAACAACAAAAAAAAAGACCAGTTTTCTCTTTTTAAAATAAAACAAATGTAAAACACAACCGCAGCGCGCGGCTCCAGGTCGGGGCTCACCTGGGTGCTCCGGGTCGGGGGGGCTCAGGTAGTCGTCGGGCAGCGGCTCGGGCGGCTCCCCCCTCATCCCCCAGGACAGGTGCTTCAGTTTCTGCAGGTGGAGCAGCAGGTTGTGGAAGACCTCGCGGGGCACCGGCCGCACCGTGTCCAGCCCGTAGCCCTCCCCCTGCTGGTGGAAGAGCAGGTACCGCAGGTTCACCAGGTGCGCGCGGCACGCGTCGATGAACTCCACCGTGCAGGTGAGCCGCACGTTGCACACGCTCAGGTGCGTGAGCCGACCCGCAGCTGCTCGCCTCAGACTCCGGCCCAGCAGGCGGCTCGTCCCAGGTGGCGTTGCGACCCCGAGGTCCCTGAGCTCGGGGAACCGGGTCAGGTTGTCCAGGTACTTCTGCTTGTAGAGCCGCCCGCCGTCCACGACACCCCACGGCGTGAGCCCGGAGGAACTTCACGAGCCGCCGCCACTCTTTGCGCGCAGGTGCCGCACCGCAGCCCGCGTGAGTTTGCGGTGTCGCAGCGTGTCCCAAGAACCCGTAGGTGTACCGGCGGAGGTGCAGCGCCACGGTGTCGGTCCGCCACAGCGACGGGTGGTCCACGAGCTTCTTCAGGTACCGGCAGCAGGTGCGGACGGTGTGCCGGTCCTCCGTGCTCAGGTAGCTGAACACCGGAGACCCAAAGCTCTGGAGGAAGCAAGCTGCCAGCTTCTCCATCCGGTGCACCGGGTAACGGCTGCAGGGTAACGGGCTCAGGGTAACGGGCTGCAGGGTAACGGCTACCCGGTCAACGGCTGCAGGGTAACGTGCAGTACGGTGCAGGGTAACGGCTGCAGGGTAACGGCTACCGGTCAACGGCTACCGGTCAACGGCTGCAGGGTAACGGCTACAGGTCAACGGCTGCAGGGTAACGGTCACACCGGGGGGAGAGTCCGAGCTCCGGTAACTCCCATCGTGAGTTATTAAAGCGGTAAACACCGACAGCAGCGTTGTTGTTCTCAACGGAACCGTTAAAGTGCGACCACCGTCGAGGTAACCGCATCCGTTACAGAGCCGTCGCGCCGTGATGACGTCAATTGTTGTCGAAAAACGTTAGAGATTTATAATCAATACAAACAACAACAAACACAAACAACATGAACTAGATTTTATGTTAATGGTTAATTAATTTAATAGAAAATGATTTTGACTGTTCTCCATGGTGGTTGTTGTTGTTGTTGTTGTTGTTTGTTTGTTTGTTTGTTTTGTTAACATTAACGATCCACTCAATATAATTCTGTATTATTAGTGTTCATAATGCTTCATAATAAATATATCTGAAACTAATTTATCAGGAAATGTAATCATTTTAATGCCGAAATCAATAAATCAATAAATAAATCAATAAATAAATAAATGTTTGGCTATATTTCCATTTTGCATCCGTCCTGAATTTATTTGATCTTTTACTTCTCTTGTCCTGTTTATTTTAACATTTTGAAAATATGAATCTAACACAATTAATAAATAAAAATGGGATGTTTGTTCCTGATAATTGTAATATTTTCTGTGTTTATGTTGAACTTTTCTTCTTAGTAACACAAATATTGTTGTTTGCTTTGATCATAAATCCTCCTACTGTTATTTATTATTATTTTATTATTACTGCTTTCATAGTTTTGTGAAGCACTTTGTAACATCTCTTTTGAAAACTGCTATTTAACTAAAATATATGATTATATTATTATAATATAAAATCAATACTTTCAGGAAAATTCCACATTCACATATTAAACCATTTAAAATTTACCTTCAACTTCCTTTTAGCCTCTTTCTTGTTATATCACTGAAATTGTTCTGCCAGAGCCAACAATGTCTCTATAGCAGCCACTCATTTCACGTTCATTCATTTAACATTCATTTATTTCATGTGTAAACTGTATATAAGTATCTGTAAATGCAGTTTATAGTACTCAATAAAATGTCTTATAGCTGTTTTTTTCTGTACAAATATTGTGACATTTAAAGTCTTCCACCAAAACTGTATCAGCTGTATTTAAAGCAGATTATTTCCTATAGGTGTATATTTAACAGACGTCAAACGGAGTCCATCAGCACCACAAGAATGGGAAACATTTGATTTATATCACATGACACAATCAGCCAATATATTTTTAGATATCAGGATTTATGATTAAAAAAAGAAGCTACAATTTTATTCTTTACATGTTTTTTAACACTCTGTTCTGCGGTCCTTCATTTTATACCTGTAATTATCCTTTTCTAGCACGAAGGAACTGCAAACGTTCATTTTGTTACACAACCTTGTGTTGGAGAACGTCGGCTGCTTTTTTAATGACCTCATTATCTTAAGTGTTGTCAGTATCTTTAACACTGCAGTTAAACCACATTTTAGATGGTGACAGATAAATAACTGTCGAGTGGATTGTGTGTTGAGGCACAGTGAAAGGTTTAGTCTACATCAGTGTAGTTACCATGTTAACTGGACTGAAAACCGCCTTAAAAACTAAAATAAAAGTAATGCAGCGAATCATAAAATGTTAAAAACAGAGTTGATCTAAACACAAACAATCACAGCCGATCAAATATATTTTAATATTTTTCATTTGCTGATGAAAATGGGTACATATAAATTAAAAGAAAAAGTAGCCCCAGTGATTTGGGAGAACATCGAGGACAGGGTTATCTGTCTACAGAGCAGGGGTCAAAGGTCGTCAGGCGGGTTAGTAAAAGGTGAACAATCAGCCTGAACAGGAAGTCTGTAGTCTTCAGTTCACTCCAGGTTTCTTTTTAACTATGTTTCCTCGCACCTTTCAAAATAAAATGTAAGAATTAACAGTTTCACACTTAAACACCTTAAATATGAGTTTTAGAGCTGCTGCAGTTTTTATTCTAATCTAAACTAACTGGCTGCAGCTTTATATTCACCATACAGACCATCAGTTCTTCTCATGTGACTCTCAGAAAGAAAGTGATGTTCACCAAAGTGTCAGATCGCTTTCGCTGTCGACTCAACGTGCTGGAGGTTTAAGGAGTCGCTGTGAATCGAGATCTTCTAGTCTGGAGACCTTTGCTGCTTTTACTTTGCTCTGATCATTTCCTGTCATGTCTAATAAAAAACAAAATTACCCCAAAGTACTAAAAGAAAACTGCTGCGGAGGGTCGACTTAAAAGGGAAAAACTAAATGCTCTCCGTCACCCTGCATAACATAAAATCCTGTCTATTAATGGAGGATGTAGTGTGAGGAAGAGAACACAATCATAGCCCTGCTCGTTCAAACATTCATAGAGTATTTCTATTTACAGGCCTACGCACTTTATTTACACGGCTCGTGAACACACGGGAGACAAACTGGAACAACATATTCATCAGATATTTAACTCTCCATCTGCAGCACGGCGTCAACCGGCTTCCTCTGAGCGCCAGCCGCCGCTTCACCTGAAAGAGTTCGTTTGGAATAAAGTATTTTGATGTTTCGTGAGTCAGAGGCCCAGAAAAACTCGCCGTCCGTTCAGTAGTCATTCGTTCCAAAAGGCAGATACCGGTGTTTGTTTGAGTTCTTTCACTTCACAGAAACCTCCTTCATCTTTGTCAGTTTAGCTCCGCTCCCTTCCCGCTTCCCTCCCCGCTACTGCGACGGCGAGAACGTCAGGATCATCCACCCGATCACGAAGTAGAAGAGGAACACCGGGTACACCACCAGCGCCTTGCGGTTGGGCGGCTGGCTGTCGGCGAGGAAGGCCGTGGAGGCGAAGGTGGACCAGCCGAAGGACGCCGTCACCACCACCAGCCGCACGGCGAAGCTGACCGTCCCCGAGCCGCCGATCAGGACGATCCGGCACACGGCCATGGCCGCCGTCAGAGGCATGATGCAGTAACCCAGCACGCACAGGCTCTGGAAGAAGGAGATGGTGCCGCCCAGCAGCTTGGAGTTGAGGGTGATGATGATGGAGCCGAACCAGATGATGACGAAGACCTGGACGAGAAAGTTAGTGGGGAGATTCATTTCTTCATGTACGCAGCAGACACACTTATAAAGATAAACAACCTTCGTAATTAACTTCAGACTATATATGACCACAGGATGAGTCCGGTGAACTGAAATCAATAACTGACAGTTCAGATGGAGTTTGTTTGTTTTTTCACTGTCAGAGCATGTTTTTAATTTACAGCAGTATTCCCTATGGAAGCCCATTTCTGCCAATATGAGCCGAAAAAAAGATTCTGCAATCGTTATAATGAAAAACATTCTCAAAATAATGATTAAAGGGATAAAACCCCGGAATAAAATAAACCCAGATAAAAGAGTAAACCCGATAAAAGAGTAACCCACGATAAAGAGTAAATCCACGAAAAGATAAACCAGATAAAAGTAATACCCCAGAAAGAGTAAACCCAGAAAAGAGTAAATCCCGACTTAAAGGAGTAAACGCAGATAAAGATAAAGATAAAGCCGATAAAAGAAGCACCAGATAAAGATAAAGATAAACATTCCCCCCGGATAAAGTAAACCCCAATAAAGCATAAAGAGTAAACCCAGATAAAGATCAAATATGAAACCTGAAAGAGTAAACCCGGATACAAGAGTAACCCAGATAAAAATAAAGATAAACCGATAAAGATAAAGAGTAAACCCAGAGAAAAAGTAAACCCAGAAATAAAGAGTAAGACCCCAGATAAAGAGTAAACCCAGAATAAAGATAAAGAGTAAACCCAGATAAAGTAAACCAGATAAAGAAAAGAGTAAACCCAAGAATAAAACGAGTAAACCCGGATAACAAAGAGTAAAACCCAGAATAAAATAAAAGTAAACCAGATAACAGATAAACCCGGAAGATAAACCCGGTAAAGAGTAACCCAGTACCAAGAGTAAACCCAGAAAAGAGAGTAAACCCGTAGCCTCAAGCGAACCTGCGGCCCCCCCTGGTCTCTGGAACATGTCAGCCGCCCCTCCTGCAGCAGCAGCAGCCAGAGTCACGCATAGGCAGCAGCGGCCCCCACAGGCCCAGTCCCGCAGCAGAGCCCCGAGTGCGTTTGGGGTACAGCCAGCCGTGGATGAACTTGTCCCCACGGCCCCGCCAGATCCCCCCAGGATGGTCCCCTTCACCGGCCTCCCCAGCGTGAAACTCGCGTCCCCGCCCTGAGAGCCGACGGCACGAAGTCCCCCCCTCCAAACCTGGCAAATGTCCTCCGAATGGACACCATCCGAGCCAAACCGGCCGAAACGGTTCTGCTGAACCCCCTCCCCGCTGCCGCCATTAACGGGAAGAGCCGAGCGTCACCGGGAGTTCTCAGTAGCCGGAGAGTTTCAGACGAAGACCGACCGCTTTAACGACGGAGCGTCAGAAAACGAGCCCGGGGGGGAGAGCGAGTGAGCGGCTCTGTTAACCGGGAGAGGTCTGTCGTCCGCCCGGTTATCGTTGCTGCTGCCTCCACGTCAGCGCAGTTGTGTTACTTCCCCACGTAAGGCACCACATCGGATGGGCGTTCAGGTATGCAACTGTGAACTCGAAACCAAACGTACGCTAATTCAACACCTTTACGAAAGCGTGGCGATTCACCTGAATTTATTTTTAGGCTGGTTTTCCGGAGTATTTTTCTGTTTTGTTTGTTCCATTACAAGA
>NW_023339873.1:1370729-1376518 GCF_004916995.1 Morone saxatilis
TACATTATATTATTATACATTATATTATTATACATTTATATTATTATACATTATACTATTATACACTATTATACATTATATTATATATATATATTATACACACTAAAACTATATTTATATATTATTATGATGATTTGAGTACATACATGTATGTTCATGTAATAGCATCAAAATATATATTATTAACAATAATAATAGAAATAATAAATAGTGGATACAGAACTCTAATAAAATCACTGATGTGCTGTAACAAGTTTAAGAGATATTATATTTCTACTATATTATACGATCATAATAACTTAAACCACTCTTTACTCCCAGTAACTATACATTACTGTCACATATTCTCCATTATTATCTTTCATCTTCCATAAATTAATATCTTACTTTAAAACACTTGTTAATATCGACATCTGTCTGTCTTTAATGCAGTTTACAGTGAGCTGGAGAAAAAGCACATATTGTTGGCTGAGCGGTTTCTTTTCTCCACTTATTAAAAACAATCTGACACATAAACTGTCTTTTTGAATCATATGTGACATTATAATCTCATAATTGTGCTTTATTATTATGCAAGTAGCAGATATTAAGTTATATGTGTGTGAATTATAACTCATATTTGAGAAATGTAACATAATTATGAGACAGTAGATAATAAGCAGGTTGTATCTTTAATCTCTAACACGGTGTGTGACGTGTTGTGGTTTCGCAGCGGCACTGTTGGGCGTGAGAAGCGAATGTTCAGTCGTCTGATCCTGGACACAGCCTGCAGCTTCTTCCTGCCCCCCTTCAGCTTCCAGATCCGAGTGGGAGGACTCTACCTGCTGTACAGCTTGTATCAGTGTCAGACCGCCTCGCCGCCAGAGCTGGTCAGCAACCCGACGCACAAATACACCATCTTTAACCGCGGTCGTACATTTAAATAAAGTCTGACTCGAAGTGAAGTTGGTGATCAGTTCCTCTCGTTGTCTCTGGCTGCAGATCCGTCTGGCGCTGAAGGACTGGGAGGACGTGCAGAAGTTTGAGAAGGACGCGGCGAGCGCTAAGCACGTCGACGTCGTTTACATCCTCCGACAGCTGATGTCACACAAAGCGTTCTACTTCACCGCCATGCCCACTCTGGTGAGCTGCCCACCACAAACTTCACGATGGAAGGTCAACAGTCTAATGTCGTCTGCAAATTCACACTTTCCCTTTCTCATTTTTGTGCTTCTCCTTCGTCTCTTCCTCCTCTTCCTCTCCCGCCAGCTCTTCTACAAAAAGAAGAGGAAGCTGGAGAAGTCGCCGTTGTGTGAGGAGTTCATGGAGCGAGCGTGTCGTCCGCAGGAGCTGATCAACATCGAGCTGCTGGATGTGAGCAGAGACTCTTTAAACAGACCTATACTGCAGTTTTAATCAGGTTTAATCAGATTAAAACAGGTTTAAACAGGTTTAAACAAGTTTAATCAGGTATAAACTTGCTCTATAAGAGTAGATTTATTCATTATAATGTGTTAAGTTGTGCTCTCTGTCTCCTTGCAGGAACTGTCCAACATTAATCAGCTCTACGACAAACTGAAGACGTCCGTCTTCTCGACGGCAGAACATGAGGCTTCGTCCGTCAACCTGATCCGTAAAGACTTTGTCCCTCAGCTCCGCGGCACCGTGGTGGATTTCTACAAGTGGCAGCAAAAGAAGGTGAGACTACAGTTGGTAAAACTACAGTGTAGTTTAATGTGGTTATTTGAATGTTGATGATGGTCTTTTGTCCATGTGATGAGATGATGTGTCCTTTTCTGTCAGGATGCCGTTGATGAAGATAAAGACAGCGGTGAGGGAACATCATCTCAGCAGGAGGTGAGTTACAACAGGGGCTCCCAAACTTTTCCACCCCCAATAGATGCACAATAGACCACAGCACAATAGATTGTTATTTTTTTATTTGTAAGTTTCAAGATTATACGGTCTCCTGTTCCAACTACCAAAAAAAGTGATAAAAGTTAAAATATTCTAATCCTCTTTTTGCTGGGGACCCTTTAAAACACACTCAAGGACCCCTTTTACTCCCCGGACCTCTGTTTGAAGACCAGTTACACTACTTGAGACTTTTTGTTGAAGTGCGACTCGAGTCTCCTGCAGGATATTAAAGCACTGGAACTGAATCGAATTAAAGGAAGTCCTTCAGCTTTCTAAGGTTGTAATAATAAGTTTGTCCAGATGGTGGCGCTGTTGACTGACGGCCTGTTTTTGTGTCCTCAGTGTTCCCAGAGAGCGCTGCTCCTCGCCTCCATCAAATCAAAGGCGTACGGAGAGGCAACAGAGGTTTGTGCTTCGTGTTATAGATTATATATTGTTTTAAATATATAACAAACATTTAATTCTGAGGATCCTTCAGTCTCTTTAAAAAAGTGGATTATGTTCAATGTATTCTTTGCAAATCATCAATTCTTATATGTATGAATGCGTCTTTCAGGCTCCCAAGTCCCGGCGCCATCGGCAGGTGGAGGTGGACTTGACGAGTCATGAGGCCGGACCCTCGCACTCGTCCCGTTACTGCAGAATCCACAAACCGTCACTCAAAGCCAGAACCACCAAGAACGTACATGTCTCCGGTAAATCCAGCCTCCCTTTAATCCCTCAGACCTCAAACTAAATGTGTCACTTTATTTATTTATCATTAAAATATGTTTCTGAAGATGATTTATTTCTTTTATCTTTAAAGTTTTCACTCACTGAAACTTCCTTCTCGTCAGGTGACCTGTGGAAAGAAGCCATTTCGACCACTTACGTGAATCGTCTCACTTCACTGGACTTTGATCCTGAGGGTACACTTAACAACTAACATGGTTACACGCTACGTCAGCACGCACATGGACACTGAATGTCCAGAGTTTATGGAAATATATTAGATGGTTGTCAAGATAATTCACTTCTCCAGCAGAGTAAACAGCTAAAAAACATTCATTAGGATGAGTTTTCTGAAGCTCAAATGGCTTTTTCTCTGATATTCGCTGTATTTTATGTTGTTTTCTTTTTCTCCCATTCAGAAATACGAGACCGCTCCCAGAAAAGGTCAAGTCGCGATGAAGACGGCGTTGGAGTCGACCTGTCGTCCTGATCGGAGCTGCTGTTCAGGAGAGTTTGATGTTTGTTTTAAAATGTTAGTAGAGCTTTTATCATTGTAATGAAAGAATCTGCACTACCAGTTCTGTGACATAGGAAATGTTTTTCACATTTTAAAATGCTTTAATTTATTTTTTAATGGATAAAACTGTTAAAAAAAGAATATTGTTGTGACTCTGTTCGCTTTGTTAAATGTAAACGGCTTCAAAAACTCATCAAAGCTGAAGAAAATCCCTGTTTTCATCACCGAGCTGCACATTTGAACAATTACACAAATGTCAGTCTTTATTGTTTACATACATGAGACCAAATTTGTCCTCTGCATTTGACCCATCCTATATACATTACTATATACATTACTATATACATTACTATATACATTAGGAGCAGTTAGGTGCCTTGCTTAACCTCAGCAGTGCACAAGAGGTGGAAGTTTATCAGGTAAAATGACTAAACATTTTCTTTATAAACTTAATTTCTCTGTGAAAGTAGATTTAAAAAATTGTTTATTTTTGTTTCTGGTGTTTTTTCAAGTTTGGCTGTTTTATATAAAATCCTATTTTTTAATACTTGATATTTTTGTCTGCGTCTTTCTTGGGAGACATTTTATTAAATAATTGGTGATTGGTTTGGAGCTTAATTCCAGTGTATATTGCAGAAAAGGGCCATAAGGTTAGTTAATAATGAAGGTTTTCACAAACACTAACACACTGTTTCAAAGACCTTTATGGATCTAGTAGAATGTAACAGCACAAATAATGTATAAAGTAAAAAATAATTTACTACAATATACAAACAATGTTCTTTGAGCGGGAGGATGGTTATAATGTGAGGTGAGTTTAATTTAACTTTAACGTTAGCTAGTTTAAACCGGGATTGGCTTCTTATTTATTTGAAATTATAAATTGTTATTTCACGTGTCTTTTTATGTTAAAATAAAGTTTAATTAGTAAACCAGTCCAATTTTAGTCTTAATTAACTTACATTTTAACTAAATCTAAAGTTAGCCGTAAGCTTTGAACGGTACTGATGATGCAGGATACGTTCAAAGACCATGGGTAACTGTGGGCGATGTTATATATTCGCCTATTCCCTCCTAAATCGGATCAATATGAGCAAAATATTTCGACATTTTATGGCACAAAATGATTTAAAACAATCGTTATCCTCATAATAATTAAGGTTTAAATCCCCTTCAAATGTACATAACGACACGAGTGTACACCAGTGAAGTGTGGGCGTTTCCTACAGTACGTGAAGGGGTCGCGGTTCAGCGCTGTGTGGCTGCAGATTTTGCGGGTCTGGAGGATGAGGAGCGGCGGGGACGCTGCTGCCTCTGCTCCGCCGAACAAACGCTCGGTTCCGCCGTCAGTGTGAGGGAAACATCCGCAGCCATGGCCTCGGACAGTAAGTACGACCGTCTCTCACCGTGTGGCCGCCTTTAACGCTGCTTTTCCCCCGTGTCGGTGCTGAGGATGGATGCTGCTTTCAGCCCCCCCGCCCTCCCTCCTCCAGAGAGCGACAGGATGTGTAGGCCAGTTTATTCTCTTTATAGCCAATACTGTTGTTTTTCGGCGTTTTCTTGCATTATAATTGATATTATAAGCCCTATATTAGCCCCCAAACAAGGAAATATGTGTGATATTCCTTCAGTATTCCGGTGCATTGTGCTACTCACTGGAGAGTTCATACTTGCCTCATCATGGCCACTTAATGGACACCTATTTTTGTACCAAATTATAGGATCCCCCTTATTATAGTGACATTATATCATTTATTTTATGTTCCTATTGTGCTGTTTTATAATGCAGGCCTACTGAGAGCCTGTGCTAACTCCATGGTGAGTTCATGGTGTCTTATACTGCGTTTATTATTAATAGTCGTTCCTGAACCAACAGATTGGGGCACTACAGTGACTTACAAAAATAGCTCTATATTCAAGTATCATTTTTGAACAAAAGAGGCTTTTAAACAGAAGCATTAAGCCTCCAAATGTACATAATTATTATAGAAAACTCAAAAATCTTTTGTTCATAAGACTGGAGGAAGGTCTGTGTTGGGAGGGACATAAAAAGTTAAATAAATTGTGGTACAGTCAACCAATTAAATAGTTTTAATGTTTTCCCCTTTTACCATATTATTATAATTAACTATACAAAGGTTGTGTACGTTCTCTTGAATCACGATACCTAAAACATCAACTGGCTCATATAATCCAGCCAGTAAAACAGATGTAGACAGCGACAAAGACGTCTTTTCCTAAACCTAACCAAGTAGTTTTGGTGCTTTAACGTAACCAAACTGCAGCCATCACCTGAAATGTTTCTCGGCAAGCTTTATTTTGAAAGTCTAACTGGATTTTGTATATAAATTATTGCTAACTTTACTGCACTATGGCGCCAAAGTGTGTGCAGGCACGCTTTACCCTCTATTTTAAGCCCTTAAATGTTTCCAGACCAGTTATAGATTTATATTTTCATGTGCATAATAACAACACGGCTAAATGTTAAATGTAATGTTCATAACGTCCCACATTTATTTATTTTCTACAAGATGAAAATTTGTCCTGATGTTGACGGCTGAGATCAAAGTATTTGACTGATGAATTTGATGGCGTTCCTGGGTGCGTTTGCGTACAGCTATTTTGACATGAAATAGTAGGTTAAACACAGGTGTTACGAATGATA
>NW_023339873.1:1376618-1380527 GCF_004916995.1 Morone saxatilis
TTCTCCATAAGACTGAATGGGATCGCTGTGTTATTGCAACCAATGGAGCTGCCACCTGCTGGCTGTTACACAGAATGCAGGTTTTAAGACAATGACTTCACTTCACAGACCCAGAAGCTCTGTCCATTATATATACTCTCAATGGTTTAACCTACTATCTCATGTCAAAATAGCTGCTGTGAAAAAGGTCTATAAGCTACGGGAGCTGCTCCTGTTTTGGACTCTTCCCTCAAACGTAAATGAGACTCTTTGGTCTTTGATCTGCGAAGCAAATTCACATGTCAAAGTTGAATTTACGCTAAAGATTCGCTCGGGCGAAAGAATCCACCGATCGCACCGATTCCATTAAAATGAACCGATTTTCCCCAAAAACCTCTTGCTGGTTTAAATGCTGGAAACTGATGAAAATAGAGAATAAACACCAGTTGTTGTTGAGAGGAAGATATAAAACAGCATCAAAGAACTCCTCAGCGTGCTCCATTAAACAGTAGCGAGCAGTCATCCACGTGTGTGATGCTGTTTCTGGTTATTGTGGCCTACTTACAGACTGGTTCGATGTCTAATTCATGGCTCTCTCCTCCCCACTGCGGGCCAACAGCCTGAGAGCAGAGAGTGCTCTCAATCCGGACTCATGAGTAATATTTAATGCTGCTGTGTATGTGTGTGTGATAAGCTGCAGCAGGAAATTGAAACCGCCTCAAAATCCATGTTTGTTCCTGTTTATTCGGGCGCTGGGGGCCTTTTGATGGAGCCGCCTTCCATCCAGCCTGACGGGAAACTCATCTCGCTTTCAGTTCGCTCCGCAGGCTGATCGGAGTCACGTAAAGACGTCTCAGATGTTCAGATTGGTTGAGCCAAATTTATTAAGATCATTTACAGTTAAAACCGTCCACTAGGGGGCATTAGAGCTACACTAGTAAACACCAAACCATAACATAATATCATCTTAATGTGTTTTTGGTCTCCAGAAATATCTTATTATCTGCTAAACACTTTACTAACAGATAAAGCTAAAAAATATCCACTTTTTTGCTTTTCCCAAAGCTTTCAGCCACTGCCGGGACAGTTTGAATATGTCTGTTTGTACCTCCACACACCACTCAATATCAAGGGTCATGGTTAAATTTCTCATGTTTATAACAAACCAAATTTCTTAAAATAGATATATACTTCATGAGGCAGGTGCGTAGGAGTGGGACGAGTATCAAAAAAGTTAAATCGGATCAGAATTAAGTGAGTTACAGTTGATTTTGTAGTGAAGTCTGGATCTCTCAGTTAACTATCGGATCTTGATTAATGAAACGTTTGAAGAACAGTTTTATGATAACAAACTCTCCCTAACAGTTGAGGAAGTAGGACGTTTAATGAAGTGCAAATTTATCCCAGTTAGACGCTTACGCTTCCTTTGTCATTTTAGCAGTTTGGGCCTTTAATCGTTGTGCACCGCAGCTTTCTCCACCTTCCTCTGTGTTGTTGTGTCTTTGCAGTATTCAGGAAGGGACGTCCGCCTCACCCAGTCGGAGTCGGGAAAGCTTTGCTGATTGACGGTTCACACAGGATACAGAACTGCTCAGACCGGAGGATCAGATTTCATTTTGAAAGAGCACAGAGGGATGGAGGGGAGAGTTTAGGAGAGCTGTCATTGTAGTTGTCTGCATGAGTTTGTATCAGGAGAGGAGAGAAGTGAAAGAGTATAAAGGAGTAGGGACGAAGAAGGTGAAGACATGTCCAGCGAAGGAGGAACTACTGAGACTACTTGGTCGATAATCGGTGACAAACGTGAGCTTTTTATTTTTCTCTCTTATTCTTAAAAACTAGAGAATGTTACACAATGATTGAGCCAAAATTCTCATCTCTTGTCTTCTTGGACTGTATAATTAATAGTAGACGTAGTCTCCTGGACGTCCTCCACAGGTTTCTGAAGAGTCGTTGTGAAGCTCAGTGTGGTCGGCTCTGGTTGTCGCCCTCTCTTTTAGTGCATTTTCAGTTGGTAACATTGGTAGGGATAATTTATTATGATAAAGATTTTACTGATAGCAATAAGATTATCGATTGCCTCACCGATCCCTGATCAGTTTGTTTTCTGTGTGGAAATGCAACAGTTTATTATCTCTGAGTCTGAAAATGGTGGAGAACAAAGGCTTGCATTTGACTCAGGTGTGAAAAAGCTCCACCGTTTAACTCTTTCATTATCATCTGCTAAGGCTGCGAGGGACTGATGAGTTCAGAGGCAAACCGGCTCTTGATTCCCATCTCTTAACATTGGTTGGTCCAGTCATAGCTTAGCAACCATAAGCTTTCTCCACATAACGTAAGAGAGATTCTTTATATTCTATATAAAGAGGTTGGGGAAGATGGCATATTTCTAAGCCTTTCTAAAACGAGTAACAAAAAAGTAGAAGTGTAATAAATGCACTAAAACGTATCTGCTCTAATGTAAACTGCAAACGCTAGCCTGTACTGCTAACTAGCTTACTTCCTGCAGTAGTAACCTGGCTTTGCTCCAGCTGTTCTACGATGCTATCAGAGTTTGTGTTAACAGTAGCAGCTCTTTCCTGCTCTTTATGGATTTGGGGAAGTTCGTCTGAGATAATGTTACATCTGCCTATAAAAGCCTTTGTTCTCATGGGGTTGAAAATGAAAAAATATTGTTCGCATAAAGCTAACCTCTTGTCTTGTTTGTCCAAGTTTGGAAGCTCTACAGCACAATATGATGTTATTTATCTTTATTAAATACAGGCCGGCTCATTGAGATCAGGATATTTTCTGCAGGAGACCCGAGTACAGGAAGAAACAGAACAAGTCTGATCTTATATGTTTGTTTGTCAAATCCTACAAACAGGATAAAAGCATCATCAGACTCAATCTGCCCATCACCACTTTCTGTCTTATAGTTTTATCTGAGCTGCTTTGAGAAATATTACTCTTTTATTTACATACCAAATGTTTTGTCAAAAGCTTCTGTAGCTGAGTGACCTGCCAAGTATTCCTGTGATCCATTTCAGGACCTACATTTGACAATTCCGGCAGGTTTGCTATTTATTTGTGATTTACAGGTTCAGACCTCCTCAGTTCACCTCCATCAGTGGTATCAGCAGGTGTTTTGGCAGCAGTGACTTCTGCTCTTAAATGCAGTTTGTAACCAGCAGATGGCGCCTCAACATCAGTACTGTGCTGCTTTGTGTTTGTGACTGCTTCCAGTTCTCAGATCAGTATTTGTGTTAAAGCCTGAACAGTTGCAGCTTTACACCAGAGTCAGAGACGTATGAACATATAAACTCTAATAAAATCTAAAACTCCTTCGTTACGGGAACATAAATTATATATTAAATAATAAATAATAAAACACTGACCAATTCAGTGATATTATGATATTTTAGGTGAATACAATATCTACAGTATCTCAGTATCTACAATATGTCTGAGGGTAGAAAACAGTTTAGAGTCATCAAATTATTCCTCAAATTGACCAAAAAATGCTTATTAATAACTTTTATGGTCAAAGATGACTGTAATAATAATAAATAAAGATAATATATAATGTAAAGATTTGTGTTGAACAGCAATAATGTGTAATAAAGAGTCTTATAAAGTCATTTTTTTTACTGGGATTTACATTCATACACTGGTATTTCTGGCAGGATGTAATATAATAATGAGCAAACCATTTAGCATTAAGTATGACGTCGTTATATAGACTGACTTTATCTCAGCACCCCCAACTCTGACTGACTTCCAGCTCTGGGTAGTTTTGTTACTTCAGTCAGTCATTAAGTGTGCAGATGAGTTCGGGTTGCAGCATAATAGTTACTGCTGCCTCTGCAGTCTTATGGCAAATGAGCCGAATTCTCAGTTGATTTATGAGCTCAGTAACAGTTTCCTGATGAGTTTCTGGTCTCAGTCTCTAGT
>NW_023339873.1:1380533-1381501 GCF_004916995.1 Morone saxatilis
ATACAGTGTGATGTTCATTTAGTAAATGATGGTCCCATTTAGAGTAAAATAGAAGCCTTAAATCGTTTCACAAACACATTTTACTGTTTATCTGGAATATGAGATCGTGAGAACGAGTTGAAACTGTGCAGCCAATGAGAGCAGCTCAACTCGCAGGGACGTCACCTCCGCTGGCGCCGACAAACCGCCACAGCGACAGCCATAACGCCAAACTGGAGCCTTCAAAACGCTACTCTACAAACCGATGGGTGACTTACGATAGGTTCATCAGGAGTCAGTTAAAATAACTGAAAAGTGAAGGTCTCCAAAATAAATCTCAGAGCTCAAACACGTAGTAACGTAACACAAACACAGCACACAACCTTTCAGTAACTATGATATTGAAACCTGAGCAGTATGGGGATGAAACTCGGGAACCTTCATAGAATACAGCAGATATTGTGGGAAACAGATCAGAGCTGAGCTGTATATTCAGTAAACTGTAAATGTGAGTTTTGATTTATACTTTGAGCTTCTCTCCGAGTGAAACCTCCTCTGCGTTGTTTTTATTTTTTTCCTTCTTATTCATCATCTCAACCCTGAGATGCTCTTATCCTCCCGGCCAATCAGGACGAACAGACAGACAGCGCCATGGTAACATGAGACCTTCTTACATGTGGGTGGGAAAAGGCACACTCATTATACCTTAATAGAGCCACTGGGCTGTTTCCAGGGAAACTATGATTTTCAGGTGTGTGTGTGTGTGTGAGCCTTGCAGTCAGTGGGTTTGAGTCAGACTGGAAACATGATGTGCTGATGTTTCTGAGTTGATTCGACCTCCCGTCCCAACAACAACAACAGCTCGGCTGTTTGTGTGTTAAGTGCAGCGGGGTCAGTGAACGTCACACATCAGCTCTGCAGTTTAGGAAGCAGAAATTGGTCGGGATGCAGGTGTGATCAGATCAATCATCAGTATACACTGTATCTTT
>NW_023339873.1:1381601-1384583 GCF_004916995.1 Morone saxatilis
GGAAAAATGGGCAGCGTGAGGATTGGAGTGACTTTGACAAGGGCTAAATTGTGATGGCTAGAAGACTGGCTCTTGTGGGGTGTTCCCGGTCTGCAGAGGTCAGTACCTAACAAAAGTGGTCCAAGGAAGGAAAACGCTCAAATTGCTGAGAAGTCGAAACAAGCTCGAACAACAACTCACTGTTACGTAGACTGTTGAACAGAGGCATGCACAATATTAACAGGTTATGTGTCACAAGTTGTCACTGTATCAGTATTATTTCTTCCAGCATACTATAGTGCCCCTACTGAGTCTCCCACAGAGTAGAAAAACCATGAAAGCCATGAAAGGAAATTGAATCTATCCTCTGGCTTTCCAGAATATCATTGACAATTGCTGTTTGTCATACAGTGTGCTCAGCTTATATGTCATCACATCACATCACACACAGTACATGTTGATGGTCAGTGTATTTTGCAGCCAACGGATTTTTGTTTTGAAATAAGGAAACTAAAATCAGGAAATGAGCCGTTTCCCAAATACCAGTTATCAGTAACGGAACAAAAAACAGAGAAACATAAAATGGAAAATGGGTTGTTTTCCACCTTTTATTCCTCTATTTATAAACAGTAGTTGGGAAACAGCTTGTTTCCCAGTTGTCAAAAGCTCAGTGCAGTAGTCAGCTGGGTGAACTTGTCTTCCATGCAGACTTCATCTCGCTCTCTGGTTCTGGATGTTGGAGAGGACCGGCTGGTGTTGACGGCTCGGCCCTCGCTCTTCCATCTCGACATCTTCCATCCCTTCCTCATCGACCAGGAGAACAGTGTGGCCCAGTACAACAACAGCACTCAGGTATCACTGTTGTGTGAAGTATAGTATACTTCACACAACAATCTTATACTGTAGCACCGAGACACAGCAAACAGCACCACCAAAAACAGGCTATGATTGTGTGCAAACATTGTGACACACTTAAGTGTACAGTGTACCTTGCACTGGAAAAATGAGTGCCACTCGTACAATGTTCTCTTACCTAAGAGGAGAAAACATTGGTAATTCCCAGAAATCAGTGGGTACTAACAAAATAAGAATAAATCAGGGATACGAACAAAAATAAAAAATGTAAAATTTGGTGACGTGAATTTAAAAAGTAAGACATTAGGTAAAAGAACAGTAGTTCTTACATCAGATAACACAAGTTCAACTCTAGACCAAGAATACTTTACATCTTAGCAGACAGACCCACATTGTATGCATATAGGTACACACACTGTGTCTTAACATACTTTTTTCCTGTTCTCTTTTCCCCAGATCCTCACAGTCACCATGCCTGTGGTGTCTTCATGAAACTACAGAAATATTGTCCAGATATTTTTTTTGTTTCAAAATGCTCCTGTGACAATAAAAGTGTTTTTAAAAAGTTTTTTATAATGATTGTTATTTGATTCATGACTTAAATAACCATTAAAACAGCGGCAGTAGGGATTAGAATTGGTAAGATTTGATTGATACCAATGTTATTTTCAATTCTGCTTATCAGTCTGATTTCCTTATTGATTCAAGGTCAATTTTCAGTTTTTCAGCGTCAGTGTAACTTTTCTGAGTCTAAACACAGTGCAGAAACAGAGTGCATGCATATGACTCTGATGTGCAAAAGCTTGTGTTAAAGAGAAGCATCTGCTAATGCTAATGCTGCTCCCTTGGTAACAGACGGCCTCTGAAGTGGTCATTTTACTGACATTGCATCTTTTTGGACTGTTTTTCCTCTCTGCCATGACTCCTCCTTGTTAGAAGTTTCCAGCAGTCTAGACACGAGTTTGACGTCAATGTCCTGCAGTGTGCAACTGTTATATAAACATGGAACAAGGAACTGAGAGCCTGAAGTAATACAATTTTCATTAATCAGACAATGTGGAGCTGATTCAAAAAGTAAAAAAAAAAATTTAAAAAAAAAAGTCAGCTTTATTGTCAATTACTTCACATGCACCAGACATATAAAGTAATCGAGAGGACGTTTCTCACTCTCCCACGATGAAACAGAGTGCACAACAGACAAAACATTTACTAATGCTAAAAGATAAAAAAAGATGGACAATAAAATATACAATAATATACAATACATATGGTGTGCAACAATTCTTATGGTAGTGCAAAAAAAAGGCAGTTGGTAATGGCAGCAAAAAAAAAATTATTTCAAATTCTTGATTCCAGTCCCTAAGCAGCAAGTCCTGATGATTGTCAAATGGCTTTCCTCATGCTGGAACAGGTTTCTGAGTGGGGTCAATAATAATGAAAAAGAGACTGTAAAGCTGCAGTAGGTAATTTTTATAAATTTGTTTGTCATATTCACTGTAACTTATCACTATACACTAACACTATATCCTGACAGTACATGAGACAGATAATCTGTGAAAAAAAAAACAGCTCTCGCTCCTAAGTGCTCCTAAATGGTGTTAGCAAGACCAATGGCACCAATCAGAGCTGGTAAAGTAATAAAGACTGCTTTTTGGTCTGATAGGATCAAGTGAAAGTTTAAGCAAATATGACAAAAAAAGAAAATATCCCCTCAGATGTAAATACGTTTTACATCGTTAAAGTTAATGACTTTTAAGCAGTCGGCACCAGCTTTTGTTATCACTTTTGATGATACAATTTGAAGTAAAACATTATTTGGCCACAAATAAAAATCCCTTGCCAAGTGTGTTATTTTTTTTTACAGCTTGCTTTACATTCCTGCAGTGGCAGTTGGAGGTTTACCTTCATCTGCGGTTGGCAAGTTGCCCATAGGGCAGCTCGCCAAAAGCCCCCACGAATCTCAGTGATGCTACAGCTGTTGAGGGTTTCTCTTCTAAGAGCTACACTCCGATCTTTCACCAGCCTTCAGCAGCCAGAATAGGTAGAGGTACTCAAACCTACAGGTTCCATGTTTTTCCAATTACATTGTATTTCTATCACAATCAAAAATACTTTATTAATCCTCGGGGGGAAATTTGTTTGCTACAG
>NW_023339873.1:1384683-1402238 GCF_004916995.1 Morone saxatilis
ATTTTATATTTTTGTGTGATTGTATATTTTAAGCACCATTGCACCAAGACAAATTCCTTGTATGTGTAAAAACCTACCTGGCAATAAATCTGATTCTGATGGCAGTTGGGATCTGATTAACATGATTTCACAGCGTAGTATGCAAATGATATGCTGCCGCATAACAGGACCCAGTCCAGCACAGCCCGACCCAAGCTCAGGAAGGGGGAAAGAGAGAGGGGATGAGATGACATCCAGCAAAGGGCCACAGGTTGGACTCAAATTGATGGCCACTGAAGTAAGGACTCAGCCTTGTTAAATTGGGCGCCAGCTCTACCAGGTGAGCTATCCGGGCGTCCCTATTGTCATATTGTTATATGACCTCTTAAATACTTTCATTAAGCAAACACAGTGACCACCACAACATGAGACCCATTAAGGGTGCATTGGAACCAAAACTACAATCAGTTTCAGATGTATTATGAATCATTTTTGTGTGGGCTCTTTCTATCAGGTGTTCTTTCTGTGAACTGGAAACCTCCCCTTTCATGGAACAGCAAATGAGTGACGCAGTCACACTTCTATTCTGGGTCTGCTTCTGGTCAGCCCTCTGTCAGGCGCTCCCCTCTTTCACTCTTCATTTATCTCTCTCTTCTTCCTGTTGCTAAGCATCCACATCTGTTTGGCTCGCTCTGAAGAGTAAATGTCATCCCGATGAGGAATAAATACATTTCATCATAAACACACTCAAGTGTTACAATCAAATTTTGTAGACAGATGATCTCAACCCCATAGTTACATTTTACCAACACATTGATATAATTCATAGCTTGAAAATGTCTGAGCAGAAAACACAGCATTTTCCTGAGTTGTCCTAAAGCAGCACATTAGTCTGCCCAGACCACAACAGCAGCAGATCAAATATAAAAAATTAAATAGAAAGGATGAAACAGCCGAGGCCACACAGTCAGTCAGCACAGTTTCAACCCGATTATTCATTTCTGCCAATTGATTGAACACCTGAGGGCATATGAAAACAAATCTATAATTTCCAAATTTAACAAACTAATTCAGCTTACTAATTTTACACTGCAAAAGATAACGGGAAAGGGGGCTGCTCGCGGAGTGAGGTAGTGACGTGTGACACAGAAGCTTCCCCACTGATCTCAGGACAATGACAGCCTAATTAGCCTACACTAAATACCAATGTGTGAATGGCGGATCAGTGTAATGTGATGCTGATAACACTATAGCTGGTAATACTTCTTTTTTTCAGTAATACATTTGTGAAAGCTAAGTGTCCCCTCGCCTCTTAATAGCACCGTCTATGGATTTGTGTCATCGGCGTCAGGATCCTATCAGAGGAACAAGCTAAGCTAACATTAGCAGCAGCTCGACTAGCAGCCCCTCCAGGACATTGTTTGTCTAACGAATAGCGGCAAAGAAACACTGATTTTTAAAGTGGAACTACTTTATTCAATGAACACTGAAGGAATCCTAACCGGGAGAAGCTGACTGAAGACAACAACTCCCATGACCCCACACTGCCTCTCGACGTCATCAAACTTTGTCATTTGTTATCACAAACACCCTAGCTAAACTAGCTGTTTGCCCCTGTTTCCAATCTTTGTGCTAAGCTACTCTAAGCTAGCTGGCTATAGTTGGCTGTAGCTTCATATTTGTTGTAGAGACATGAGCGTGGTATCAGTCATCTCATCAAACTCCTCAGGAAAGCAAATGTGCGTATTGCCATATGTGCTTGCTGTGGATGCTGTATCTTTACAGTAACAGCTGGCTCATTGCTGCTGTTTCACCAAAACTGACACCTTGCAGGCCTTCCTCTCCCCGGGCTAGCTGGACGTCACTCCCCTCCCAGGTGTAATGCCACCGCCTCACCACACTTTCCTCAGTGCCCAGCCTTGCTAAACGGTAGTCGTCACTGTTCCCTTGATGCCCCTTTATCACAACCAACAATATGGATATTCCTCCTCTCTCTGCCTTCTTTCCACTTTCATTCTCTGTTCTCTGTTACTAGTTCAAATTAGCCCACTTACACCTTCTGCCTCTGCATTCTACTTCCTGTTTCCTCCTCTGGTCATCCATCTTTTCCTCACCTCTGTATGAGCTACCAGTGCTACGGCTAACTCCCCACTACCTGTAGGGTCAGTTATAATGAATGAAAGCGAAATAACCATTGTATTTTAGAAATAGCTTCTCCTCCTGCCAGTTGTTCTCTGCCAGCTTTCTCTCCCTTCATCTGTCACACCCTCCCTTTTCATTTTGTCATCCCCCTCTCCACCTGTGACGCCCCTCCATTTGTCCAGTGAGGTCATCCCTCTGTTCTCCCCTAATCCTGCGAGGTGCTCATCTTTCTGCCTCTGCTTAATCCGCCTGTGGCCCCCAGCCCTGACCACACACACGCGCAAATCTGCACATTTGTGCACACAGACTCACAGTTATTCTTGTATTGTATACTCAGACACTCAGTAATTCTCACAGCATGCATACACACATACTCATTCAGACAGCACACACACACACACAGCGCCCCTCCACCTCTCCGTATAAATCTCCCTCTGTCGGTACATTAGCCATTATGTCTGTCTCTATCCCTCTGTCTCTCTCTTGTGTCTGGTGATACCACACCTTCATACAGGTAAGTCTGTCTGTCGGTCTGTCCGTCCATCCCCAGAATGTCCTCTCTAGGTATTGTTTTCATAGGATTGCAGTAGAATAAAATATAACCAAAAACTGCAATATTTAATGTCATTTGTTGTTTTCAATTCATTTCACCATCATCCATCACAGTGGACACTTACATGTATTTAGTTTTGTCAGTTCTTTGAAAACTCTTCCTTGCTTGTGTGTTTAAGGATGCTCCAGTATGAGACCAACCAGCTAATCAGCAAACCTTTTCATGTAAAAAACTTCAACCAAAGGTTACTGTACTTTCAGGATTTCCAGATTACGTGTCTGCTACACTCCTTCTCTGCAGCAGACTCAAATCTTGGGTTTTCTGAGCATCCCTGAATGCACCACCAAGGCAGAATGTCTCTAAAAAAGACCTCTATTGCCATAAAACAGTAATGCAATAAAAACAGTAAATTCATTCTCTATCTCAAGTAGTAGTAAAGTCACAGCAGGTTAGATCCCTGCTGTTGTGATATTAATATAAATCAATGGCTACCTTGAACATAATCAATCCAAAAAGGGGAACCACTGTAATGGTCCTTGAGTGTAATTTTTCTCATCTCATCCTGAGTCGTCAAAACAATAACCTCTTATTTAACCAACATAACGGAGCTGAATGGAATTTCTCTCCTGGAACGATGACCGTCGTACCTTGAGTAATCCACAGACCTCACTGTCAACAGTTTTTTATAGTATGCTCTGTGGGCTACCCATGGTAAGCAGGGCACTATTTCTGAAAAGACAGGTCACTTTCCCTGCTTTAAGGAGAATATTCCATTCACCTCCATTGTATTTGAATGGCAGCAGAAATGATGGACATTGCCAGAACGGATGCAAATAGAGCCAGCACTGATTTATCTGAATGAGTAGATATCACCAGAGGTAAGTGACAAAAATATTTTTGTGTAGGTTTTATTTTGATGTTGAAGTTACAAAATACCCCACCTTTTTGAAATACTGGATAGAATGTATATGTTACATACAGTTGATAAACATAATGGATACGATGTAAAAGAGATCTGTGCTGCAAATGTTTATAGACAAATGGCTGCCTTGTGTGAACTGTCACCTCTTACAATCTGCATCTGCACTTCTTTGTACCTGCGAATCTGTTAGCACAGCAGACGGTCAGACAGTACAATTTCAAACCTGTAGAAAACCATGCTGCATCTTTATTATATACTTTTATTTATATGTTCTGAACATGATTTCATTCTGTAGTTGAGACACCTAACAATACATCCCCCCTTGGCCATTTGTGCCAAATTCTGTTTACATTGCTAGTCCAAAAAGCCCTCATAAAAGCATTCAGGAAATGTCAAAATCATCCACACTGCAGCGCTGTTAGCTAGCTTGGATTTCTTTTTTTAGAACTATCTGTCAAAGGGTCTGACAGCTAATTAGGCTTTTGTGAATACGATATGTGTGTGTGTGTGTGTAAACTACCACCCTTCAAATTGTTCCTTTGCCTCTATAGTCATGCTAACCACATGCACAAATGCTGAGGTCAGGCTAGCTAAGTTTAGCACTCAGTTAAACAGTTGTCTGCATACACAAATGTAATCTATGCAGTTGGTAGTGTGTGTGTGTGTATAGAACATTTACAGTGGCTAGTTCAGTCAGGGTCAATTTCCCAGTTTGAAGTCTTGTTAGCGACTCTTTTCTCTAGTTGAGCGTGACAATTTAATTCTGCCACACCATTAATAACATCACAAGTCATTTCTAAAAGGATTTAGGTCCTGAAACATAGTGGCTATTATCCCAAATAGTTTTTTTTTTTTATTATAAAAAGATATTAGGCTATTTTAACCCAATTCTAGCTAAAAAAAAACAAAAACACCTTGCAGCCTGTTTTCATTCCAGGTCCTTTAAATACAGACAAGAGCGGTGTTGTAACTTAGTTGCAATCTGAAACTTCACCACTAGATGCCACTAAATTCTACACACTGGGATATTCTCTTACATATGGAAAGAAAATCACTCCAGACCCTATCACTGGCATTTTCGTGACTTTCTCGGAGAATGTATTATTCCCTAACTCCCAACCAGAGGCTACAGCTTTCTCACATCAGGTTTAAAAGGTCCAGTTTGTAACATTGAGGAGGATCTATTGGCAGAAATGGAGTTTAATATTCATAAATGTGTTTTCATTATTGTATCATCACCTTCGTTACCTTAGAATGAGCCATTTTTATCTACAAAGTCCGCCATGAACCCAAAATGTAAGACCAAACACTGGCTCTAGACCTGGTACCTAAAAGAGGAGCTACTTATGTTACATGGACGTGGTTTAGGTATTAAAAAAGTCTGATCCAAACCAGAAACTGTACTATACATTAATGCAACTACAGTTGAAAAATGTTGTCTATTTCCCTTTTTATATTTTAACATGAATATTTAACATTTTTCTACGTGCTTCATTGGAAATTTGCACAAAAGTTCAAAATAAAACCTTTTATTTGTCGAGTATATAATTCAAAATATAATAAGATTACTATTATATAAACTATTTAAATGTGCTATATTGTGATATATATTGTTATCTCAATATAAAATGACCTGCAGTCTATCAGGATATGAGATTGTAGTCTCATCTGCAGCTTTCAGACTGAACATCCTCTGTTATCTGTAGAAAGTGAGGATTACAACATTACAGCTGCAGTAGCACGCAGTCTGAGCAGAGACATCATCTCTGCAGGAACCAGCTGCTGTAGTTGCTCATTATTTCACCGCACACAGACGCGCTGTCGCTTGTCGCAGTGTGAGTGGATGCTGTTTTTTATTCCGGTGGAGATCAATAAGGTACATCTGTATGGTGTGGGACAATCGGCTCCTAAAACAACATCAGAGTGAAAGAAGCAACGCTGGTGCATGAAATAAATAAAACAACAGTATTACATCCTTGTACACACACCTACGCTGTTGAGCCCTTTTTCTTTCGCCGTCGGCCCTCAGCAGGATGTGTACTCGTCTCCGTTTGCTCCCATTGATTCGGTTCAGCTCGCTGAAAACGTTACCGTGGAAACGGGAGACGGCGACCCCCTGTTATGCGTTTCTATTCATCTGTATTGAGTCCCATTGAGAGCAGAGTAGTACGCCTGGTAGCACCTTAACCCTCTCTTCCTCCTCTTTTTACTCTCTTGTTGTGGTCATCACTGGTTCCTCACTCCAACTTCTCTCACACATTTACTTCTCTTTCTAGTCCAGATGTGTTTCTGCCTCTGCTCAGCCAGTGGAGTTTCCTTTTTTAATGAGAAAACCAGAATCAGGAAGTATCACCATTTATAAATAGGGCAACAAAAAAAATAGTACACATAGTATAGATAGTTTTTGTATTTTTCCTTCTTCCTGTCCTTTGTTTTATTTATTTTATTTATTTATCTTTTCTCAGGAATTTGCGATATCTGTGAGATCTTTTACGACTTTTTAAATATAAAGGAGTTATTAATGACTTATTACAACTACTGGGCTTCCTAATTACTACTTATTGATAATAAGTAAGGAAGATGCTCAGTATGGGTCTTATAAAGCAGTAGCACAACAATTATTCTCTTATGTAAGAAAATACAAAACTGCAAGTGTTAATAACACTAAATTAAAGGTCCAGAGGATTTATTGGCAGAAATGTAATATAATATTCGTAGGTATGTTTTCATTAGTGTTTAATCTCCTGAATATAAGAACTGTTGTGTTTTTGTTTCCTTAAAATTAGACATTTTTATCTACAAATTCACAAACTGGACCTTTAATTTAAGCCCCAACTGTTAAAAACATAAATCTGCGCTTGTGTGTCGATGTCATGCTTTTTGACAGCTATCCCCCAATGCAACGCTCCGTATTTTTTATTGATGGGAAAATTACCCCCGTGCCTCTGAGCCTCTACACCTGGCAGCGGTGACTCATAATGATGATGATTAGTGAGCGTCTGGAATCTCAATTTATGGTTCACAATCGGGCGAAACTGTTACACAGAGACGCCGTTGAATGAGCGTTCCTCGGTGCGTGGAGAGTTTAACGCTTGACAGGCGTAGCAACAGTAACAAAGGGGGGGCAGGACTTAATTGAAGGGTCAATTAAAGGGCGCTGCGACTTATCGGTGATTTATAAATGATGATTCTGCTTAATAAAACGACCCTTCAGGTGCTCTTGAGCAAGGCACTGAGCTGCTGGTTAAACTGTCTATTTCCAGCAGCTGCACAGTATCTGTTTTTCCACTGACTGTGCTCTTGAGCAAGGCACTGAGGGTAACTCAAATACTAAAGTATCACTCGTTCTGTCTGTGTGTATCACATGCGTACTGTGTGTGTGTGTGTGTGTGTGTGTGTTTTCAGACTGTCTGTTTGTGTGGTCTGATCAGTGTGTCATTGTGTGTCCTCTCTCCCTCTCCCTCCTCCTGCCAGTCACCCCAGAGGCCATCGGCTTCCTGTCGGCGGTGGGCGTCTTCATCGTGGCGTTGGCCGTCCTCTTCCTCTTCATCAACAAGAAGCTGTGTTTCTCGCGTGTCGGCGGGCTGCCCTGTCTGGAGCAACATGGCCGTCGGAAGAAAGGACGAGTGGGAGTCCGGCAGGGGCTCGGTGAGTGACGAATATAAAGGATCATTGTATTTGGGAATGTCGTAAAACACATATTAATATTTACATTTTATACCCTTCACACTTCAAACTAATAAAGAAGAAATACACACTAACAGATGTGTGTTACAGATGTATTGTTCTTTACTGGAAGAAAACAAAACAAAGATAGTGTCAAAGAATGGGTTCATGAAATGGCATCATGGTATTAGAGACTTACAGAGTGAGAAATAGACAAAATGAGGAAACCTGGAAACTTTATTTCACCCAACCCTAACATAAGGAAACCCTATACTGTCTTAAAAGTAATACATGTAAGCATCACCTCTGAGATAAGAATCGCAATGAGAGTATGAGAGTGTACACATATATATTTTTTTTATGTATTTTTTATTTATCTTTCTTTTTTATTTGTATATTTATTTAGGCACTGCTACTTTGTTTTGTTTGTTTTTGTGAAGGTTCGAGGGTGTGAGACACTGTTTGTCCTGATAAAAACAAACTAATAAATAGTGTTTACAAAGAAAACACAGGTTGAAGTAGCATAACGTTATAACACAGAAAAAACAAATTCTTAACCACAGCGGTTCAAGGCCAGGAACTATCCATCCATCCATTGTTTGCTGCTTATCCGATAGGGCTAAAGATTGTTGCATGTTTATGATATTAATTTAATTATTTGAATATATATATTTTAACAGCTGTCCGTTAAACGCTAACAGAAACAGCAGTTAAGAATCTGAATGTGTCAGAACAAGCAGGAAGGAGACTGAACATTTAGTTAATTTATTCCAACACAGTGTAACATCACACAGTCCTGTGTTACAAGAGAAAAGGTCTGTGTTGCAACAATCCTCTGAATGGACTTCTCTCTGGTCGCTCTGAGTTATTCAAGTTACTTCCACCTGACAGAAAAGTGCCCACAGATGTTTATTTTGAGTCTTATTTCCATAAATATTCATCTCCTGCTCCCCTACATCGACCGACCGACCTCCTGTAAGAAAGGAAAACAATACGACCAATTCCAAAAATGTTGAACTAAATCTGAGAAGCCTCTCATTGACAACCAGAAAAAGCTGTAGAAAGTCTTTGTTTATTTCAGGTGAGCGCTGTCTGCTTTCTAGTCAAGGTTCACCTATTATATAACCTGTCAGATCTCAGTAGGAGAGAGAGAGTGCGTGTGTGTGACTCCTGCATGCAGTATGACTCCAATTAAACTAGTCAGTAACAGGGAGGGAACGTGGGTGAGTTTGTGTTTGTACAGTGGTTTCTGTGGGCGAGTTTGTACGTACAAGAGAAAGAGCCGAGTGAGTCAGCCACATAACTGCCACAAAGCTCTGCAGCAGCACATAATACAAAATATTAACATGATAAAACCTTGAAGAAAACTTCAGCAAACAGGAAAAAGTACAGAGAGAAAAGGACACTGTGTGTTTCTTTTGTTCGCTCTTTGGCAACCTGTAGAAACGCTTTCTTTACTCCCACTTGTCAAACACTGCTGACACCAAGAGCAAAAGGTTACTAAGGATTAACAAAATGTTGGATTCAAGTCCAGATTAAATAAAAAATGATGTTATTATGTATTTTGACAGTTTTCCAATGCTTATACACTCATAAAACACCAATTTTTTACTATTAATTGTCACTAATTGTACATAATTGTAGAAATGTATTAACAGTCAGTATTAAATTTTCTGTTAGAACATTATAGATTTGCAAATGTATTTTAATGTTTTTATGTGAAAAAAAGGACATTTTCTCTAAATAAGCAGTAGTTTTATGATTATTTTACAGTTACGGATTCATCATGTTATATTTACATAATATTTTACATGTAATTATATCAATATATGTATTTAAAAAACACTGTAAAAACTGTAAAATAACTGTAAACTACAGGAGCCGTTTTGATTTTGATCCTTTTTATTTAATACGGAAATTCAACATTTTAAAAAAAAGTTGTTTTACACTTTCTGATTGGTGAGTTTTGAAGGTGGATTTTATTATCTTAGTTTCCTCCTGTTTCCAGTCTTTAAGCTATGCTAAGCTAAGCTAACCATCCTCTGGCTGTAGCTTCAGACTGATACTATGTGAGTCTAAAAACAAAAAAAACACACATTTCCTAAAAGGTTTTCAATATTTAGAGTGAAGTGTCACTTCAGTGTTTGACAGTAATATGGATGTGAGAGCTTCCTCAACGTGGGCTGAAGAGGGTAAATCCTGCACATTTAATTCTGGCTGAGCGGCTCTGACTCACTTTAAAGATCAAAGTTAGCATTTTTTAGTTGGAATCAAACTCACATTTCTCCCTGGTTAGCTGAAGTTAACTGAGTATTATTTATGAATGTGATGCTTTATAATTAAGATAAGACATTCCCACCGGTGGGATGGTTGAACCCGGGTGGAGACTGTGAGTCAGTGAGCAAACACTGTGCAGGTCTGTTGGTTCCTCATCTGCAGCAGGTGGAGTCTCTGGTATTTCCAGTTGGTTTCCTGAACAAATAACACATCCTGTTCGGAGTCTCTCCGCAACGTTCACAGCTCCTCTGCAGCTTCACAGAGCGAGGTAGGGGCTCTTACTGAAAAAAATTTAGATTTAACCTAGAAATCTGTCCGCCTGATTAAATAGTTCCATTTGTACAATGAAAATGTAGGTTTCTTCTTTTTTAAATGTGATACCATGTGACAAACTTGCCCAAAGTCTAAATTTTTAAGTGAAATGTTTTTGTTTTAGGCATAATCCGTAATTGATGGTGTTATCTGAAGGCTTTTAAAGAGGTATATTATGTAACTGGACAATGATGTGCAGTTTGTAATCCACCCACCTGTTTACTTTGGTGCATTTTTATTGAAGAAAACCTTGCTAATTAAACACATTTAACTTCCTGTAAATCATTCACATTTAAAGTCTGCATTTATTTTGTTATTTAAACACACAAAAATCAGGAAGTGTTTGGTTTTTTATCAGCAGTCAAATTCAAGTTTATTGTCAAGTCGGTTTTCACATACAAGGAATTTGTCTTGGTGAGTTTGTGCATTACAGTGAACAAAGAGAATATAAATTAAGATAAAGATAAAAATAGATAAGCATAACAATTAATGAGTATTATAATAATTAAGACAACTCCTGTACAACTGAAAGAAACAGTAAAATAAAGCCAATATCTGAAAGTACAAACAGGGAAAGAAACTTAAAACCACAGAGATTCAGGTAAAAGCTACAAAAGTGACAGAGCTCAACTCTCAGAGACTTTTAAAGACGTCATATCAGTGGGTCCCAACCTGTGGGTCGGGACCCACTCTAGGGGTCACCAAAGCTTTGCAGGGGGTCGTGAGGCCTTCTTGATTTTAACACACAGTAGGTCTATATCTCAGCATTCTGTTAATTTCTGTGAAGAAAAGTGAATAAAATTGCTATTTGTAAAGTTTATATAATTATTTAAGATCTAAACTCTTCTTCAGTTTTCAGTCTCTGATCAACAGCCTCATCCTGCATTAGAGGGAATGAAACACTGAATTTGTCAAAAAAAGAAGCCTATTATAGATGATTGTTAAAGATAAAAACATAATACAGACAGAATTGTATGGGAAGTGACTGAACTCATCTCTGATCAATATTCACAGGAAATAATCTGATCAAAATTCATCCAAATTGCTCATTTTACACAACCAAACAACTAAAAATATGGTGCTGCAACTATTTTAATGGTGTCCTGCTTCATTAACAGTAATATTTACTGTACATACTTTAATAAAAAGGCAACCTCCCTGTTCCCGCCTATTCCTGGTCTAACTCCAGCTAACGTGGGTGTCCACTCTCCGAAATATGTTCAAAAACCAAAGTCAATCCAACTGTTTCTCCAATTACATGTAAAAGTCCTGCATTCTTGCAGCAGCAGCATATAGTTATATATAGTAGTTAATAAATGTAACTTGTTAAAGTAGTAATATTACAGTAAATTATCAATTAAAATTAAGAGTCCTACATTTTAAATTTTACCTACAAAACTCAGCAAAATCAAAATTTTTAATTTACAGCATTATATTTTAGGAATGCATTATATGTTTTGTATGTATATTATTAATCTGCAATTTATGCCGTAATTACCACTGTAATTTAAATGCACTAAAATTAAATAGTACAATGTTTTAATCTGAATAGAAGTATAAAAAGTAGTATAAAATGTGAACTATTTTCCATCGCTGCCATCTTTTACTCGAATAAAACATCTGAACACTTCTCACCTTACTGTCAAAGAGAGCACAATTTACAGGTTGAAATCAGGCTGGGATGATAATTATGATTCATCTCTAAACGTGTAGGTCAACCATACAGTTTCCCAGCAAAAGATTCATCTGAATGAAGCCAGAGAGGAGGTCAGAGAAAGAGAGAGAGAGAGAGAGAGAGAGAGAGAGAGAGAGATAACTGAAGTGAGAGAATTTCACACTTGAACAGAGTTTTCAAGTCAGTGAGCAACAAAAGCAATTGCATTAAAATCTTCTCTGATATGCCCACTGTATGTAATATTCTGGTTTTATGTTTAATCACACGTTGCCATTATGATGGCAAATAAAAGCACATAAAGAAAAAAATAATAATTTCAGTGTCCTGTACTGTGTGCTGGAGTTTATTCCTGGTACAAATAATAAATCAAATCAAGTCAGCATACTTACCAGCCCATTAGATTCAATTAGATAACCTCAATAGGTAAGAACCACGAATAGATTCTTCTGAGAGACACTCAAAGGAACTTTTGTTTTCTATTATTCATGTGATAGGGGACAAAAACAAGTATTCACCACTAAGTGGAGCTATAACTCCGTGTAGGATGTTGTTCAGGATTGTAAAAACAAGAGCAAGGTTGGAAGTTACCCAACATTTCATTTCAGCCTTAATTTCAATTGACCCTAACTCATCCAACTTATTACTGCCTGTTTTGGTCTATTTGAGGTAAAACAACACAAAAGTTGCATCATATTTGTGACAATGCACAGGGCTTTTTTTCAATGAAGAGACAGGTGTAAATAATCAAATTAATGATGCCTTAAATTCCTTTTAGCTTAAATAGAACAGAACAATTATTAGTTATTAGTAACACCTGTGCATTTTCTTACAAGGACATGTAAAAATGTCTGCTGTGAAAAAGGCCTGTTGTGTGGTTATTTAGTGGTAGTTTAGGCACAAGGCATTTTAGTCAAGTTGGGGCTACAGTGTCCCTGTTATCCTGTGCTACATGTTGTTGGTTTAAAATAATGTGTAATAACAAGTTACCAATATTACACCACTCAGACAGGAGCTAGATGGGTGGCATGGGAGGAGCCCCAGTTTGGTGTGAAATGCTGTCAAATTTAACACATTAATTTAGATTAATTAAAAAAAAATAACATGTTAAAATACAGAAATTCATTCAATAATTTGCTATGGCCACATTTTAGAGTGATACACTTCAATGAAAAAATACACATATTTGGAAATAATACAATTTATTGATTTCTAATGCCACCTGTAGATATTCAATTTATATTCAGTGCTTTATAAATGTGCCACAATAATGTAATGTATTTGAGTTACAATTTCTTCATTTGGGGGCTTTTCCAAGAGAATAGTGACATATTGTTTATATATTAAATCAATATATATTTTTGCCACTCCTTAAAGTCTCCACGCCTTCTTGCCACCCCATGAATGAATTTCTCTAGCTTCACCCCTGCACTCAGAGGACAGTTTCCAAATCTTTTAATGTATACTAAGCATACAACGTAGAACAGGTGAGATATGATATCAACAACCAGAAACATGCTGCAGTGTATACTGTAAATATTGTTTATGATCTAGCTTAGTCCTGCAGTTACACTGACATGTAAACAGTTTAAAAGACTGACCTGGGGCATTTTCCACTCACGCTTTGTATATTTTATATTGTGTAATCAATTCAAGGTGTAACGCATTCTGTTGCTCATCAGACAAAAACTGAGACATAACAACATGGGAGGTCTGTATCTGTTGCCATAGCATCAACACGTACTTAAATCAAAGCAAATTTTGTCCGAGTTGTCTATAGCATAGATACATAAATAGATGAATAAATTATTACATACATAAATGGGCATTTAGCACGTTTTCACGCCCTAACAAAGGTTAATATCTGTCAACTCTGCATGTTTCAGGATGGTTTCTGTGATTCACTCTTTAGATTATGTATTATTTATAATCAAACAAGCATGCAGTGGAAGTAGGAATGTGAGACCTTGTCATGAGATGGAGCTGCTACATTATCACACGCCTGTTTCCAATTATCCCCTCGAGGAACAGCGAGGACTGCATAGCCCACTTTGGCTCCACAGTGTTTTTTAGCTATAAATAGCAGTTCACACAACTAGACAGAGTCTGGTAACAAGACTTCCCTGGGATTCCTTTTGAATGAAGCGGGGGTCAAAGGTGATGAAGACATAGCCAATAGAAGTGCTTCCTGTTTGAACTGAAATACTTTAACTCCTCAGAGAGGTGTGGGTAGCAGAGGGAATGAGCATCTGTGATAGGCCCACACACTTTAGAGTCCAATAAGTTACACTCCGACAGATGACTAAATGAGTGAATGAAATTCAAGTAAGGGGGTTTTTATTAAGGGGAATTTCTGCCCTAAATTAGTATTATTTTATTGAGTTACAAAAATAAAACTAATCTGTTTGTGCGAGACTTTTCAACGCTCTGGTGAAATTGTGATGCTATCTACAATCAAATCATGGTGACGGTTATACATGCAGGTTGTCTCACATCAGCATGCTGCGACATGCTGTGGTGGTGGGAGAGAGAAAATGCACTGGCGGCCTAGTCATTATCTGGAGTAGGAGGCCTATGACTCACCCTCAGTGGAGTCCTTCATTCCTCAGGGGCCTCGGAGCCACAGTCCTTACAAAACTTCAGCATGCTGGGCTGTCACTGGAAAAATTATTTATAGTGAACACTGTCTCCCTAGCGATGTCGCGCACTATTGAAAAAACTATTGAACGTTTCAAACGTGATCACCGAACGTGTTCACTCATCACCAGTAAAGACAAAACAACAAAGCATATCAGTGGTATAATCTGAGTTATGAGTCTGACTCCTGTGCTGTGCTTGGTTTCACCTGAAAGCTGATTCCAGACATTCATCTGTGATTGAACAACTTGCCCAATAACCACGAGTGTTAACTCACCAAAGAGCTGCCTGTTAGTCACTATACAATGGGATTTAAAGTGGTTTAAAGTACTGCACGTCTAATACCATACGAACATGCCTAGAGTGCTTAAATTTTTAAGTGATACGGCTATGATAGTCGGAGGCAAAGTACAAGTGACAAAAAAAAAGTCGATCTGAGAAGTACAGATAGTTTTCAGTCCCTGTAAACATACTCACATACTTGTTTGTGTTCACCGCTCTCTTGTCCTCTTCCCTTATTTGAACAAAAGAGAAGCTCTTTAATTTTCTGATGTAATCTTACCCGTACCCCACAAGTATGAGCTCACTCATACAAATAGCCCTTCTGTCACCCACAGTGACACACTTACAGTACCATATCCCCCACACATCACGGATGTCATTTGAAACTTTGTCAATTGAAGGGTGAGATGTTTCAGCACTCAAACATTAGGAGTAAAAATGCTTTAGCCATGACTCAATTCTATATGACAACTACTCAAAGTTCCTGGGGATAGATCATCTTACTCAGGAATGAATGTTAAAATTAATCATTTTGGCTTCTGATAAGTCACAGTAACCTGTACCATGCAGTTACGGGCAGGTTGTTGCTGTAAGGCAGAGAGATGGTTGTCTCATGCAGCCAAAACAACCTGAAGCGGAAACCTGAAAAAAATGTAGCGATGAGGGTAGACTTGAGGAGAAATCCCCCACTTTGCTCCACATGAACGGTATTAGAGAATATATACATTTCTAAATTTGACACTAAAATTGATCATTTTTATCGTTCAGTCTTAATATCTAAGCTCCATCTGTCATGATCCGCTCCTGGCTGGACTGTTTTCATGTGGATGGAGAGATTAAGGTAGAATAACTGTACGAAAAGACGTAACTGTCAAAAAAGTACTCATGTTTGACCCAATGATCTTTATTTAACAAAGGATCTCACTGAAATTGTTTGCCTGTCCATAATAGGCTGAAGGTTTATACGGTAATGTGACACCTACATAGACCTTAAAAGATAAAAATCCCCGTATGCGTTTCTGTATCTCAGGACATTTGAATACATAGAGCATCATTTTACCTTCAACGCTTCTGGGGTTATTAATCCAAATAAAATTTAATCATTATAAAACAGGGTATCGCCTGTACATAGAATTTCCTTATCACATATTTTCTTTCCCTGAACAGACGAACACGTATTAATTCACACAAAAACAAAGGACTCAGAGAGAGAATCAAAACATTGACAATTGGATATATTTCAAAAACGACTCCAACAACTAGTTTTAGATAATGTTACAAAATTTATTTCTAAATTGTTATGAGCGGATTAGACACTATTCTGTATATCTCTGGTATACATCTCCCTTTAGCCCATTTGACTCTATTATAATATGTTCTAATGTACAGAAATATGATAGTATCAGCAGTTAGAAATCACTCTACAAGATAAGTCTGGACCAACCTATAGAGAGATTTCCTATAAGTTTATTGCGTTTTTATTGCCGTACACTCGTGCTGCCACTTCTAAGCTAATTTTTCTCAACTACCTTCAAGTTGTTTATCCATAAGCTCCCTCCGGTAACCACTTCATTTGTTTCTTGGATGGTCAGACACCCTCCTCTACCATATATCTTAATACGTGAGCCGTCTTATACATGTTCCTCTATGAATATAAATAATCATTAATATATGGTATAAAGCAAGTGTATCCTAGATTGATTACTCATACAATAACCAGTGATCTGTTTGTGGTTCTTTATAGTATGTAATATTTAATATTCTTACTCTATCTCGGCTTAAATGTTTACCCTATCAGGCTTGTTTTCCTGTTTATAATATATTTAGCGTGATTAAACCAAAAGTAAGAAGGTACAATTAGCATTGCGGTTAAGTTCAAACAAAAAAAAAAAGTAATGGCTAAATTCCAGTAAAAAGTGTAGTTAATTTAGTAATAATCAGATGAGTATCAGAATAATGAGTCCATTCATGAGAGAGATATATCATTATATACAGATCGAGAAGTGGAAAACAATAATGAATTGCAAGACCAGGTATTAATATCTTCAAATTCAGGAAAGATAATACACACAATCCTCCACTCCAATAATTATACAATTAAGTTACACGCATTGAGAAGTGTCATCTTTATAATAGATTTGCCCTAAATATTCTAGTTACATCTTGGTAGAATAATTACCTTTCTTCTTCGCCCAGCTGACTTATGAGTAAGGACACTTACTCGATGCCACCTTTTAATATTGTGGGAAAATACATTAATACATCTGACCCAAATGTAACATGATTCCTATTGTAAAAGAGGGGAGTGGAAAAGTAACTCAATGTACCATTTACTGGTATTGGCAAGTACTCGTACTACATTGTTGAGGGTACTTTGTTCTTTACGTGAGTTTTTTTTACTGCTACTTTTACAGCATCCCTTATTCGTTTGGAAATTATGATAGATTATCCTCTTAATATATATGTATATGTGAGTAACATAACCAATCTAAACATTTACACCCAACTACCAGAGGTGTTCCTAATTTAAATGGAACTGCTTGTCAGAGGCTAGTACTGGGTTTTCTTCTCTATCTCTTCCCAACAACAACAACAAGAAAGAAGAACACAGGACAAGACCTCTAATTTAAACACTTCCCCGGTTTGAATCATGTGTGTTTTTTTAACCCTTCTAAAACAGGAACTTTGGCGCACACACACACCTAACTATGGTTGAACGATCACTGTGGCGGCAGATAAAAAATAGAAATGGAATTTAAATGTGCACACACTGCACATAAAAACGTACAGATGATATACCTTCATGCTACTGGCTCTGCACACTCAGTCTCCCGTCTGTATGTCTGTTAGTGAGATCTTTCTACAGCTGAACAACCCGCTCTGGGACGTCCTTAGAAAGTGGCTAATAAGACAAAACTCTTAACTTCAAAGCACACAACCAGGTCTAGGTGTTCAGGACTCACCTGATCAGCTAAACTATAAGCTTTATCAAGGGAGGACGTCTTAAGCTACTCTTAAATGTGGAGAGGGTGTCTGCCTCAGACCACAAACTGGAAGCTGGTTCCATCTATGTGTTGATGTGTATCTCTGTATATATGAAGGGCTCTGGCAGA
>NW_023339873.1:1402263-1405779 GCF_004916995.1 Morone saxatilis
CAGAAAATGACCACTAAATTCAAAATGACGACCGTGTACGGGACCAAAAGAATACTTAAAGTTTTCGTTACCACCAAATTTTGTGCAGAGTTTCATGAGTTTTATTTTAAGGCAATATTAAAAAATAATAGCCGGAGCAGTTTCAATTAATATCTAAAAACTAAAAAATATACATAATTCAAATAACTTCTGCAGTGTCCACTTTTGAATCACTTAATAGATTTTTAGTCTTTGTTTTTTTGTGAAATTACTAATGTTAGTTGTTTAATTGTTATTTGTAGGTCTGTTAACTAATTATTTGGATTAAAGGTGAGGAAATGTGTAAAGAACTGAGGAAACAAAGGGATTTTTTATCTCTTTAGGTAATTTTGGTGAAAGTTACAGAAGATCAAACTCAGTTACCATCATACAGCTTTAAGTATTAAACATAAATTGCTAAAAGTTTAGGTAACACGGTTCCTAAAATGTTCTTCCTAAAAATTGCGATTAATGATAATCCCAACATCCGGAAACACATAATCTCGGATTATCATCTGAGCCTGAATCCTGCAGCTCTGGCGCTAACTGACGCTGATATTTCTCCACCCAACAAACAAATTCTCTGACTTTAAACGTGTTAATGTGAATAAATAGAAAGAGTAACACCAGAGAAAGAAATTACTAGATTAAAGTGTTACACATAATAAACTACGTACAGATAATACAGCTCTACACATTAGACGGCTTTTAAATGTAAAAGTTTTGGCCTAACAGACGAAAGATCACAGGGTCATAACTGGTTCTTTTCCTGCTATAAAAAAACCTATATTTGGGACTTTTATTAGAGGTTTTACAGTAAGTTGTTTTTAGATGCTTAAGCACAATAATATATAGAAATAAATTATTACACATTATACATATTAGTGAAGTAACTGGGTTAACATGTATAAAAACAGAGTATATCTTATAGTATTTAGTATTTTTGAGTTCTGTGCCAGTTCAATATTTTATTTTACTGTCCACAACCAAATTATCTCGGACCCCCTTTGAGAGCCCCGACCCCCAGGTTGAGAACCACAGTTTCAGGCAAGCAGCTGCTTGTTGGTGGGTGGTGACATTGTTAGGTTGGGGTCACTTTGTCTCAACTGGTATTTACTTTCCGTCCTGTGACACAGATGAACCAGGTAACACACACACACACACACACACACACACAGGCTGATGACTCACCACAGCCTGTTGCTATGGTCAGCACTGTATGCAGCCATAGATAGAACAGTCAGACCGACCTTAACAACGCTGAAATGGAGATAATTGCTATCGATTGGTCCGCGGTACGGCCTGTTTTTCCGAGAGCTTCTGCCTCGGAATAAAAAGGTCAAAGTTTGACAGATTACGCAATATCACCTCGTTCTAACGCTCACAAACAAGGTTTAGGTAGCTTCTTTTAGACCTCCCAGACTCAATTAGATGATAAACCAGAGGAGACACCATCATGTCAGGCCAGGTCAGCTGGTTCTGTATTTGTTTCTGCTGTGAAGTGATTAATCTTCACAGGGGTCAAACAGAGACTGTCTCTGGAGGTGTCCTGTCCTCTCCTCGCCCCTTTCTAGGAAGAACAATATAGAAAACATTCAGGTAACATTTGCAGGATCCTCCGCTCTCGTTGTTTAAGTTGGCTTCGCACGAGGCTCACACTGTTTCTCTCAACACAACGCAGAAGATGGCAAAATGTACAGACCACCGGTCATCGATCCCTCATTGAGCTCGAACCTTCATTACTCGTTATGTAACAAACAATAGGCTACTTGTGAAAATGTTTTGTATGTAATCGATTTACAGCCTACTGAAGCTTTGTTTGCTCTTAGTTCCTGCCTGTCCTCAGTGAAATGAATGAACAAATATAATAAGCACTCAAAGGGAAAGTTAGAAGAAAAACAAAACATCCTCGAGTCATAAATTACTATTACTGTCAGCATTTTAAAACAGGTTTTACTGACGGAGGCGATAAACAGATATTCAGCTTTACTTTTCACGCATTCAGATGTTCACGGTACCGCTTTATCCGGTCTGTATCGAGTGACGTATCTGTCCTGGGAGGCTATTAAACTACACTATTACTAAAACAGTACCTAATTTGTTGAGTACAATATATTTGAATATTGTTTTCATGCATAATCAATGTAATTTCTAATAGTATCAACACATCAAATCCCTCTGTCATCAATAGCTATTTCATGAAATGGTTCATGATAATAAGATGGCTTCTCCTTTTCCTTCTAGTACCAAATAAATGTTTGTACTGCAAGTTCGACAGAAGTTATCTTTTGTAGAACAATATAACACACATCAGGTCTGCATAGAAACGTGTTTCTCCTTATTAAACACCAGTGGTTGTCCGATCAATGAGATAGTGATTGGAATCGACCGACTGAATGTGAACTGCTGATATTTAGCTATCTTGAAAAGTATGATGGACAAAGCTGTGATGTGTTACAGTGTGTCAGATACATCTTATCAGCTTTATTTGATTTAATGAGGGTTTGATAAGCAGATTCCAAACTTGAATCCATGTGTCCTCACGCCCACAGATATAAAACCGACCACCAGAGGACCTAAATGCTGAATTTCCTCCCCTGTTGCCTTCTTCCTGCAGAAATGGAGGCTCAGAACCGGCAGGGTTTCCAGGACCCGCTCTCTGTGGCCGTAGAAGAGAGCGAGAGGGCGTCTGCGCTGGACAAACCCGCCAGACTCGAGGCGTCGGGCGCCAGGCAGAGCCCCACCCTCAGTATGAACCGACAGGCAGCCGACGGCAGCGAGGACACGGCGGAGAAGACCCTGGATCTCGACAAAAACGATGCCACAGACAGCTCCTCCACCTGGAGCCCCGAGGTACTGCAGCCTCACAGCCTGAGATAATGATTGTAAATTCTACATAACATATTTGTTTGTCACATTTTCTCATATATATACAAACAAGAGGTCTTTATAGGTCTGAAAATGTGTACTTGACCTAAAAAACAAACAATTATTATCTCACCTGAACCCACAGTGTCCCGATCAGTGGATAAGGATGTGGGAGGAACACAAACAAAAGCACAAATACAGAAATCTCTCCTGAGAAATAACCAGTGTTGTTCAAGCTTTGGCAGAGTGTAACCACCAACATTAACCTCACAAACTGGGTGACACATCCGAAGAGAAAACTTCCTCATTTCACACCTCTCAGCTCACAGTAACCTCCGAAAAGGAAAAAAAAAAAAACCAAGGCGGGGATTACTTAACGGGGTCGGCGAGCTGACCGCAGCCCTGCTGTTACCCATCATGCTTGGCAGAGGTATCATCATCATTCAGCTGCGAGAGGATTATCACTCTGCCATGTTATCCTCTCTGGTTCATTTTGGAAGAAACAAACCAAACACGGCCCACTGAGGCCTCGAGGTTTTTGTATAAATAGTTGATATTTCCTTCGCTCTCCACGCTGCGTTGGCTTACAAACAGAAGCTCATGAATAATAATCACTGTCTGTGTGTGTGT
>NW_023339873.1:1405879-1406179 GCF_004916995.1 Morone saxatilis
TCGGAGCTGCACATGTCGGCCGTGAGGTTCAGGCTGTACGCGCTCGGAGGCAGGATGTCCCGTGAGCGAATGATGGGGGAGAAGGTGCTGCGTTTAGGCGGGCTCGACCCGGACGGAGGGACGATGGAGACGACGCTGGTTCTGGAGCCTCGCAGTAACCTCAAGGTGACTTTGTCGCAGTCAAAAACAATTAGTACACATCTGTTTTTACACAGTTATAATAAAATAAACGGTTGATTTCTCTGTTTGTCAGAGTGTGGACTCCCAGCTGAGCCTGTCTGCTGTGTCTCAGAGCGACAG
>NW_023339873.1:1406201-1408127 GCF_004916995.1 Morone saxatilis
GCGCCTCGTCCACTCAGTCTCTGACCCACGGCGGCGTGCCCGAGCTGCTGGTGGGTCTCTCCTACAACGCCACCACGGGACGCATGTCTGTGGAGCTCATCAAGGGCAGCCACTTCAGAAACCTGGCCATCAACAGACCACCAGGTCCGCAGCGAGCCCGAACACACACACACACACAGATATTACAGCCCCACCGACATTAATACAGGAAACAAACTTGAGCTTCTTTATTAGGAATTAACTCCTTGAGATGTCGCTTCTCGTTTTCAAGGGGGTCCTCGACGACAAAAGGTACCATATACGCAATAACACGAAAAAATTGTCAAAGATTGAAGCATTGAACCACATTTGAGCCATTAGATAAAGCCAATAGTTAACTAGTTGCAGCACGTTTATGATATTACTTATTACCTATTACTTATTAGTTAAAATATAGAGATTTTAACAGCTGCCTGTTAAATGCTAACAGAAAATAAGTGCTCTTCTTCGCAATGGTAATAGGTGGAAACGAAGCATTCATTCGCATTTTCTTTTGCTGATTAACTCAAAATTCTGTGAAAATTTGTAACACATTTAAATGGAAACACGGCTAGTGACATATATTAGATAACCAACAGAAACAGAAAACACACATGGTTAACATTTGTATATTTGTTTTTCCTTCTTCCTACCTTCATCGTCTCTCTCTCCTCCCCTCTCCGGTCCAGACACCTACGGGCGGCTGACTCTGCTGAACTCGGTCGGTCAGGAGATCTCACGCTGTAAGACGTCGGTGCGCCGCGGCCAGCCCAACCCCGTCTACAAGGAGACCTTCGTCTTCCAGGTGGCGCTGTTCCAGCTGTCGGACGTCACGCTGCTGGTCTCCATCTACAACCGCCGCAGCATGAAGCGCAAAGAGATGGTGGGCTGGATCGCTCTGGGCCAGAACAGCAGCGGCGAAGAGGAGCAGCTGCACTGGCAGGACATGAAGGAGAGTCGAGGACAGCAGGTCTGCCGCTGGCACGTCCTGCTGGAGGCGTAACGGCCACCGAGATTAAGGATTTGTTTTATTTTATTGAGGAATGGAAAGATTGGATCTGCAGACAGGATGATGCATGTGGTTGGCGATGGATTCTCAGAGCGGTGGACAAACATCAAACCTGGCTGGTTATTTAATGTCAACACGAAGGAACAAATTCATCTGCTTTTGGAGGCTGACACAAGTTTAAAATCCGGTATTTTTGTTGATGAATAAGGAAGTGAATGAATGAAAGAAGAACGCCTTCAGCAAGGTTACAGAAACTCAGGCAGATGAAGATAAAATATTTCTTTGTGATGTAAAAGCTTTATAGAATTGTGGAAATTCACTTTTCTTTCTCTATACAAAGCCTTCACTGTCTGCGGCCTCCAAAAGGAGCTGAGAATTTGACCTTCACTTTAAGCTCTCATCGGTGAAATAGCTCTGCTGTGAGGCGATGGAGCTGCAGTTTTGTTTTTCTAGTGAAATGCTGTGTTAGAAAGTACACAAATTAGAGGTGTGTGTGTGTGTGTGTGCGTGTGTGACTTGTTATTTCTAAATCTTGCTGTTCTTTTACTGCTACAGCTGTGAACTAACGCAGACAGGAAACAGAAAGATGCAACAGCCTGAAAATCTAACATCAGAAACACAGCAGGGTTGACATTTTGGGATGTTTGTTCCAGTTTGGGTGTGTAGGAATGGTGGATTTTATACGATGATGTTGGTAACTGACATAAGTAAATGAATCAGATAGGACAGCGTCTGGATCCGTGTCCAGACTGCTGTCAGCCAAGCAGTCAGTCCCTCCTGGAAGTTGCAGTTTAGACCAATCACCACGATATTTCCGCAGTCCCCGCCAAGTAAAAATGTTGACACGTATGTACTACTAGCGATTTTATTCTCACTGGAACAAGCTGCCTTCGATTTTT
>NW_023339873.1:1408165-1419326 GCF_004916995.1 Morone saxatilis
AACATTTTAGGTCGCAACAACCCCCAAAAAAGTCTGTGAAGTCGTGGAGAGATGGGTTAGTGACCTTAGTACAAGTGCAGTGGTTCCCAACCTGCTAGAGGTCACCAAACCTTCTTCACGAGGCCTTCTTGATTTCATGGTGTGTAAGAAAACTGTTTTCTAATCCAACAATGGCCAAGCGCTAGAGACAAGAAAACACTGAATTTGTCAAAAAGGAAGCCTTTTAAGTCGGTATGATTGTTAAAAATAATAAAAAATACATAATACAGACAGATAATTGTGTAAAAAGTTCCCTAAACATGAAAATAATCTGCTCAAAATTCATCCAAATCCCTCGTTTTACACAAACTTCCTACAGTTACTGAGTTCACTGTTTCTATTAATGGTACAGTTTTTAATATAATATGAAATATCCATAAAATATATACACTGAATCAGTTTATTAAATGATAGGAAAAAAAGGGTCCCTGAAGGAAAAAGGTTGGGAACGGAGAGAGAGGAGATGTGCCCATAAAATGCTGAGTGCAGAAACACTCTGAACTCTGATTCAAGAGGAGGAAGGCGTCTCATTCATATTCAGCACTCATTCATATTCCGACACATGTGCTACTACAGGCAGGAAGTCTCCAGCAGCTGGAGACTCTCAACCCCCTCCCCGTCCGCCACCCTCCTCCACCCTCGTCCACACTGAATGATGTTATTTGGCCTCGGCTCGAGCTCCTTCACAGGGCAAAGAAGCTCATTTCAACACCCATCATCTCTGAGCTGAAAAGAGGCTTTAAATATCTCACTGCAGCTGTTAATAACATGCACTGAATTATCCTGGAAGTGTGTTTTTTTCCCCTCCACGCTCTCTCTCTCAGTGGTAATTGGTAGTTAGAGCCGTAGAATCAGTACAGTGTGATGACGGTAATGCCGCTGCTAATGCTCATCCTCTTCCAGTCTGAGCATCATTGAGTCATAAGGCAGCAGTTCGGCCCGGAGGGAGGGATTATTATTTGTTTGTGTAGACAGATACTGTAGCTCCGAACCCCCCTCAGGGTTTCACACGGCGAGAGCACAGAAGTGTTTATTTGTTTTCTTTGCTTGTTTTCGGGGCAGGTGACAAAAAAGCCAAAAGCCTCTTTAAAAAACGTCGAACCGCAGCTCGAAAAGTGTGGAGAAAGTGCAAGAAAATGAAAGATTTAATGGGTGTAAAGAGGGAAAAGGTCGGTCATTACTTTTGGAAAGTCAAGCATAACAAATTAACTGAGGGCTCGTGAATTAAAGGGTCAGTTCAACCAAATCACAACAAGAATCCAGAGGTTTATTTGGTGCCTCTGTCCAAATACAATGGACACAAATACAATTCTAGCACAGACTAACATTATATATATAAATATCTTTATGAAGATGTTCGCACAGGAACTTGTTTTTCCAGAAATTAATATTGCATTTTGCATAATCCTCAGACCTTAACTTAACTCTTTTCTAGCAAATATTTGTATTTAACCAGGTTAAGACCTGTTGAGAGAGTAAAAGCTTCCAGACAACACCGATAACCACAAGAAAACAGTCAACATTTACATTAACGTGTCAAATATAAGTGATTCGGGAAAGCTTCCAGCAGAGAAGACTGAAAGTCTTTAAGTCAAAGTTAAGGGCAAAGGGCACAATTAATAGATGGATTTTGTGTCTGTTAAACGCAGGAAACAAGCTGTAAGTGCTGTGTGTCTCATGTTTAAACTGCTGATATTTAATGGAGACTACTTCAGGTATAAATGAAGCTTCGGTGAAGAATAGGAGTGCTGCAACTGTGCAACAAATCTATCTATCCACTGTACTTGCTGGTAAAACTTTAGCACCTTGTCATTTTACCAAAGATAAAACAAATGAACCCTCCATTAAGCCCATCTCCCCTTAGTTACTGTTGCTACGCCTATCAAGCTTTTCTGTCCTAACATAGAGTTTAAAATGTTAGCAGCAGATTTACTGCTCGAAAAACTCATAGAAATTCACATAAAAAGACATTTTTAACCAGCAACTGTCAGATTTGGTGATGGTCAACTGTCACTCACATTTTATTAGCTGTAGCAAGCTATCTAATTAATGTTAGCTCTGTCAGTTGGTTAGAAACTTACTGTCTCCAGTTAATCTCTAGCTGACTCGTATCCAATTTAGAAACCTGCCAAATTGTCTTAAATATGTCTACAGAGGTTAAATACCTGAAATCATACAAACTTCTGGGTAAGGATACAAAAAAGGCTAAAAACACAAATAGCATTGTATTGCAGATTAGAGCTAGTTAGCCTTCGTATTATACATTATAAGTTATTTATAAGCAACAAAAAGGTTAGTTAAAATATATAACAGCAACTTCCAAACCCTTGGGCGAAAGGGTTTAGCCATCAGTCAATTTCTTATTTGTAGTTTCAGTTTAGCAGTTAGTTAGCTGGTGCTTCCAGAAAAAGTTTTCTTTGACTTTGCCAATTTAGGTTTCAAATTAAGTCAACAAACTTCGCCTCCAAAGCAGTTTTGTGAAGAATGTAAGTGTTTGGGGACATTAACAGACACTTTAACAAAGCCTTTCAAATTATTGCCTCAATAAAATTTTGTTATTACTTCACAGTGAGATAACAAACACATCCCCAGACAGAAAAAAACATCTTATTGTACAAGAAGACTGTACTAAAACACTTTTTTACAGCCTATTTGTTGGATTTATTTGTCAATAAGTCATCTAAATGCTGGTATTGATCTTCCAGCTATTGTTAAAATACATTTTATTTTGGCAGATGAGTCACACAGACTGTCACAAGATATCAGCACTCCTATTCCACAGGCTTCATCCATGTGAGTGTGAATAGTGACATGAACTATATTTACTGCACAGACTGATATATTTTATGCATGTTGAGTTGTTGTACAGAATCTATAATATCTATTCTATATTTTTTAAAATAGTCAGTGTTTAATGTTCTTAAGTATTTCCCAAGATTTCTATGGTATTCACACGTCTGCATGCTCAGTTCGGGATCCCAGGTTGTATTACAGATGTGAGACAATCAGATTGTGCTGCAGATGTGATACAGTTGTAATACTCTGATGAAGTGCCTGTAACATTTCGAGATGAAACATATCCGCGGTGACAAAGAGATGATCCAAATTTGCATGAAGCCTTTCTTGTCGTTCCCTGTGAATGCTGCTGTAGGACTGTATGCATGGACGGTGACTGCAGGGCGGGCGTCGTGATGTCGAGGCCAGGACCGGGGCTGAAGTCAGACCAGATTCAGTAAAGTCTACACAGGGATCCAAAACCAAGATCACCTCAAAAATACAAATATAGACCTTACCGCACAAACATCTGAGTAGTAATTGATCTTCTTATCTTAATCCTTAACAAGAGAGCGAATAAGTATTTCACAAAATGTGGATTTATTCCTTTAAATGTTAGTGTCAGAGTTTATTTTTGACATTGATTGAACCATATTCAAGACAAAAAATGGAAATTAAAGATAAAAGCTTATAATATTAGTCCAAAAACAAGGTTTTTTTTTATTATATCGTCAAAAACATAAGATTAAATTAATAAATTTTTCCTAAGTCCCGCCCCTTTTTGGTCCACTTTCTCCGCCATTTTAAGATGGTTGAAAGATAAAAATTAAATATATAGTCGCATCTTAAGTTAGAAAAACGCTAGCTAACTATTCTACAGCAGTCGTTAGCTAGATAGTTCGGTGGCTACAGAGATAAAGAGCTACGCAATAACAACGATAGCTATTGGGGCGCAGACCAAAAAGGGGCGGGACTTAAGAAGGGTAAATAAAATACAAAAACTACAACACAGCGCTTCATTTTCTGAAAAGATCTCCACTGACATCCAAAGTGGAACTCGCAGCTACAGTAGACAACACGCTGCAGTCCTGTAAGACTGTAGCCTGAGTCCTGTAGAACTGTAGACCGTCAGGTCCTGTTAGAAGACTGGTAAGACCTGCAGTCGTAGAGGGCTGCAGTCCTGTGCGCTCCTGAGTCTGTAGAGACTGCAGTCCTGCAGTCTGTAGAGACTGTAGACCTGAAGTCCTGTAGAGACTGTAGAACTGCAGTCTGTAGAGGACTGTAGACCTGCAGTTTCCTATGTAGAGACTGCTAGTCCTGCAGTCCTGTAGAGACTGGTAAGACTGCATCTGTAGGAGGCTGCAGTCCTGCAGTTCTGTAGAGCCTGCAGTCAAACTGCCGTCCTGTAGGACTGGTACGTCCTGCAGTCCTGGTCCGGGCCTGCGCATGGCTGAGTTCCCTGCGGCACCCAGAAGCACTTTTTTGTACCAATGTTTTGTGTTGCCAGATAAAACCCAGAAGAATCGCTGCTGTGGGAACGTCTGTCTGGCATCTGTTTTTCTTGGGTCTTCTCTCCGTCCTGAGCTTCTGTCAGATGTCTAATTCTGAGAATGAGCCAGTATTTAACACAAAAACACAATAACAAAGTCATCCTGTCTGTGATGGTAGTAAGGATTTTTCCAGTTTTCACACAGGCTGGATTAGTAGATTAAGGAAGTATTATTGTGGTTTTTTAGTGTTTTTGGGGAGTTTAATCTTTAGGTAACGATGTTTGTTTCGTTAGTGAATTTGCTTTTGTTTCGTGTTGTTTATTATTAGCTATATAGTTACTTAATAGGGTCGTAGTTTCTCAAAGTGCCTGAAAAGAAATTTAAAAACAGTGATCTTATCCATTTAATGATCTTCTAATCTCCTTTATAATGATGATTTTATTTCAGCATCAAAGCTATATTTTCTGGAGGGAATCTCCTTTTATTAAGGAGCCAAATTCTCCTGGCTTAAACAAATAATAAAAAAGGCGTGCTAGATAGTATTCCCTAATTCCCTAAATGTTGGATTCTTAAACATGTTCTCATCTTTTACTTCTTAATTGAGTTTATATGTCAGCTTTAAACTGCTGCACTGAGAACAACTGAGACGAGGACGGGAATAAGTCCAGGACTTAAATATATATCAAGTGTTGATGTCAATAAAATGTCAATAACAGACAGACAGAAGCTGTAAACAGATTTTATTAGTCGTTAACATAAGTTGAAAACTGGTTCAAATTTAAATTGGAAATTGATTTTGACAGTTTCTGTTTATAGTTTCTCACATTTATAATATTAATTAATCTTTAGTTCAGCGCTCTCGCTGTCTGTGAAGATAAAACAATCAATACCAACAAAAATAAAGCAAAATAAATGTGAGCAATTAAAAGAAAACAAACCATCTTCTGACAGTTTGACAGGATATTTTGCATTTTATCACTTTTTTTAAAACGGTATCGCTCATAACGATATAACGACTCACTAATGACACACACAGTTGAGTTAGTCAACTTCTAGATATCTTTTTATGCTAAGCTAATCTATATTCTGAAAAACACCCACATTTTGGAGATGGTTTACAAGATAAAAAAGACCGTGTAGTACGTCTAAAGACCATACACATGGATTATGTTTGTTAATTTGACAAGATATCTTGCATAATTATGGAAGTTTTCACAACAAATGTTGTTATCAGTTTATAAGCATTGGGTAAACACTAGTCCAAATACAGTTTTAATCACTGAAACCGCAATAATTAATGTAACTTTTAAAACTTTTAAATTCAGATAAAAAGTAAGAAAATGCAATAATAACAGCACTCTTCTGTACAATTTAAGCCGTGATTATTTGTATTATAGCAGCGTTCACCTGTATTATAAGCTCATTGCAATGTTTTTAAGTGTACATATCTTTAAATTAAACAGTGAAAAGCCAACAATATGGATGTTTATGGAATTACTGTAGTCAGTTATTTAGCGGAACATTCCCTGCAGACCGAAAAGGGGCGGATTTAGGAGCGTCATTTGAACTTTTGTTTGTTCGAAAACAACTTTATTTTTTTAGATGTTGGAGAACAATATTTTGTACTTTTGGAGCTGAATAGTTGCTCCAGTTGTAAAAGAGCAACACACACCCCACACACCACACACACACACACACAACACACCGACCCGACGAGATTCAGAGCGCACACACACACACACACACACACACACACACACACACACACACCCCGACGAGGATTGATGCTGCGGCGTCATCAGCGTACTTACTCTTTGTCTCCTAGCAACAGGAAACATCAGCCTCCGCGAGGACCAATGAGGGCGCGCGCGGAGCGGTGTGTGCTGTCTCGTGTTGCAGTGAACGGGATATTTTAGGAGGCTGGAGAGCAGAGAGCGTCTCACCCCCGGAGGAGCCGGAGCTGGCTGTCTGTCTGCCCGTGTGCGTGTGTCTGTCTGCAAGGGACCGAGGGAGGCGCTGACTTCAGGCCGAGCAGGAGCGTCGCTGAGTCGGTGTGAGGACGGTAGATGTCGCGCCAAGGAGCGGAGGACATCCACGGAGAGAGAGGCTTTCAGTGGGATTTACTGAACGGCTGCAGGACACATTTACTCAAAGGTAAGGTGCTTTAATGGACATTTAACGGATTTATTGGTGGTGGTAACAGCAGCTGCTTGTCTTTAAAGCGAGTTTATTTGAACAGCACTTTTCAAACACAGTAGGGAAGGTGAGAAAATGCATTAAAACTACATTTAAAAGGATGAAATACATAAAAACACAATAAGAATGTGAATAAAATCAAATTAAAATAGTAAAATAACATAGAAATTGACAAAAAGTAATATAGGACTTAAAAAACATCTAAAACCAAACCATTACTACTCATTAATCTCTGAGTTATGTTACTTTATTCATTAAAAAAATAACCTTTTGAAATAAATAAACCATTGGATTACACAAACACTGCACTCAGCTCATGGAAAGCTGATATTTTGGTGATAAAATGTAAACTGAAAGTCTCTTAAATCAAGATCTTATTATTCAGTCACCAGTTAGAATTCACTTGTTTTAACCCTTTAAACTTTCCCACCAATCTCAGTGAAGTTTAAGGATTTAAGGTTGGAGATTCATGACCTCCTGTGCACACATACTTCTGCTTTCAGTGGAAACACTAAAGAAAATGTAAAGTGTTGCATCCACACACACACACACACACACTTCCCACGCATCCTCTTTCTCTCTCTCCACTGATGTATCCATCATCGTGCTTCATTCTCCCACAGATGAAATATTCAGGCTGCAGTTGGATGTTAAAAACTGTGTGAGTCACCGCCGGCAGCTTCAGGGGAGCCGGCGTGAATGTTTCACAACCATAAAGCTTCCCACCCTGTGTTTATGATCAATTTATGGCATTTTAAACACACACACACACACACATACCGCACACACACACTCCTCCTCTTCCTCCTTCTTGAATTTAAATGAGCTTTTTGCCCTTTAATGTAAAACCATTAGCGTCAAATCAGGATGTTATAGCTGTGATTCTTCAGTTTCTGAGTGCTTTATTGTGGAATTATATAAAATAAAGTGCAGATGTTTTAATAATATCTATTATGTTTCATTTATATATTACATCAAGCACATAAATGTATATTCTCCTTTGTTTTTTTATTTTTATTTCTTATTATTTTGTAATATTTTGTATATTTTCTCTATTGTTTCACATCCAGCCATTAGTTGTAAATAAAAATAAAATCTCAAATTTCAAAATTTAGTGCTTTTAATGTGGAAATATATGAAATAAAGTTCAGATATAATAATAATAATAATAATAAAATGTATATCACATCACAGACAAATACATTTAATAAAATAAAATATGTCAGTATTATTTTGTTCTTTTTTTAGATAATATCTATATTTTTTCAAATTTTTTGCATTCTTTTGTATAAAACATAACATTTTAAATTTTCTTCTTTGAAAATTAGTATAAAAATGTAGGAAACCTCCAGTGCAGTTTTAATTTAAAAAAAACTTGATAGTAAATAACAAAAAAAATACAAAAAATAAAGTATCAGATATTGATATATATATACATATACACACACACACACACACACACACACACACATATATGTGCAGGTTTCACAAATGTGATTAAAGTTGAAGAAGTTCAAAGATAAAATTTAGGCTGCAGCTCTGACAGAATACAATCACATCTTCCGTCAGCAGTGTGCTTAGATATTTTGGTCTCTCCATCCTCCTCCTCCTCTTCCTCCTCCTCCTCCTCCTCCCCACTCGTCTCTCAACCTGTTCCTTCCCTGCAGGAGCCTGAGGGCGATGTGGAGGCTCAGATCAGCTCAGACACACTGATTCAAACTCCGGTTAGAGAGCTGAGCATCGGCTGTGGAGCGTCAGCAGCAGGTAATCAGATCTGTTACCTCATTCACCTCCAGTGAGGTAATGTTATAGTCTTCCTCTGCAGTTTATTTTGGAGGACTTGGGGGCACTACTGGGGCCTCAGCTGATATCAGGGCATACTTTAAACCTTTATTATTAATATTATATGGTCTGTTTTATATGTATGTGTTGTTGTTTGTGGACCCCTGCTACTTTAATGGCAGCTAATGGGGATCCAAGAATAAAAATATTGTTTTTGGCCACTTGGGGGCAGTGCAACAAACCGTTTTCACAACATCGACATATTATCGCCTCAAAGTTAAAATGACAAACATGTTAGCAAACAATATAACACATCCAGCAGACACAGAAACATTAGCTTTCATATGAAAACTGATATCTTTATATGTTTTAGCTCTGGTTTGGTCTCCTGAGGAAATATTTGGCTCTTTATTTGGTAAATGTTCCACTATGTATATTTATAGGCTGTAAAACCAAAACAGTGAGTTAAAAAATGCTAAAAAAGCTCAGTAGAGTTGAGGGGAACTGCAAAATTGCGTGAAAGACAAGGATTAATATGGATTGTAGCAGATTTAAAGGTAACCCAAAAGAGCCTGGTATCACTGCAGAGTTTTAGTGTCAAATGATGAAAATCCTGTTTCAAAAAAAGATCCTAACTCAACATCAGACTGAAAGTCACCAAACCCACCAAAACTGTCTTAGTTTTTCCAATAATCACCAACTCTAGTTTGGTGGACCTTAATTCACCGAAACGGCCAGTTTCAGACTCACTAAATTTGCAGCCAGACTGGCTTTCTAAACAAACCACAGAGAGGCTGCGATAGCAACACAGGCAGAGGGAGTGTGACTCCACTATATCTTTACATAGCAAATATTTGTTTGCTGCTATATGAGTGTTTCAGATCTGATATATATAACCTTATTTTGTCAAAATATTGTTTTATATGTGAAGAATTAACTTTCACACTTCATATTCTAGATGTTGTTTAAAAGGTTTATTAGGAGCACAGTTTTGGAGGTAATATATATATGTATATATATATATAACAAAAAAAGGAGTATGTGAGTTCTTGTGCACAAATTATTGTTCATCAGCAGCCTCAGTCTGGAAATAAAAGGATCTGTATCAGCCCTCAAATTCTATGGTTTTCTTTGAAAGGGTCTTGTAATGAGTCATAACCTGAGAGCAGCTCATAATGGGCTTTATTTAAATGTCAGTTAATCACACTGATCTTTTTAAAAATGTAATTACTGGATTAATCATTTACTCATTTACTTACTCAGTAGTGTAAAACCTGATAAGTTCATTTAACTCAAAGGAATTGTTAAAACTGATTACATCGAACTCAAAACATATTCTTAATTAAGAAGCTTTTACTAGTCATTTTATGTGACTTAATTTTCTAATCTTTATTTGTACTGTTAAAACCAAATACTTATTTTTAATAAAATTTTTCTCCAAGCTCACTGGCGATGTTTTGAAACTGTTTGTAGTTCAGAAACATCCATTTTAGTCCCTTCAGAGTGTAAAACACAAACTTCAGCACATCTGCTAACAGTAGGGTAAAACTCAACGTTGCAATAATTTAAATATGTCCCCCGGCCTTCCTTCTGTTAGATTTGTCGTCTAATGTCTGTTCTGTTGCCTCCAGCAGCCCCTTCCCTGTGAGAGAGACCAAACCATTCAACAACGTCGAAAGTTGCTTACTTCAAGAGGAAATATGCGGAAGAGGAGGATTTACACGGAGGCCTACGTGGATATTTTCAAAAAGTACAAAAGCTCTTGTTTTCCTCTTATTGTTCACATTTCTTCCACCATTAAAGTTCATCTTGTTGTTTAAATTCTTTAAATATTTCTGACATTCAGCTACGAAAAGGTCACCTCTCTGTGCTCTTTATTTTCCACTTTTTTCTGTATGTTGTCATTTATCAGTCTTGAGCCTCACCATCTCCTCCATTAGTGTTTCCCATCACATTTGTTTCAGTCTTTACATGTTGTCTAAAAGAGTCACTAATAATGCTCCACTTATTATCTGCTTCTATGCAGATGAGACCGTTATGTTCTTGACAGATTTCTGAGGTGCAAGTGCTGCTCTTTTAGCTCCTCCAACCAGATTTATCCTGATTACATTACATTACATTGCTGATCTCTCCTCTCTTTTGTAAAAGAAGTGGATTTATCATGTAGCATTAGCAAAAACAAGCTAACACATTAGCTGCTGACACAGTCTCGCTCCAAAACCAGATTATTTTACTTGTGTTATATCAAGAGATCTTTAGGTAAATCCATGTTCTGTGTAAAAAAAACTTTATGAGAAACATGAGAAAGTAGCAACACAAGGTGAAACAACATGACTTGTTTCTAAAAGTTTGATTATTTTAGTTAATTCAACACTCTACTGTCTAAATCTGTAAATGTTGATTTTGGTTATTTCTATCTTTACTATTACTATCTTTTATTAGTATAGTACTATAAGGTATTTGTCTCAGTAATTCTGTTTTAACGTGTTTTATAGTGATATTTATATAAATTAAAATTATGTGTAAATTGTCCCAACATGAATTGACACAGGACGGAGCGCGGGCTAGAGCTGTAAATAAAAGGCGCCTGCCTGGAATGGGACATTTGCCAATATGTACGCTTTTTAGGTGGTTAAGTCAAACACAATTATTAATTATCAGTTAGTTTCCTTATTTTTTTTTGCCAAACGTTTACCGGTTTCGGGTTACGAGTTACCGCCTTGAAGGCCTTCGTCACCTTTAATTGTTTACGGGCGGGCTAGCTCAGCATTGAACCTTACTGTACACTACATAATACTTATTTGTTGCAGTTTTTTTTTTTACGCTAACTTGAGACAGCGATAAGCATACCAACTAGACACCAGCTTTTCAATAAAAAG
>NW_023339873.1:1419426-1422894 GCF_004916995.1 Morone saxatilis
CAAGTGCTCATACCAAACTCAAACAACATGACTTGTTTCTAAAAGTTTGATTATTTTAGTTAATTCAACACTCTACTGTCTAAATCTGTAAATGTTGATTTTATTACACTGATAATGTCCAGAAAAGTTGGAATTGAACCTGCATTGAGAATGAAAGTGGAGATTGAATTTACCGACAGTGAAAATTAGATTTTTGACAACGTAGGAACAAATTTAAACAATATGTAAGACATGAAATACCCATACAGTGCTCATTCGTAACCAATTCTTCTTTTTATTCTCAGCTTTAGAGACTTGATTTTACCACAAACTGCGATTTAAGGATGTGCAACTTAGATGCCATGTTGAAGAACTTCCCAAATCTGTTCATGTCTCCTTTGAATTGTTTCCCCGTTGAGTTACACATCCTAAAAACTTGTAGTCGTTTCAACAATTCACATTCAGTAGAGACGTTTCTACTTTTTCTGATTATGTGAATCACATGAATGTTTTAGCTCTTTTGACCCTGAGAATTGTGTCCACTTGTAGGAGCTACAAATCTGAGCGTATTCCTCTGAGATCCTCCCTCTAAAAGGATAGAATAGTGAAGTGTCAAGTAAAAATGTGAAGACATGAATAAACTAATCTTCTTCCTTTGCATTTCCCATCTGCAGCACCTGATACTGCAGGAGGACCGGAGCTGCATCCTGAAGCTGTCCCTGGAGAAGCTGAGGTTCCTGGAGGACCCCGAGGCCTACCTGCGGCGCTCCGTCCTCATCAACAACCTGCTGCGGAAGATCCACCATGAGGAAGAGGAGCTGGAGGCCGAAGAAGAGGAGGAGGAGGAAGAAGATGAAGTAGAAGAGGGAGAGGAAGAAGAAGAAGAGGAAGAGGAGGAGGTGATTGGAGAGAGGGGGCAGCGGAGGCTGTTGTACCCGGACAGGAAGAGGGTGAAGGTGCTGGTGATGGACTGCCGCTCTCCGGGCTTCGGCCTGGAGGAGCTTCAGCGCTACCGGCTGGTGCCCTGTTACCCGTCAGCCGGATGCCTGTACAGTCTGGGTACCTGCCCAGGTCTCGCCCCCAACCATCAGGTCCTTCTGTACAACCTGGACGACAATGGATGACTGCCTCTTTTCAACGTTGGGAAATGCAACGTCAGTTCATGTTAACGGCACGTGGACAAAATCTACCCGGAGGAAAGCTTTCCCCTCAGGGTTTTCCACTTAAAGACCTTCGAGGGACATGTGTTGTGGGGTCTGTTTTGTTCGTTGCCAGGATGAGTCCCCCTCTCGAGGCAGCGGTGGATCTGAGAAACCCTGATTCTTCTTCTGCCTCAGGATCAACAGGGTCTCTGATGTCAAACTCTGTTGCAGCGTCACTGCCATTCACTCTGAAGCAGGAAATGGATTTTATTCTTGTCTTGTTTCTGTTGCTGTTGATGTTGTGTTATTGTTGCTCATGTGAACCGTGAGCGTATTCAGGGATTTACAGACTGCAGGCTACTTTTTAATGCACCTTGGCTTGCGTGGAGAATATGCGCTGATATGCTTCTGTTATCTTTTTATGCTACGGTGTGATTTATGAAATATTCTGTGTAAACATTCCCTGGACCGTGTGAATTGTCATGCCATCTCAAGATATCCTCTGAGGTGCTTTACTGCCTGTGGGAAGACTGTTTCTCTCTCTGTATTTGACGTCCTGTGTTCATTTTGCATCACTTTGCTGCCCTCTGCTGGTGAAAAATTCCCGTACAACTACATTATATTGTATTATGAACCATATTAAGTGTTTATATAGTGCTTATAAATAGTTAAGGTTAAAGTTAAGTTTAACCTAAAAGGGCAATCATGTTTTTGTTGTTGTTTTCCCTTGTCAGTTTTTACTTTATTGTGGTTTTAAAAAAAGGAAGATGGCATCACTTCTCATTGTCTTCAGCTCTAAGAAGTCACAACATTTTTTTCTTTCTGCTACCAAATCATTTGTTTGTGAATGATTTCCCGCAATGTGCTGTTTTTAAAATGAATTTCAGAGAGCAGAATGTCTTTAAATTGATATTATATTCCAGATTTTATCAGTCCGGGTTATAACAGCCGCTGCAATGCTGTCACAGGGACGTCAGAAGATATTTTATTATTTAATGTGGCACAATGTTTGCTTTATAAAGCTGACTAATCTGCTGTTAGACAACAGTGATTAATGATTCATCCGTTTCCAGTGTCTCTGTATGTGTTTTGAGTCTCTGTCCAGGAGTTTCACTGGGTTTGAAAACTTGTATCTTGATAACAATCACTACAATGGAAAAAACAACAACAACAACAAACTGCAGGCAACTATCAAAGAGAAGCTTGATATTTTAAAACAAGAATTTATATTTTGATGAAAGTGCATATTCCATATTTAAGATAAACTATTTTGAAAAAGGGCCATTCAACTTTTTTTCAGGTGATTGATTATCAAATAAAGTATGTAAGGTGAACATCTTTGTGTGTTTTAATGCATCTTTGTGTAGTGATACAAGTAGTAACAGATATATTTACACATCTATCTATCTATCTATATAGTCCTACTATCTATCTTGTATGCTATGCTACTTAGTGTTCATAAGTTGTAATTTGTACTCAGTATTTCTGTTTGGTCTCTGTGCTTTAGGGTTGATTATTTAAAGATTAAGAATATGTGAAAGGGGTTGTGCCAGCAACATGAGTGATGTACAAGCGAAGCGCGGCACGTGTACGTTCGTTACGACTACGTCTGAGCTCGTCGTAGTTGTACGTGCGCGCCGGAAGTACTGTTGCCTTCAAGTGCTCATACCCCAAAAACTCAACTTTAGAGCTTAAGTCTAAAACGTTTCAAAATAAGTATCCAGATAAAACAAAACATCCCTCTGGAACCAGAAATAATGGGCATGAAAGGCATCCCTAGAGACTCAACATCAGTACAATGCAGTGACTAAAAGGGAACTCTACGAGGGCACTTATCTTGTTTGTACCTCGTACCATGGAACATCCTTCTTAGATCCTACATCCTCAAGATAATCCAAAAAGAGGGAGCTGAGGCGGGCTGAATGAGGCCTGGGTACCGTGGTGATCGCGCCCATCTAGTCAGTTATTCTGTAGAAACCCAACACCCCTCTTGTTTTTTTACCACGGCTGTAAACATGTTATTTCGCTGTAGTTCAGCATTTACACCCACCTACTTGGGAGCCAGCTTGTGGCCATTAGAGGAGACGTGCATTTTGTTGACGTACACCGTTTCATTTGCGAGCCGCGGGAGGGCAGTGTGAAACTGATAGTATTATAGCCTTTTGGTTTGCTTTCTGCACATAGCTGGCAAGCACATAGGCTACTCTCTGATATTGATCAGTTCAGTTAATGACCAGCTACATACATCAGATAACCGAGCTCAATTGTTGGACACATAATCCATGGATGAAGATAGCAGCACAATATTCGAAAATGTATGGCAAACAATAGCATAGATTTCCAGTAT
>NW_023339873.1:1422994-1428145 GCF_004916995.1 Morone saxatilis
GAGGAGGAGGAAGAGGAGGAGGAAGAGGAGGAGGAGGAAGAGGAGGAGGAGCAGGAGGAGGCTGCGGCTCATCAGGCGAGCAGCAGGTTTTAATAACTCCTGACTCTTAAAAACGAGCAACAACTGAAGTTTAGACACCGATTGGTAAACTGCGTCGGTTTGAATCTGTTCCGGTAACTCCGGTACAACCACAGTGTTCACTCAGAGGTCGTAACAGGAAGCTGAACATCCTGCTGCCTCTCCACTGAAACTGTGAGCGCCGCTGATAATAATGTGGACGCTTTAAGACAAAGGACTGTTCAAACTGGGTCCACACGGCGTTTCCGCAGTCAGAGATAAACTGATATTAATGAATCACCAGCGTGAGCAACAATATCAGAGCGGTAACAGACGGAAAGCACTTTCTGTTTTTATGCCTCTAAACTGTTGAACTGACTCTCGGGACAGTAAAAAGGAAATTAAAGACCTTTTTAATCCGGCTTTTAATTTGGTTTTTACATTATTATTATTATTAAACCGTGTTTGGCTTCACTGAACAGTTTCGACTATAGTAGGAAATATTTATAAAATGTCTCTTAATCAGTTCCCTAAATGATAGAAAGGGTCCTTTAAGGAAACGAGTTGGGCAGCAGCTTAAAGGAGGATGCTTTGTGTCGGTGCGAGCAGGTCCAACAGGTAGCAGACTGTTTGGTATAAAGTGTTTAACAGGACGTGAACAGACTCCTTAAAGCGCTCGGGTTTATCCCAACAGGCTGTTGTTACAGCGAGTCTTATCTTGGAGCCTCACACTCGAAGGTCAGGGGGTCGGCGCTCTTATCTCCTCCTCTGGCAGGCACACGGGAGGCACAGTGTCGTAAATCAATGCCGCCTCTGCTCCGTCTGCTGCGATTCAAGCTGTCGGTTCCTTTCTTCTAAAGTCTGGGCTTCTTTTTGTGACTTTTAGAGAATATAACATAAACAATAAAGGCATTATGGGAATTGCAGCTGCTACTGTAGTAACGAGAGTAACGAGAAGCGGTAATCGATGCAGCCTCCTAAAGATAATCGCCTTCAGTCGGCAGGGAAGAAGTTCTGTTACTGAACCAACAACACAAGGACTTCGAGACACAAGCTCAAATTTGTTCTGTTTTTGTCTAGAAGATCCAGAAAGTAGTGAGAAATGTTCACGACGATCTCCCAGAGCCCTTAAATGGTTCATTTTGTCAAATACAAACCCGAAGAAATTGAATTCACACTGATAACTGACAACTACTCCACTTTAGAGGCTTAAAGCAGCAAATGTTTGGCATTTCTTTTAGGAAAACGAACGAGACCAGATGCTGGTTGCAGCTCTGAGCAGCAGAGAAGCATCCACACGTCGGTTCTCCTCGTCTCGGAGACTCAAGCAGACTTCCTGCGGGACGTTCCTCGCGTTCCTCGCCGTGTGGACGCAGCGTAAGACAGTCGCAGTGGACTACACAGACTCCCTGTTGGCTTTAACAGACGGGACACAACGGAGGTCCTGCTCCTGCTGACTGAAGGGGAGCAGATGAAGAGAAGGACAACAGGGAATGTTTGTTATTCCAGGGATCGGGACACTTTGTCTTTGAATGGACTCGTCACGTCAGCAACTTAGTCAAAGCACACCTGAGCTCCACTGACCCGCTGTGTTTTCACTGTTAATGCTCTTTATTCGGCCGATTAAACGTCAGAAAATTGTGGAAAACAGCATCACAACTACCTAAAGCCTGAGTCGACATATTTAAATTGCCTATTTTGTCGGATTAAAAGTCGAAATTGCACAAATATTACATTTCACTATTAAATCAGACTAAGAAAACTAGCAAATATTTACATTTTGGAAGATAAAACACATTAATTTTGCCACTTTTCCCCAAAAATATGACCTAAAACCTGTTTCCTGCTGTGTTCAGACTCTTCAGTGTGGAGCCGTAAAGAGTCACACTGTCACTGAATCCACCTGCCGACCACACATCCATTGTTAATGACGCAGCTTCAGCAGACTTCAGAGGGCAAAGTCTCAGTGATAGCAGCAGGAGTTGGCTCTTTGTGTTGTTGTAACACAGCGGAGGGGGGGGGCGGGGGTGGGGTTGGCATAAAGGTATTACAGAGCAGATCGAAGCCAAGTGGGGTTTTGGTCTGGGATTCTGTGGACGATGGTGATTACTGTTCAGGATTTCTTGCCAGGCGTTGAAACGGGGTTAAAGTTTCATTTAATACACGGACGAAAACGATTGAAAGACTGATTGACGGATGCTGACATTTGTGCAGTCGTGGCCCACCAAACGAACATAGTGTAGTAAATGAATGTTTTGGCAGCATTCTTTTTGCACAATAAGTCACAACTCTGTATGTGAGTTAAGCTGCTTGCAGCCGTACAAGCTCTCAGACGGTCGGCAGCGTTTCAGGGCCAAAACACGCTAATGTTTCAGCCAAGAGGGGGGGGGGGGGGTGCGAACTTTCTCAAAATTTCTCTTCTTTGAAAAGGGAGGAAGTGGTCCTTCCTAGCTTCTCCTTCTCTCCTGAACATTTTTGAACTCAAAGCTGCAGCCATGGTCATTTTAAGAATAACTCCTGTACTGTCAGTTGAATGACATTATCTTTTGTGGCTCTGTATGATTGGGGATACATAGATTTGAAAATAAATCATGCTCTCAGGAGCCAGCAATAACTGAATTTATTCACAATAGCAATCATTATCGGTCTTCTGGTTGTCTGATCAGGATATAGTGTCAATAGTTTCTGCTATACAGTTAAATGTTAAAATATCAGGAAAACTCGATGTGGCTGATCAATACAGTTTACCAGGAATTAATCGGTGCAAATATGCATCCAAATCTGGCTCTTTTTACCCAAACGTTCCTGTCACGGTAAGTTGACTTAACTTATTGTGTACATGTTGTTGCGTGTGAATAGATTTAGAGCCTGCAGGACACGGAATAAAACATCATCATTTGTTGGATCGTTGTTGGAGATAATGGGTATTGCCGATTAGGATTCGGTGATGTATATTAGGTGGTTCGGGAATCATGAATTTCTGGCGCACGAAATGTAACTGTTTTAGAAAAAAACAATTAAAAATAAGACTATTTTATACTATGCATATGCACTTGCCCACATTGGGTTTTTCGGAGTTATATTTGGATTTTTACTCTGCCAGCCATTAATAAAAAAAACTGATGTAAAAATGATCAATTATTAATAACTAAGACTGATTGTAAATCACCAAATTCTCTGGTTTACTACGAAACTCCTTGCAGTTATTACGTTTCAACATATGGTGTCGTTTTATTCGCGAGGGTTTATCAGCGTTGCTTCTGGTGGGCGTGTTATGACTATGCCATTCGATGAGATTGACATTAAGGTATCTCGTATAGAAGGAACCGCAGTGTACTGTACCTTCCCACCGGCCTTATGTAGGCGTCAGTTGTAGAAGAGGGCGAGGTGAGAGGGGGAATGGCGTGGGCCCGAGCATGGTCGGTGGTGGGACGGCTATGCTCGCTACTCCGGGGGGGGGGTGCTTGTAAAACATGTGCTCCACGGGGACCACAGGGGTGGTGGGGAAGCGCGGGCGGGCCCAGCCGCAACGAGCGTCCGTTGGGGCACGGACCCATTGCTACAGACCCAGACCCAGACGGAGGGACAGCGCGCCCGGCGCACGAACGCGGCCTGTACGAGCCACAGGAGGAAGGGGGAAGAAGGACCAGTGAGAATAGAACTCGGCCGCAGCGCCAGGCTCGGGTAGCGAAGGGGGAACAGGGGTAGAGAAGGAACCGGTGTGCTCGACAGAACTGCCGGGGCCCGGGATCGGCGCCCGGGCAGAGAGGCGGGCGGAGGGACGGCAGCGGCGTGCGCCGCGGTGGGACGCCACGGCCCGCACCGGGTCGGCGCTCCGCCGGCGGCCGCAGGCGGCGGCGCGGCGCCGTGCCGGGAGAGGGCGCGGCTCCCGCCCCGGGACATTCCTGACTCGATGGGGTCCGCGGGGTGGCGCTGGCCTGAGTGTGGTTTTATCACCCTTGCGGTCGTGCGTGCACGGCCGCCCCGGTCGCCGTGCGCGAGAAGGCGGAGCGGCGAGGGCTAGCGCTTGGTTGTAGATGGAAGTGGATTGCGTCGGGGGCATCATGGGTTTGGTGTGTGTTTTGGTTGTTTGTCTAATTCGGTGAGGGATGTGCGATTGGAGCCGGCGGCGAGTGGCGGCGCCGGCTCGCCAGGCGCGCGGGTCTCTGAAGTGAGCTGTCGTTTATTCTTGTTTTGTTGGTGTGGGGTTTTTTTTTCTTGTGTTTGTTTTTGGATTGTTTCTTGTTTTTAGTTGTGAGGCGGCTTAGGGACCAAAAGCAGCACCGACTGGCTGCCCGAATAACGTGTCCCGCGGTAACCCCGCAAAAGCGCTGAAAGCGGGCGACAAGGATGCGGGTCTTTGAAAAGAATTAAAAATGTCTTCTATCCACAGACGGTTACTTTTTTCTTCCATGTGTTTTGTACTCCGGGTTGTGGTGTCTGTCTCCCGCCGCACGGTTTTCTCTGAATATGTCTAAGTCGTTGTTGAGCATCCGACGCCTGGGGTACTAGTGCCCACCGACATCAATTCTATCTTTAGACACACTGTGAGCTGTCTGATGCTTTTTAAATACCCGTTGTTGGCATCATTGTTGGCAAGAATACCCCCTTGAGCCTGCCGTGGTAAAACTGTGGTCGCTAGATATTCACGATACTGGCTGGGAAAGTTGCTTTGTGTTTATTGTCTGAAACGACGAATGAGTGTTGTGCGGATTAAGGTAGCGTACCGGCGGAACCTGAAATCGTGTCGCGGTGGTTGTGTGTCCGTGTGAGGTTCCAGAGCGTTGTCGTGGTTCCCGTCATCCGGGTGGGGTTATTCTGAAGTGACAGGGATAGAAGGTAGCAGAGGTGCGGGGAAGCGTCGTCCGTGTGTCTGTTGCGCTTCAGCGGACGGATTTTTCCCCCACTCTTCGGTTCCTAGGTGTGCCAGGATTTTACTGTGTGTGGTTTTCTAACTTTGTAATCAGAGAATCGGAGAAAAGGACTTTGGTAATTAATTCCAAGGGGATAGTTTGTGTTAGTTTGTTGTTGTGTGTTAACAAACGATGGATATCAGTATTATTCAGTTAATTATCAGAGCTGTATATTGATGTT
>NW_023339873.1:1428245-1430555 GCF_004916995.1 Morone saxatilis
GGTTGGTGATTCATTTGTTCAACGTCAGACGTGAAGTCACTACGTAGGTACGGGGCACAGAACGACATGGCGACGGTAGGCAACAACTTTGAAATAGAGGATGCACCGAGCGGTTTTAAATCACCCGTATACACAAATACAACCGGGGAGAAATGGACAAAACCAAAACAGCATGGAAATATAAGACAGACTTTTTTTATAAGACACAAAGTGTTTAACAGTGTTTCCTCTTTTTTTGGTCAAGATTTTATATTCTTTTGTTATTTAAGATATTGAATTACACCAGTTAACACCAGTTTACTTGTGAGATTGTTTCTAAAGAAAGGAGATATTTTATAATCTGACACAAACTGTTTTATAGAAGATTTCTTTCCTACCAATAAAAGATCATTTTATTTGGTCGTAATTTGTCTGTAGCTCATATTTAAAAAAAATAATAAAAATCGTATTGTGAATCGAATGGTGAGTCGAGTGTATCGTTACGTCCCTAGCTGTAAACAGAAAACATTAAAATACTAATACAAGTTCAAATGTTTGTTCAAACGCAGCACAGTTTGAACGCCGGAGGACAAATGAGACGACTTCACATTTAAATTTAAATGTTCTACAAGGAGTCTTTAACTGGTTATTTATATTTAATCCTGCTGTCGGGTCGGATTCGATCAGTTTCCCTTCATCAAACAACTCCGTAGAAACCTTTTTGCAGTTTTAAACAGTACAGTATTTCTACATTTATTCATCTACTTTATTTCTTCCAACACTTTGCTTCACACACACAGAGACAAATTAAAACCTGACAGACGAAACGTTCCCTGAAGCATCAGCGAGTCGGCTCAGTGCAGTCTTCAGATCAGAAATACTTTATTGATCCCTGGAGGAATTGATGCTAAAAGTTGCTAAACAAGACATTAAAAGAATAGAAATAATAAGAACAAACACATGTGCACTATATTACAGTATACAACAACATACAGAAAGTAAGTATTAATGAGTAAACCAGAGTAATGCACATTAATCTGTAAGTAAAGACGTATGAAAGTCACCATACAGGATATCTGGTTTGTTTTGTCCTGCTGACGTGAAGCTGTAAATGTGTGAAGTTGTAGTTCACAGCGATGATAAGTAATGAGGTGAAGGCTCTGTGTGGATTAACGACTTGAGTGAGCAGAGAGCAGCCGGCCCTGAGGCCGACAGTCAATAAGCAGTGAGTAAAGAACCACACGCCACACAAAGACAAACACCATGTCCATAAAACTGTACCGCAGCAGCGCCGTGGTCACAGGACGCCACAGCGAGCGTGCAAACACGACCGTGGGACCCGAGGACACACACGCTGTTTGGACAACACGCCCCCCTCGCCTCACACTTGAGGACAGTTTGATGACCTCGTTTCTGAGAGTTCTCCGTCTGTGATCCACAGTTTAAAGTGAAGCCTTGTGGTTGGAGGGACACCTGTAGGACGGTCTCACAGGGGTTGTCTGACTGTAACCAGACTGATCGAAACACTGAATATAAATGCAGAATTATTGAGGAGAACATGAGAGAGGATCAAATGCCGACTGCTGCGAGAAGTTAGTGTAGGAAGGTGATTTAAAACCAGCATAAACACAAAGTACTGCGAGTATTTTTGCAGGTATTTGGCAAAGTGAAGGATCAAGCAGAAGTGTTGCAGTTCACCAGTGGAGCGTTTGATCTGTGCTCCAGATTTCGTGGCAGTCCGTCCCAACTGTTGGGACTTTTCACTCCTAACCAGGACCGGGAACCTCGGAAAGGAAAAGCCAGAGGATCACCAGAGTCTGTAGGCGTCTTCCTCTGGCCACCGCGAATATCTGTTAAAGAAATCCCTCCATCCTGCAGCTGTTGAGATATTTCAGTCTGGGTTTATACACAGAGATGCAGCTGTGAAAATAGTTTGAGTTTGCCTGGAAAACTTGAACAATAGCAGATTAACGGCCCAAACTCCAGCAGGAGTCCTGATAACTTTTTGAGTTCAAATGTTCATGAAACATCATGTACACGCTGTGATATCCGCACACGCCTCTGGATGAATGTGAGTCAGTTTCTCTGCTTCACCAGCAGCTGATAAGCAGCCGTTGTTGGGGACAAAGGTTATCAGCGTGGTACAGAACCGCATTCGTGCTGTAATATATTAAGAGTCGAGTTCAGCCTTCTGTCGGCGGATCCATCAGGATAATGTGTTTAAATGTTCACATCAGTTTTTATTCAATCACACTCAAACACTGGCTTCAGGGAGAAGGCTGCCACTGTTAAAGATTACACCATCACACCTCCTCCTGTTCCTCCTCCTCC
>NW_023339873.1:1430655-1430877 GCF_004916995.1 Morone saxatilis
TCCTCCTCCTCTTCCTCGTCCTCACCGAGGTGTAAACAGTGTCTGTAACCGTGGCAACCTCCACATCTCAGTCCGCCCGTTCAGTTCGTTTACTTTCCACCAGAAACTAGTGATGGCAGTTTATCTGTAAGATCTTAATGACACATTCAACTCTGATCTCCCCTAAAATAGATCCCCTGAAGTCAAACCATAGTTTTCCAGCGTCACACACACACACACACA
>NW_023339873.1:1430998-1438300 GCF_004916995.1 Morone saxatilis
ACACACACACACACACACTTAATCTGTATCTTCTGCTTCCAAAGCTTCAGTTAAGTCTTACTTGCGAGCATCATTACATCAACTGGAAAAAATGTTGATGTCTTGTCCATCGTCGGACACAAATCCCTGCGATTCAGACGTATTGGGATCTTTGGAAAGTTTAACGTCCAGACAGTTGTTGTATGAATCTTTATTTATGCCGTTCTATTGGAATTTAATTTAATCTATAAGCTCTCAGTAATGTTACATGAATTGATTTGGACCCTTGTTCTTTGTCCTGCTGCTAATTCTTCAGGGGTTGTAAACAGGAAGTGTAATTACACTGTGGGCTTGAACTTGAGCCCCGTTCATTTGTGTTGGATCGGACCACACAGGAACCATTAGAAGTATGTTGAATTAAAGCTGTTAGCACTTCCTGTTTGCAGTGAACGGACAATTATCACCAGAGGACAAATCAGAAACGCGTTCTCAGGTTCCAGGCAGCATCTTTTCTCTGTTACTTGTCGGTGGCTGTATCGGTTTATCCGTAACGAACATCAGATGATGATATCCTCTGAAAGTGCGAGCTGCAGCGGATCTAAAAATATGTCCTGCTGTGTCATGTCTCTGAGTTATGACTCAAAGCAGCCACAGACGGCAGCTTCGTGTTTTCTTTAACCGCCACATGAACTGGATTTGTTCAGACGATGATCTCAGAAACATTCGGGTCAGCTGACGTTAGAAGAGCTGGATCAATCGCGCACCGTTGTGTTTCAGGGAGTGGAGCTCGCACACACGGTGAGCCATTAGCGGTCGGCTCCGCCGGGCCTGCCGGTACTTAATGTGCTCTGGAAATCATCACGCCCAATGAAACCACTTCCTCCTCCTTTGTTGTTGCTACATGAAGTTGTAACAGCTGTAAACCTTTCAGCAGCCCGACTCCAGTCCAGTGTGCAACATCCAGGAGGATCTGTTCCTGAAATATAATATAATATAATATAATATAATATAATATAATATAACATTTATATGTACAGCTTTATAGGGAGTCCACCATGTATCTACAACCAGACACTGGCTTTACATCGGGCCGTGCTCGCAAAGGGAAGATAGTAAGTAAGCAAGCAAGCAAGCAAGCAAGTACTTGTTGACAGAGAGATCCAAAGTGCTTTCCAAACAATAAATAAACATAACAACACATGAAAACAAACAAAGGAAGATAAAACAAAAGGGAGGGATAAATTAAAAGAGACGACAGATGAGAAAGACAAACAAGGAGATCTATAAAGATGAAGCGATGACTAGATGCTATAAAACAAGAAATATATTTTAAAACTTAGTTCTTCTGTGTTTGTTTGGTTGAGTCATATGACATTTGACACCTTCATACGCCTGTAACTGTGTTCAGTTCAGCGTCTGACTGCTCCGGTTTCTCTCCGGTCTGTGGATCCGTTATTGTAGCAGTGCAGAGTTGTGTTACCGTATCTCAATCCACGTGTGTGTAGACAAATCTGTGAATATGCGTCTTGTCTTTTGCTTCTACTCACGTCTTTCCATCGACTTTCAAAAACACCTTTTAGTCAATTAATTAATCAGTTATAGAAAAAAATAACATTTTCATACTAGATGAACCTTTCAGACAAACATTTACTAGTTTCAGCTTCTGAAATGTGAATATTTGGTGCTTTTACTGATGTTATCTGACATTTATTGGCCAAACAATCAATCAAGAAAACAACTGAGGCATAAATCAGTAATGAAAGTAATAATTAGCTGCAGTTCTAATGAATAAAGCGATCTGACTACATGTTTACGTCTTGAGATAAGAGACTGCTATCATCCACTTGCTGTCCATATGTCCACACTGATAGCAGCATCCATTAAGTCATAAAGGAAGAACCGCATGGCCTCAGGCTTTCATACAGGGTTATTAGTAGTTCAGTATGTAACGCTCCTGTATTTCCAGCGTAAAGCACTTTAAGATAAAAGCATCCAGCAAATAACATCGTCGCTCCCCTCCGGGCACCGGGCCGCCCGCTCGTCCTCTCGTCCTCTTTCTGGACATTTTTAGATGGGACGGCTCATTGTTGCAGAGCTAGTTGTGTCAGTGGAGGAGAAAATTACAGACAGCTTTCACTCTGTGTGTGTGTGTGTGTGTGGTTAAGTCAGAGAGGGCTGATAAAGGTTTGCAGCGGCAGCAGTAAGGCGATGAATCACAGCCGCCTTCTGAAGAGGGTTCCTCGTTGGTTATCTCTCTGCTGAGGCACAGACAGTAAAATGTGTCCTTGCAGTGGACCATAAACTGTCGGTCTGTCCAGCCACGTGACGCAACCTCCGCTGGCCCCGGCTCTCGTAGTTCAGCACGGGTTAATGACTGACTGTGAGATACTTCAAACAGTAACGGGACCTTTTGGTTTCCTTCCAGCCGCTGCTGAAACGTCCCAACGTTTGGCTGCTGGACGGAGTGTACATTTACAGTAACCCTCATTGATTTCTTATCCAGTGGAAGAAGACACTGATTGACACCGGCTGTCTAAAGTAAACACAGTACACACCCAGGTTGGCCTGATGAGGGACTATTAAGTGTTACACTCTCCACCCACTGTGTGCACAAGCGTAATGAAACCCTACAGAGAGGCTCTGCGTTAAATGGTTAAGAGATTCAACCACTGAGAGAGTCAGGTTTACGTAATATTCATGTAGGTAAATACAATCAGACCTTTATCATTTAAACTCTACAAACCAGTTCTCTGTGTGAAAGGCAACATGAGGCTGTCATTAACTGTTAAACGAACTTCTGCCTGTCATTAGTGCGCAATGTGGTGAAAATAAAAATCATATTACAATTATTTTCACTCGTGATCAGTGGGAATGATCATTTTTGCATTAAAATGTTGATGATGTTGAGGTCTGAAGAACCAAACAAACATATTTTCTTACATCTGAAGAACAGTATTTTATAGGTCAGGGCGTCTCTGCAGCTCTTCATTATAATGCTGTTTAGATATTGCACCATATTACGATATGGATATTATTTTTGATTAATCGTGCAGCTTTACTGCCAATTTACCAGCCTAATTTGTTATTTTGTTAACACTATATTTATCTAAACAGTGAAGAATAAAAAATTAAATGAGAAGTTGAAAAAAGTATAAAAAAAAAGAAACCCCCAAAATATAAAAACATACATAAGACATGCTGAATGTCTAAATCTCGGGCTGGACTACCACTGCCTTTATATTAAAATGCAAATATTATGAATTAAAAATCTTAAAAGAACATAAAAGAACAATAATTCCCAGATGCTCAGCAGGGATTCCTGGCAGCGAGGTCGACTTGGTCCCGTGAGGTTTGCGTTACACTGACGGAAACCTCTGATAACTGGAGGAAGGTAAAAATATCACTGAAGCATTTAGTTTATTTCAGATGCTGACCAAGAAGTGCAACACGACAGTTTTATCCGGCGACTCATCGGTTCAGAAATGTTTTGAAAGGCTCAGCAGGAGTTGCCGGTCGGCGCTGTGAGAGGTTAAACGCCGCAGCAGGAAGCCAACTGTCAGTCTGGGTCAATAAAGAAACGACCGCTGTGACCTCTTGTGTTTGAGTCCAGAGTTCACTGCCATGTTGAAGGCGCTGATTTCCTGTTTCCTGTCAACACTTCAACTTCCTGCGTCCATCAGCAGAAAATGCACTGATAAATATCTCCGCAACAGAAGTTACCTGATAAAGATTTATTATTCAAATGCAATTTCCAAGAAATGTTGACGATTGAATGAAGTTTAACTGTATTTGAATGAAACTACAAGATCAGCCGATGCAGTTTTGGACGAATATTCGCTCTTTAATCTGGTTTACAATGGTGGTATGAGTTTAAAATAACAAATTAATGTCAATAAACAGATCAAAAAGATGCTGAAACAACGACATCATGACGCTAAGTTGTAAAGAAAGTCTGTATTCATACTTTGTCGGTCCGTCGGTAAAAACACCTTTTAAAATGCTTGTTGTCTGAATGGAGTTTGGTGTAATTTTATTTGTCGGTTGGGAACAGTAAACAGTAACCGTCTGTCTCTCTCTTTGTTTTTCCTCCAGGACGTCATCGTTGGCTTCCTGTACAGCATCCTGATCTTGATCTTCTTCCTGCCGGTGTTGGACCTGATCGACAGCTTCAACCTGACCTGCCGCTACGCCCCGCTCATGATCGTCTCCCTCCACCTGGGCCTGGGCCTCTTCTCCTTCAACCTGGACACCTGGAGCACCTCCCGGGGCGACACCGCTCAGATCCTGGGCACGGGCGCCGGCATAGCCCTGGCCTCCCACGTCAACCACCTCCTGGGCCTGATGCCCGACCCGACGCCGGACCAGCTCCCGCTCACCATGCCCGCCCTCAACGCTCGCCTGGTGGCCGTGGCCCTGCTGCGCCTCGTCCTGGGCGTGCTGGTGCTGGTGGCCACGCGGGCGCTGATGAAGGCCCTCACCATCCCGCTGGTGTGCCGGGTGTTCGGCGTGCCCAGCGCAGACGTGAGGAAGGCCAGGCAGCACATGGAGGTGGAGCTCCCCTACCGCTACATCGTGTACGGCATGGTGGGCTTCAACGTGCTCTTCCTCGTCCCGCTGCTCTTCAGCTACGCTCAGTTCTCCTGACTGGATGAAGTGACCCTCCAGATCTGATCTGGATGCTGTTAGTTTCCCCCCTTCGTTGGCTCCGGTCGGCTCAGGCTGAACCGGGAGCAGCTCTCCTGACAATCTGCTCAATTTGGCCTCGACTGTTATGAGTGGCGAGTGATATCTCTCTGTTCTTTTTAGATTTATTTAAAATCAAATGGCTCCTCCTGGTCGCACTGAGCCAAACATGCACTCCTCCTCTCAGCTTAATTCATATTAGAGAGCAAAAAGCTTTTCCCACAGTGGAAGACTGAAAACGCCACTGACCGCTACTGATAAATTACTGTGTCTTAGTATTTACATTTATATTAATGCTAGAGTTGTTATTAAGAGTTCAGACAAAGAACCACACTCGAAGGGACATTGTGTCTCCTCGGTGAATCCACAAACAACAAACGATTAATAAAATGTCAGACGATAATTCAAAATGTTTAAAAATGAAAAGCGAAATGAAGATGAAATGTTTGTTCACTCTTTGTGTGGTTCTTTGTCGGGAAGCTTCTTAATATTAATGTTTGATCTTCCTCTCGTCTGTCTCACCTCTCGAAGCAATAAGATCCTTTTTTTAATTTTACACTTCCTTATCGTTGTATCGGAGTCACCTTTGACCCCCCTGTGGAGTGGACATTCCTGTGTTTTTAAACGTATAAAATAGACCGACGCGCAGAAGAAATCGTATCGTTTTCGAAGCGTTTGTTTGAAGGTCGTCTAAAGGGCTCTTCCCACTCTTTCTGCTCTGCTTCCGTCTTTATTCAGACGGATTAAGGTCTCTTCTCTCGCTCTGAGATCGATGGCGACAACCGGGCACAAACTGTACGACCCAGAAGAAAGGAAGCTTCATTCTTGTTTGGGAAACGTACAGAGACGTTTTTTGTTTTTTTTAAATAGTTGTCAGGATTTGTCCACTTGGCTCAGCATTTTCCTTTTTTTGAACACTGTAAAACTGACTTCCTGTTAGAGATGCTCCTGATGGCACGCAGCCACTTCCTGTGCAGAGGAGAGTTGCTGGTGTCAGGAGGGCGGCGGCGGCGGAGATAACGGCGCTCTCAGGAGAGAGGACGCGTGGAGCGCCGGCAGCCGAGAGACCAGAGGGAGGTCGGGATGATGAAGGGAGGACACAGCTCAGGCAAAACATACATATATATATATTTGAAACAATACAGTTTTATAGCCTTCTTCACGGGCCTCAGATTTATAAGAACAAGTTGTTATATTTCTCATTTTAGAATAAACTCAAAGAAAAGTAGCATTTCAAGAACAATGTAAATTGAATATATTGTAATAGGTGAAAGTCATAAATCATATGCTCATAAAGTTACTATCTTAGAGGTCCAGTGTGGAGGATTTAGTGACATCCAGACGTGTGGTGGCAGATTGCAACTGCCTCGCTTCACCCTCTCCTTCCAGTCGGGAGCAGAGAAACTACGGCGTATACTCAGTTCCTGACAATAGATCCTGTCACACACTGGACCTTTAAAATACTCTGTTTTTTTCTCATATAATTACAATTTTATTCTTGAAACACTTGAAAATCTTGAAAAATCTTGTAATTTTATTCTCAAATTCAGTGTTTTTGACAATCTGACAACAGCTCAGTTTGTGTTTTCATGGTCAGGGTTTCAAAAGGATCTGATCTGAGCGGTTCTGGTCCAGTTCTAATACCTGAATTTGGATATCTACTGATACCGCCTAGTTAACACAACTTCCACCCCTCTGAATCTTTGCTTTACACACATTACAAGTCTTTGCTCTTCTGTGTTTAAAGACTAAAATATTTCAGCCAGCTGCTCCTCGCTCAGATGCAGACTGGATTCATGGTCCAGCACCTGGACTGGAACTGAAACTGGGAAACAAAAACATACGGGGACTACTGGATATCTGTGTGCAACGGTTTTATTTTAGAAATGAATGAATTCGCTAATTCAGTTTTTTGATATTTATCGGCAAACCTATACGCCGACGATCGTCTGTTATATCGACAGGTTGGACACGCTGGAAAAAGTTGGTGTTGAGCTTTTATTTAAACTGTTTTGATTAATTCTGGCCTCAATCGTCCTCCGAAACGTCTCCATTAGATCAGATTGTCCCTCGCTGTGCAGGTGGTCCACCAGCTGACTCTCTGATGGCGGATTATTTTTAGTTTTTAGGCCTCAAACATTTCACTGTCCGCCGTCCGTGCTCAGTCTCCTCGAGGCAATAATGACTGAACATCTGGACCGATGTTTCATTCGCACATTCCTCCTCGTGTTTCTCCACCGCGGCGGTTGTGGCTGAAGTGCCTTGCTCGAGGGCACTGTTGTTGTTATTTTGTTTTAAACCAGCTGGCGGAGGGTTCAGGTGCTGCTGCCCCCTGCTGGTGACCTTTCACCTCTGAACTGAAGTCCAACAGAAAGTCCTGCGGGCAGCAGGTGGAGCAGGAAGCAGCGTTTCCAGCTGACTTGTTGTATGTTGTTGTATCCGGTACTGTTCTCATATGAATGCACTGTTCCCAGAATGCACTGTTTCCACCCCCGGGCCGGGCAGAGGAGGTGACATTGGTCCTGAATGTGAATCTGAGGTTGTTTATCTTCCTGTAGAGCTGTGAAGGTTGTGAGCAGCGACTGCAGTCAGACAGTTTGGATTCTGCTGTTTAATTTCTGTTTTTTGTGTTTAAAATCA
>NW_023339873.1:1438400-1440585 GCF_004916995.1 Morone saxatilis
TTCTGTTTTTTGTGTTTAAAATCAGATTTTATTTTACTTTTTGCTTCAAAAAAGTTGATTTATTTGGTGAAATACTAAAAGCAGCAAAGGCGTTTGAAGTTTTCCAGCCACTGTGGTGTGTAGATGAAACTATTTAATGCAGTGGTTCCCAACCTTTTTCCATATTATAATTCAACTGTACAATGAACTGTAACTGCTGGAAGTTTGTGTAAAACCAGTGATTTGAATGAATTTTGAGCAGATTATTTTCATGTTTAGGGAACTTTTTATACGATTTTCTGTCTGTATGATGTATTTATTATAATTTTTAACAATCATACAGACTTAATGGACTTTTTTGACACATTCAGTGTTTTCTGGTCCCTGATGTTTGGCCATTGTTCTATTAGACAATTTCCTTTTTGTTTTCTATATTTAAATAATAAAACCAACCTTCAGCTCGTCTCGCTCACATTCTGCCAGAAAACAAAGACGCCACCGACGGACCGGCTCCTCCTGATTGGTCGGCGGCCTCCTCTGCCCGGCTCCTTTCACTTCCTGTGGCCTCGCCTCGTGCAACAACATATTTCTGTTAGTGTTTAGTTTGTTCTCGTCTGAATGTGGTTTCCTCTCTGAACCGGTGAAACGGGAAGTTTAATCTGTTTGCTTTTTGTTTTTCTACTTTGCCAACAGTTCCACAAGGTTTCCAAAAGTTATTACTTAAATTTACTTAAAATACTTTCCCCATGAGTTCAAACACAAGTTAAAAAGGTTAAAAGTGTCTATACATCTTCTCTGAACCAAACTCCTCCCACGGTTTGTGACATTTGATGAGTGACCTCCGACACAAACGTTGTTGACAGTGCAGATACGAGAGGTACAGCGGGAGGAGCTGTAAGTGTTTGAACACATGTCGGCGAGGTATTTACATCCCGACCGGACGCCGTTTCCTCTGCAGATGTTGGAGCGATCGAGGAAATGAGATTGATAAATGAGATTAAACCAAAACTTCCTGACGGTGATGAGCTTTGTGTTTCTATTGTGAGCTCCACGAGACAAACCGATGTTCACGTTCACCAGCTCGTTAATGTGTGTGTGTGTCTCTGTCTCTGTCTGTGTGTTAATCTGTGGTAACAGAGTAGAGCCGTTTGAAGGCGTTCTAGAGACCTCAGAGGGATTTGAATTTGTCCAGTTTAATGTCAGAGTTCACAACAGTTTAATAGTTTATTGCAGTAAAAATGTCCTGATTTGGTTTTCTGCTCCTTCTGATTTTTATTATCATCCATATTTATTACAGCGTCCTCTGAGATGTTCTAATCTCAGGATTTGATGAAGCATTGAAACATTTGCTGTTATCAGCATTTTTTGATTTGTTATATTTTTTAAAATGTGATTTTGTTATTTTTGTTTTTTTGGGATTTGTTAAAATCCCCCAAAAAACATTTAATCCAAGGATTATAATTAATGAATTTGTTTTTTCGGCCGAATTTGCAATTTTTGTAGTAAAAGTATTTATTTGTTACATATTTATATAATTATAATTTCTGAATTATGATTTTTTTATTTTTTTATTTTGTTGAATCCTAAATTTTATTTGTTATAATCCAAACACTCTGGCAACTGATGGGAACCAAGAACCTAAACTGTCCTTATATTTCCTACATTTGAACCAGATGTTTTGGTTACGGTGATCTGAAAACACCAAATGTGGAATAAACCCAAATATTTCCACAACTCTGGAACAAAATCAGGACGTTTTTAGGAAATAAATAAATTAGAAATTGAACTAAAACTGGACAAACTCTCATCCTCCTCTGGGGCCCCTGGAGGCCGAGGGCCCCTGGAGGCCCGAGGCCCTGGAAGGCGTGAGGGGCCCCTGGAGGCCGGAGGGGCTTTAGCCGGTTTCTGTTCTGGAATGGTTGTAAACCTCCTGACGCAAATATCAACAAGGTGAACTGTGTGTTAGCTCTGCTTCCCTTTATGTGCCTTTTATTGATGATGAGGAAGACGAAGGTTTTAACCTTCCGTGTGTTTTTATTCTCTTCGTCCTCTGTCGTGTGGCCTTTTGCACTTTGCAGCTGCGATGGCGCCCCCCCCCTCGTTGTGTTCACTGTCTGCATGAGAATAAATCAAATGAGTCTGTGTGAAACCAAATTTCAGTTTTCATCGTAAACGCAGATTTTATTGTTTGATCTGTTTCTGTCTG
>NW_023339873.1:1440685-1443950 GCF_004916995.1 Morone saxatilis
GAGCAGCAGCAGCAGGAGCAGCAGCAGCAGCGGTGATGGTCCCGGTCCAACCGGAGGAGCTGGCCCGGCCGCAGCAGCAGTACACGGTTCCCGGGATCCTCCACTTCATTCAGCACGAGTGGGCCCGGTTCGAGGTGGAGCGCGCGCACTGGGAGGTGGAGCGGGCCGAGCTGCAGGTTAGCGGCCGCAATCACGGCGGTTTCCATTGTCGGACGTTGTTTTGTGTGCGAGCTCAGCTTCGTCCTGAACGTTGCGCCAAACCGCACCGAAAAATGTGCGAATTAATTGTTTCATCGCTTATCGGCGAATAAATATCCCCGATAAAGTAACAAGTTTAACTTTGTTTGAGCGGGAATTATTAATAATTCGGTTCGGCTGCGGTGTAATCCTTCAACCAGCACATGTTTCCGTTCATATGTGTACTTTGAGGGATGCTTCGCGCTTTCTGCCGCTCTCTCCTGCCTGTGTGGACCGTTACAGGGAATGACGCACATTCATTATTAAATGTAAGGCTCTGTTGTATTATGGGCTGCTTTGATGATCATTACCGAGCCGAATTAACGGGCAGGCCCGCGTGGATCCAGGTAACGTGTTGAATGCTGTTCCTGAGGTTTGTGTGCGGATGTCAACCAGGATGACACAGAATTGCGTAATATTTAAATGGAGGTTTCGCTCGGTGTCTCCTCTGATTTATTGGTAACCAGGTTAGCTGAGACTTTCCTGTCGGTTCTGGGTCGAGTGTGAGTTGCTGTGTGACAGTATAATATTACTGTGTAATCAATACAACTCTTTTATTGATGATTGATTGATTGATTGATTACCTGTGGGCCTCTGTAGGTATAAAGACACCATGAGGACAGTGGAGATGCAGTACGGACAGAACACCACTAGGTGGCAGAGCACGGGAGACACAAGCTGGCCGGGGTCTGAGGCTGGGGTCGTGGCTATGTTAATGGGCGAGGCTACATTGGTGGGCGGGGCTACATTGGTGGGCGGGGCTTGGGTTGATGGTTTACCTGTAGAGAGAACCCCACCTGGTCAGACAAATATCTGCATGAATTAGAGATATTATTATAATTAAAGGTAACCTCCTCGCCTGTGACGGTGATCCAGCTGGACGGAGACTCTCCGTGACCGTCGATGTGACACTTGTAGAGGCCTTCGTCAGACCGGGAAACGTGGCGGATGGTCACGTGACCAGTAGGCTCGGACCTGATGAGGGAGCCATCTTTGTAGAAAAGAGCCGGGAGGTCGGAGGTCTTCTTTGTTCGACAGCACAGAGTGAAATCATCTCCCTCCATCACTGCGGGGGGGAAGGGACTCTGCAGGGTCACCGATCCACCTTAACAAAGAGACGTCGAGTTAAGTTAGTGTCAACTCCCAAACTCCCAAATTTACGAACTAAACAAGTTTATTTCATGTTATTTTATTAGACTGTGATAAAATACTACAGATAAACTAGATATTACCATTTAGTTAAGTTGCCTTTTTTTTAATATATATTATTCATGTGATATTGATTTTAGATTGTGTTAATCAAGAATATACATAAAAGAACATGATAATAAAAGCTGTAAATAATGAATAATTAGTTTATGTAACACTCAGAAATGTTCCAAACTTTGTTCTAAATTGACTTCATAAAGCAACGAAACCTCAATTTCTCACTTTTAAATGTGCAGCTGATCATTCGGGTAAAGGACAGTAACTCCTCAAGGGCATAAATGTTTATTTTTAGCCTACTAACCCATTCAGTGTGATTTATTACAGCGACTTTGAGTCCTTTTTTTACATAATAAGCTTTAATTTAAGCTTCCAGGATGTAAAGTAAGTTTAATACGGATGGATGGATGCTCCGATTAGACGTCATCATCCTGGATTCCTTAATTCTGTTTTTGTGCAACAGTGTAGTAAGGTTGAAGATGTTTGTTGTTGCTATGATTGTCCTACCAGTGACACTGATGTTGATGGTGTTACTGGTTGCTCCCTCTCTGGACTCACACCAGTAAACTCCACTGTCCCACGCAAGGACGTAGTTGATCTTACAGGAAGAACCGACCGGCGTTCCCCACTCGGCTCCACACTGAGTCCTGTTTCTCTGGTTGTGTTCCTCCTCAGTGTCCATCCAGCAGAGCTGTCGTCCTCCTCACAGCTCAGAGAGACAGACTGTCCTTTGAACAGCTGAGAGCCGCTGGGACTCACAGTCAGACGAACTGGAGGACGAGGAAGAGGTGGGAGGATGTGGTGGTTAATAAATAATTCATTCAACTCAGAAAATTGACCAAGTCACAACAAAAGTAAAATTAACTAAATTTTGTGAGTTAAAAAAAATCTTGATCATGTAGCTTTAATAATTTTAAGTGACACTGACTTAATTTTGTCCTAATGTAGCTGCTGTTAGTGTTAGCAACTGATCGGGGCTCAGCAGCATCCCAGTGAACACCAGTCCATCCCTAACTGCTGTTTACAGGAAATACTCTCTCTCGCTCTCTGATTTCTGTTTCACTTGCCCTCACCTTATTTAACAAATACCAACCTTACTGTTTGAACAAACTATTACTGAAACACATCAAATCAACAAATCTCACTTTAATACGATTTGTGTATCAGAGTTTTAAAAAAAAGATGTTTACTCACGTTGGTTTGTTGAGCGGCAGAGCAGAGAGGTCAGAACTACAGAGATACAATACACAGTAGGTTACACAACAATACAGACGCAGGAATGAATAAATACAGAGACCATAGAAGTTTTCACAACTTTAAAGATCATTTCTCAGCCAAACAGACACATTAAAGTTCTGTAAAAACCAAACTAAGTTGTTTTTTTAATGTACTTACCGATCCACCGCAGTAGAGCTGTTTCCTCCATCCTAACACTGACTGACTTTAGATCACCTCATGGTCACATTACGTGAACTCTTCTTCCTCTGTGAAAGTGGCAGTGTTGTGGTTTCCTCTCTCCGACTATAGTCTTTGGTTATTCAGTTGCATGAGAGCGGATAAATGCATTTGTTTTTAAAACTAACATCTGGACCTTAAGCTGAAGTGAAAAGAGACAAAAAAAAAACTAAATTTAAAGTTGAAGTTTTTGAGGTTTTGAAGTTTTGAGTAAGGAACTACAATGATTGATGAAAAAAGGTTGTTCAAAATTTGGTTTAATTGCTGTGATTAAAATAAATAAAAATGTTTTTTCTGCACCATCATTCACCATCATTGATTAAAATAAATAAATTAAAGTCAGAAAGTAAACTTTGGCTATAACTGA
>NW_023339873.1:1443975-1456036 GCF_004916995.1 Morone saxatilis
AGTTTGAAAAAACAAACACATCAGAATATATCCCAATCTTACGATGAACAAAACTTATCCTGACCATACTGTGAAATAAGAGGCAGGTATAGTTTTGTGTTGGTTTTCCTAATTTTACCATCCGATTATAGTCTTTGGTTATTCAGATTCCTATATGAGAGAGCGGGATAATAATTGCATGTTGTTTATTTAAAAACTTAAATAAAAAACATCTGGACCCTTAAGCTGAGAAGATATAAGAAAGGAGAGGAAGGAGTTCAAAGAAAAAAAGTTGAACTAAAATAACTTAAATTTATGAAAGGCTATACATGATGAGTTTAGAGGTAATTAAGTGAGTTATTTTTGAGTATGGTAATTCTAAACAGAATTATAGATAAGGATCGGAAAATATATGCGACAAAATATATGCAAATTGTTGTTAAGGTTACATGGCTGAATTAAAATAAATAAAAATGTTTTTTCCTGCACCATCATTCACCATCATTGATTAAAAATAAATAATTAAAGTCAAGAAAAGTAAACTCTTGGCTATAACTGATGTATGATTTGATGCCAGCCCAAAGAGTGAGCTGCCTCTCTGCTACATAAGGAGGCTGAACATCAAACAACTCCAGTTAACAAACTGGTTTCATGACTTTCTCATTGTGCACCGGTTGTCAAATGACAACACGTACTGAGAATTTTATCATGCCTTATTTTTTTAAATATATATTCGGCTCATGCATTCAACGTCATTGTATTTGTAGTCTTGGGGAAATTGTAGTCTCCTGGATACGTCATTAAAAGTCGCTTTGATTAACGCGCAGCCGGCCGGTGTTTGTGTGTTTGTGTTCGCTGTCTAAAGTCATTTTACATTCTCCTCCGCGTGTTTTCTGGACTTCATAACATTTTGCATCGCAGTGAAGGAGACAGTGTTCAGATAGAGAACATGGGAACTACTTTTATGGACTTTTTCTCGACCGGAGAAGTTGCGTTTGGAGGAGAAGGACATATGATGAAACCGTACATGACTTCATTCATTTTAATATGCTTTTTTTCTTCGGGTGTTGCTGCAAAAGGTGAGCTTTGTACTTTCTAAGTTTCTGTTTGTGTGGTTAAGCCTCGATTACAGGCAAAAAGCCAATCTTTAAACAAGACTAACCAAAAAACATGTTGGAGAAGTTTGAATACGCTGAAATCCACATGACCTTCAAAGTCATGTATTACGTATCACGTATTAGGCTGCGCCCCCGACGTTCACTCGGTTAAAGCGGTGAAAAAACTCGGTAAAAACTACCAGTGGTAGTTTAACAATTAGCGAGTGCTTTATTTGTGCTTGAGGACGTGACCGCTGTGAAACAATCAGAAAGTCCGGTTGTATTCCTGATTCTCTCTTCCTCTCTGCATCGTACTGCCCATACACATACTGCCCCTGGCTCATGCAACCGAGCTTCTGCAGACAGTGACATCGCCACACACCTCCAGAGAGTCATAACTTAATGATTCTTTTTGAATGTGTCTGTGCATCTAGGAATACAATAGTGTCATTAATTAATTAAAATGTCAAAAAGTGAAAATGCTTTATTTTTAATTTTTTTAAACCTGAGGTAGGCAGTTTAGGTTTTGTGTCATTGCGCAAATATTCCATAATAACCTTTTTCAGCATTTTGTAATTCAAGTGTTCCGAGAGAAAACCTTGACTTCTGCATTTCCTTGAATTCTGATTTGTATGTGTATTCAGTGGGTTTGGTGACAGGAAGCAGAGACAGAGAGAGAATGTTTTTCCCTGCAGCTTTAAAAGCGTACAGACTTACACAAGTACATAACCACTCCCACTCATCTCTTATGACCCCATTAGAAGTGTGTGTAGGTTTCTGTATTTATCTGTGTACTCAGGGTGTGAGCTACAGGGGGGCCAGGCTCCTCTTAATAAGACATGAACTCCACTCAAAACATTTGTTTTGGAGGGTCTCCAACCTTCCAGGATTTATCTTTTCTTTTGCCGCCTAAAATGTTTAGGGATTTTCTTTGCAACAGAAATGCAGGAGAAAGTGAATACATTTATTTCAAAATCTCTGGTCTTCTAACCATCACTGTAACAGCCCAATATCATTAACTTCACAAATTCAACCCTCCTGTGTGAAGTAGAAGATGGTACTACATGCTCAACCTTTGGACAGTGTCTTCCTCTTTCTGCCTGAAGGCGGGTCGAGCTACATGCAGCAGACCGTGCTACAAAATCCTGACAACGTGCAAACTACACTCTGCATATTACTGGTGACCAAAGCTGTCACCACATACGTCACCGGCTTCAATTACAACAGCTGGGCTTTGACCAGTAGAGCTCTATTTGTTTGTAGTATTAACGCGACAATTCTCAAATTCTCACTAACTAGTAGTGCATGAAATGTAATCACTTCTTCTCTCTGAATCTTTATCGTTTTTAGGTTCCGATGTGGTACAAGTGAAACCCGGAGATGATGTCACTCTGCCATGTTCAGCTGGTGATGGCTCCATCAGAGCTGTAGAGTGGACCAGACCTGACCTGGAGTCAGAGTACGTCCTCTTTTACAGAGACGGACGCTCAGATCCAACCCAGCAGCATTCAACCTTTCGGGGTCGGGTGCAGCTGATGGACGGCGAGCCGAAGGATAGAAACGTGTCTTTAGTTCTCAAGAACGTGAACAGCAACGACAGTGGGACGTACGAGTGTCGAGTGTCCCTCGAAGTGTTGAGTCGTTCGATGCGGGTTAAGAAATCCCTCATCGAGACTGATCCGATCGCCAGCGTCAGACTGGAGGTCGCCAACTCAAGGTGAGTTCAGTGGTACAGCTGCCAGGTGTTGATTCATTAAGAGATAAAGAGAGTACTGAGGTCCGTTCCACTGTTCAGATGTTTCTCATTAACCGTTTCAATCATCCTTGCAGGTCCAGGAACATCGTGGTCGGAAGCCACACTCGTAAATGGACCTGGTTAGCAAGGTTTTGTGTTTTTTGCTTGCTTGTTTGGCTTCAATTGGCTGTTTCCTGGAAATGAAGAAGACATGTGGAATCAGGGCAAGTGGTCCCTGTGATCTCTTCCCTCCACTCTTCCTCCTGTACAGCTAACAGCTGTGAATAAGGTAACCAGTCATTCCCTATCTCCTGGAGTCGTCCCTCAGTTCGCTGCACACACAGCACCAGCTCTTTTTAAGGAATCTTCGGAGTTACGCAGACGACCTCCAGTTTCCTAACATCCTCTAACCCAAAAAAAATCCAACATCTCCCTGTTTACAGCTGCCATAGTTGTTTTTATACAGATATTTTCTGGAAGTCAGTTTTGTTACCATGTAAAGATTCTATAATGAGCTAACCTGGATTTATGGAAACTATTCCTGTCCTTCATTACTTACTTACATTACTTGCTTTAACTAGAGCTTTTTTATATTATTAAGTAGAATATATATTATAATATATATATATATATATATATATATATATATATATAAAAAGCCTTCTAAAGCCTGCACTGGTTCCCCATTTAGTTTACGACTACCATTTTAATGTTGTGTTTGTTGTTAATATTAATGCTAGTCTGGCTTCCAAAGCACTGTTAATACCTTACAGCCCAGCCCAGGCCCTTTAAGATCAGCTCCCACCGACCAGACTGAGAACCAGAGCTGACCCTGCACTGTGCCTCCCAGCAGAGCCTATGCTTTATGTTTACCTTCAGTTAATTTAATGCATTTATATTTTTTAACTTCCTGCAGTTTATTCTCGCTGTTATGTTTATGGCACTGACTAGAATATGAAGTATATGTACTTCAGTCATGAGTCCACGAGTCATTAAGAATGAAGAATTCTATGATCATAGTTATTAAGCTTTAACTTTGAAAAGAATTACAACTCCTATATTAACTAATAAGCCTAAAATTTATTTATTTTTTATAAGTATTATTAATTGTTTATAAAAAAAACTACAGGTAAAACTAGCATATTGGCATTCAATTGGCCTACTGTTATATTTTTTTATAATTATTCATGGATATTGGTTACATTTATATTGTGTTTATTAAGAATAATATAAGGAATATTATGTGGATAATTAATAATTAGTGTCAACTCCACTTTAGAAATCTAATGAATGTATTTAAACTTAAAAAATGGTTTCCAAACTTTGTTCCTAAATTTACTTTATAAAGCAAACAAAACCTTCATGTTCTCACTGTTAAATGTGGCAGCTGATCAAATTTGTGAAGGACATAACTCCTCCCATATTTAGTCCTACTTACACCATTCAGTCTGAATATTTGAATTTATTAACAGCGACTGTGTTCACCTTTTCTTTTTTTTTTCTTTTTTTTTTTTTACAATAAGCTTTAAATAAGCTTCCAGTAAGGTATGGAGCTCCGTTGGAAACGATTGACAAAAATGAAAAACCAGCGAAGAATGGGTAGAGTTGACAAGTTCCCCTTTAATACAATAGCCATATAAAGCTAATAACTTAAAGTGCCAATTTTTACCTCATTGTCTGTATTGATTTATAATTATACGCTGTATAAGATTTGGTGTTTCTATATATTAAAGACCCAGAGGAAGCTGAGATCTTTGATCAGAGTAGTATAGATGAAGAGCTAGAGAGCCTGTAACTGGATAATTAAATGAGGGCAGATAAACCCAGCATAATTAGATATATATTATATTTAATAGGCTTTTTATAGCTAATTGATCAGTAATTGGTTTATGGGGCAGGCAGCTAAATCTCATTTCATACATTGAGCATTTGTATTGGATCCACTCCAGGAAGAGCTTGTTAGACAAACTATCTGAGAGGATGTGGGGGTTCCAAATATCCACCAAAAAGTGTTCTTTAAATGATTCCTGGGAGTCTACCAGTTTCTCATCTCTGCTCCCGTCTCCATATGGGGTCCCCTCAGGGGTCCATCTTGGGTCCTATGCTCTTCAGCTGTATATGCTTCCATTGGGTGACATTATAGAGAAAGCATAAAGTCTCCTTTCACCTCTATGACGGATGACTCACAGCTGTACTTGCCTCTAAAATTAAGGGACTACATACAATCTCTTCTTTGGTCTGTCTTGAAGAACATCAGAAACCTGGATGGCAAACAACTTCCCTCCCAGCTAAATAGTGACAAGACAGAAGTCACATTTTTGGTCCTCCCCAAGGCAAGATGCACTGTAGTGCAAAACTTAGGTTTTACCCTCACCCCTTCTGTCAAACCATATGCAGAAACCTGGGTGTCATTCTCGACTGCGTGACTCTGTTTGAACCAAAACCAGATTAGCTCCTGTTTGTCAAAAAATAGTTTTTACCCAAGCTCCAGAATGATCTCAACGCCTCAAATCCTTCCTAATCTCACAATGACCTTGAGAAAGTTATCCATGCCTTTATTACATCACGGCTGGACTTATTGCAATTCCCCTCCTAATCCTTGCCAATCCCCCCAATCCTCACTATAGACGTCTAAACATTCTGGGTCCAAAACGCAGCTGCGCGTCCTTTTTAACTGCAACCAGGGAGGCGTGAGCACAATCACCCCCATTCTGGCCTCCCTTGCACTGGCTCCCAGTTTTAATTTTAAGGATTCATTTCAAAGTTTTATTATTTGTTTTTTAGGCATAAAGGGCTGCCCCAATATAATGCTGACCTTGTACAGCCCCTAGTTTTGTTCAAAGGTCCCTGAGATCCTTCCAAAATAAAGGGCTTTTTGCATGTACCAGCCGCGCTCACCGGCTCAAACAGAGGGGGGATAGAGCTTTTGCAGTTGCTGCTCCACCTCTGTGGACACCAGTTCCCCTGGAATATTAGATCTGCCCCTCCCATTTCTGGCTTCAAAATCCAGGGCTAAAACCCACTTTTACTCCCTGCCTTCCCTGTTCACTAGCCTGATACTCCTGCTCATCCTAATGTATATTCGGTGGTGTGTGCCCCAATATTGAAGGTTTTTCTTTTATTCATGTTTTTATTGAATTATTGACTATTGGTCCCATGTGTTTTTCTGTATTATTTGCCTTTTTTAGTCATCCACTGTACAGCACTTTGGTCAGTTTATACTGTGTTTAAATGTGCTTTATAAATTAAATTTACTTACTTACTTACTAACAGATTTAAGGGAAAAGGTAAAGCAGAAGAATGTGACATTAATTGTGATTAATTATCATAAGTTATCATGATGGCTGCAGTTATTGGTCTTCAGTAGGTAGCAGTAGTGTGGTTCTATATGAAGCAAGGTGCAACACGCTCAACTCCTTTAATGCTGAATCCTAAATGTGTAAAATAATAAAGTAAAGGACTAAAACATTAAACATTGTCATTTAAATGGACATTTGTGTCCAACTACAGTCCAACGAGTAGTGAGTAGACACTGAAAATTCACCCTCAAATTGCTTTTTCAAACTTTTATAAGAGGACATCCATCTGTTTAGTCCCTTATTATAACTGTATACATTGCTATTGAAAGATTAAGGGTTAAAGTTCAAGTCTGGTGTTGACATTGAGGTCTGAATGTAAATAAATATGTTTTTGATTTAGTTAAAATGCGTTAAAAAGAGTTGTTTTGAGTTTCCATGTCTATATAATGTGACTCTTGTTTAACCTATAATTAATCCCATGTGCTGTCCTAGACATTAGCTGTATAAGTTTACAGTCTATAAAGACATTGTTTAATATTTATTTAGAGCACAGAGTAAAGGAAGAAGGAGAAGATTAAGAGTTTGATCACACTGGTTTAAATAAAACTCTATTTCTGTTGGGGAAAGTAAAGCATGTGTGCACTGCAGTCAACATGTAATAACACAGGACTATATCAGCATTTCAGGAACAAGTTTATTGCACAGTAAACTTTCACATACAAGGAATTTACTTACTAAGATGGAGCATAACAATTAAACACAGACAAATATAAATAAAAGATAAAAACAGAGAAAATATGTACAATATGGTTGAATACTTAAATGAGTGGAGAGCTGTAGGTTAGCAGTGTGACACTTTATATTGACAATGTGCATTCATTTACAGTTTGGTTTAAAGTAAATTAAATACATAATACAGAATGAATTGTTTTAAAAAAAACTAAAAATGAAATTGAATCAAAATTCATCAAAATCAATGTTTGCACAAACTTCCTGCAGAGTTCACTATTTTATTCACTTTAATAAGATATGAAATATACATGAAATGTGTCAGTTTAGTAAATGATAGAAAAAACTTTCATAAAGAGGAGAAAGGAAGATGAATCTTTATCGACCCACCCCGATAACAACAGAAACAACTTCCGAGAGGATGTTCCTCAGAATAAAAGAGTGTTCCTCAGCAGCTGACCTGCAGCAGACATGCAGCTCTTCACACTGATCTTACTTCTGGTGACTGCAGCAGGTGAGTTACAGTAACAACGGATGAAGGAGGAGGAGGAATGGATGATACAGTAAAGATGTCTTTCCACTCGGGTTTATTTAATCCGTGTCCTTCCTCTAGGATCGTTGGTAGTCCTGGTTAACCCCTGTTTATTAACTCCACCATGTTTGTTCCTCTTCTTGTTCTTCTTTGGTGAATTACCGCCACCTACTGCTCCAGAGTGTGAGACAGAAAATCGACCTACAATCTAAACCCCTTATATTAATATAAATAAATAACAATCTATATAATCTATTAAACAATCCTGTGTTTATTAATATATATATAATAAGCCCTCACACACTGCTTGTGAATTGACTTTATTCATTAAAAAATAATGTCTTATTTAAACCAATGTGCTCTAATATTAGTCAAACTACCTCCTCTCTTTTTTATTATTATATATAGTATATAATAACACTTCTTATTCTTCAGTCAAATTTCAGATGATGATGTGTTTTTCGTAATCTAATGTTGACATTAATTTCCTGCTTTCTTGATTATATCTGCTGCAATCTATTAATCAGGTTAATATGGTAAATATTTTGATGTGATTCATGATTAATGTGGGTATTTTCAAATCAAAAACTCAAACTGAAGTCTATTAAAGAGCTATTTGCTTCCTCACATTTGTGTATTTCCTGTATGAATTTCCTGGGAGTGCAGCCTGAGAATAAAGGGAATAAAGCACAGAGGGGTTTCTATTGTATTATTATTTATTATTGTTTTTAGGTTTCGATGTAGTAAAAGTGGAACCCAGAGACAATGTCACTCTGGAGTGTCTCGCTGGGGAAGGCCTCATCAAAGCTTTAGAGTGGACCAGAACCGACCTGAAGACAGAGTACGTCCTCTTTTACATGAACGGACAGTTAGAACCAACCCAGCAGCATTCAACCTTTCAGGGCCGGGCACAGCTGGTGGACGGCGAGCTGAAGGATAGAAACGTGTCTTTACTTCTCAAGAACGTGAACGTCGACGACAGCGGGACGTACGAGTGTCGAGTCTTATTCCGAGGTCCGACGCAGGTTAAGAAAACCCTCATTGATAATGATCCGATCGCCAGCGTCAGACTGGAGGTCGCAGACTCAGGTGAGTTCAGTGTTACAGCTGCAGGTGTTGATTCAAACACTGAGAGATAAAGAGAGTAAACTGAGGTTGTTCCACTGTTCAGATGTTTCTCGTTAACGTTTCAGCTTCAGGTCCCAAGAGCGTCGAGGTCGGGACCCTCACTCGGATCGGACTGGCACTCGGTTTCATTGTGCTTTGGCCTTGTTTAGCTGGATTGGCTGTTTCCTGGAAAATGAGGAGGACGCCAGAGCAGCCTGCACGTGGATCAGGGTCAGATCAGATCCTGTGACCTTTCCCCCTTCTGCTTCTTCCTCCTGTACACCAACAGCTGAAGCTCCTGATGTTCCCCCACGCCAGTTTCTCATCGATGAGGCCTCGGGCCCCGATATTATATATATTATATATATATCTCCAACAGCTTTGTCTGTTGTTGTTACAGATAAGCTGTGATCAGGGATCAGTCATTCCTTCTCCTGGAGTCGTCCCTCAGTGCACTCTCTCCCATTGTTAACTTATCAAACTACAGAGGTACGCAGACGACATCCAGTTCTACATCTCCTGTTTACAGCTTCTCTCTCTCTTTATATTTGTATAAAGATGCTACTTTTTTATTGATTTTCATAGCTTTATTTTATATTTTTCTACACTTCATTGTGATTTCTATGCACCAATGTCCTCGTATGTGCCATTAAACTTAAACTTAATGTTTACCTTCAGTGATTTTATGCTGTTTAAACTGTGCCTTAGCATCACCAGCATTCATCATCCTGCTGTTATTCTGTACTGTTATGTTTATGCACTGACTAGAATAGGAAATATATGTAAAATATGTCTGAATCAGGGGTGTAATAAGTAATATTACTGCAATATTAAGACTGACAAATTCTAAGATAACAGTTATTATCTTTAATTTTAAAGAATATACTAAAAAAAGTTGTGAGCAGCATATTTTGGGTTGAAAATCTTTTATATTGTTGTGATTTTGAGCTTTTCTTGTACAAAAAGGGATGTTGTGAAATAAAGTCTTTATTAATGTGAAGTGTTTTAGTGTCTCTCAATGGTGCAAATGCTGTTTTAGAGGTTTTTAATGCAAAATCTGAGGCAAAACTATTTGTGATATATATTGTTACCATACATGAAGCCTTTTAGGATATTAATTTAAGACATTTGGATGTGTTTTAAAGACATATGAGTTTCCTTAAATGTAAATTATAGCTAATAATAAAACATTTTACAAGTGTGTTAGTGTTTATTGTTCATTTATTTTACATGAAAACTAAATCAAATTTATTAGACACTTAAACTGCTTTTACACTGAAGTAACAGTTTTATATTTCCCTTTATATTGATTTTATAAGCCAAATTTATAAAAGATATAAACTTTATATCTTCAGATAATTTACTGATAAATTATAATAAACTGAACAATGTTTGGTTGAATTCTGTCCGGCGGAACCTTTTTACTGAGACAAAGTTCCGACCCGGCTGTAAATATTGTGACACAGGGTACATCCTCCATGCGTGTTTGGAGTGAAAATAACGTGATGACATTATCGTTGCTTTTAAGAGGTTTATGATTAAAGTTAATGTTTAAATAGTTTATTAATATACGGGATTTTATCAAAATGTCGAAGAAATCTCCAAAGTTGTTTTTTTCCTCAATGTGTGGAAACTTCTAGCAAGTAGGTAGGTTGAAAATAACAACACATGACACATTAATGACAGAACATAACACATTAATACACATAAATATAATAACTGATTCAAACTGTGATTGCGACCCGATTTCTGTTTGAATGTTTCAAAGGTGAAGAAGCCAATCCCAGACTCCATTTAAAAAATGTGTATTTTTTGATTCTTTGCTTTGTTCCAAACATAAATTTCACAGTGAATATGAATCGTGTAACTTTTATAAATGTATAAAGCGTTGTGATTAATTCGGCATATATTGCATTCACCAAACGACACGTTATTGTAATAAATTCTCAAATTGCAGTAAATTGCATCGGAATAACGAGTTAAATACTGTTAAATATTAACTTAATTGAATTGTCATTTATTGTTGTGACTGTATGCCGAATTGCAAAATGGTTTCTATTGATTACTGAAACATCAAAAGTTATATCCTAATCTGTGCAGAACCATGGATAATAATCAAAGATTTATTAAAGGATCAACATTTTGAATTTAGTCTTGCCATAGAAGAAGAAAAGACGGTTTAACCAATTGTTTCTGTAATGTTGTACATTATTTTCCAGGTGTGTGTTTTTCTGAGAGATTTAATGTGATAAAACTTAATAAATAACTAATAATAGTAAATAATAATAAATAAGAAACTTAAGAAATTAAAAGTATTTTTTTGTCTTCCTGTTCAGTGTTTGAGTCTCTGTCATGGAGGGTTTGGAGGAGAAGCTCAGCGGTCTGTCCATCGCCCGGCGGTCTCGCCCGGAGGAACCCACCTACCTCCTGGACGTGGCCCTGCAGCCCGCCGGCCTGCTGGCGGTCTCCTGCTCCAACCTCACCGTCCACCTTCACAACAAGGACTCTCTGGACCTGGTGGGAGAGTATCGGGGCCACAGCGGGTCGCTCTGTGGGGTCGTTTTCTCCCACACGACCCCTGACCTCCTCTACTCCGGTTCTGCTGATGGGACGGTGCGGGGGTGGGACGTCCGCCGGCCCGGGACAGACGCAGTCCAGGTGTTTAAAAGCGACCCGTCACACAGCTACTGCAGCTTCGACCTGAGCTGCGGCGACGCGCTCCTGTGCGCCGGCACCGAGCAGGTGAACGAGGAGGACAGCTTCCTGGTGTTCTGGGATGTCAGGAAACCGGGCGGGAAGCTTCTCGGGGTGTACTCCGAGTCGCACAGCGATGACGTCACGCAGGTGCGCTTCCACCCTCGAGATAAAGACCGGCTGGCGTCCGGCTCCACAGACGGCCTCGTCAACGTGTTCGACCTGAGCCGGGGGCCGGAGGAGGAGGCGCTGCTCGCCACCTGTAACAGCGACTCCTCGGCGGGGTCGGTCTGTTGGTCCGGACCGGATTACACCCAGCTGCTGTGCCTCAGCCACGACGAGGGCCTGCACCTGTGGGATCTGGGTCAGCTGGACACGGACGAGCCTCTCACCGTGTTCAGCACGTCTGACGCTCGCAGCCTGACGCCGCTGGCTGGCGGGGGAGGCGTGGATTACCTGGTGGGGGGGAGGTGGCTGGAGGAGGCGAGGAAGCTGATGGTGGTTGGGGGGAAGAACAACGGCGACCTCCACCTGATGGAGTGTGGCGACGGGGGGCTTCGTCTGCTGAGGAGCCTCGAGGGCGGCCACGCCTCCACCGTGCGCTGCTTCCTGTGGGACGCGGCGGCGGAGGCTCTGGTCACCGGTGGAGAGGATGCGCAGCTGTTGCTATGGAAACCAGGAGGGGAGGACCTCACGACGGGGAAAAGAGAGTCCATGAAGAGCCGGTCGGCTTTGAGACTCAAATCCAGGCCGCATAAAAAGCACGGCTACCAGAGAGACAGGAAGGCGGCGAAGACGCTGAATCACACTGACTGACTGGTTTCATCCACACACAAAGAACAACCTGTTCATCAGCGCTCGCCGACCCCTTTCTGTCTACTGAATATTC
>NW_023339873.1:1456061-1459668 GCF_004916995.1 Morone saxatilis
TGTTCCTGGCGAGTTTACAATCTATCACCGTCACCAGCAACACAACACTCGGCCATACATCACCACACCACCTAGCCGTCATCGTTCTCTCCTCTCCACCTAGGCAACACGGAGCTGGCCTTCAATCTATTATAGGCACTATACCCTTGCCAAATTACGTATTGCACAATACATGGCTATGAACCTGTTTGCGCATATGGTAACCAAAAAACATATTGTGATTATTTTGACAGATATTGTTATTGTTAACTCTGCATTATAACGCTGTTTTGTCAAACATTTTACTTTTATCCAAAAAATTGCAGCTTTCGAAATCTCGATAATATTTCGATTAATTGTGCAGCTCTACTGACTCGCATAATTTAATCGTCAGCTGTGACCGAGCGGATGTGGTGAGGTGGAAATAAAGAATACAGTGTGTTATTACACTGATTACAAACTGTGATCATTCTGATCAATATTTATTTATTACCAGAAACTTGACATCAAGTCCTTCTTTGAGGGCAGAATGTAGTTTAAACTTAACATGTGACCTGGATACATTATTTGGTGGGGAGTGGTCAACCAGTGTGGGTTGTTCAGTGGCCGATGCAGATGCCGATATTAGCCGATATATAATGCTGATATCAAAACAAAGAAAAGTCATGTGTAATTCTTTTCTGTTCTATAGGACATTCAGCGATATGTTTACAGCAGGATGAAACCAGTTTCTACACCAACTCACCAAGACTCACAGGATTATCTGAATATTCCAGATAATCAACCCGATCAATCGGTCTGTCAGTGGGTCACATATACTCAAGTACAAGTGAGAAACCTACTCAAGAAAAAGTAATCTGAGTAAAACAAAGTCTACTTTTGTTTGTATTTGTATTAATCACAGTCTCTGTAACATCCAACATCCCAGCCCTCATGTGTACAACGCTGCCACCCAGTGGCTGAGGAGTTAAACACTAAAATCCATACAGTGTTTTTGAGAATCGATAAAATATCTCATAACAAAATATTGCGATAAGATATTTTTTGATGTTTTCTAACAGCTCGATTATTAACCTGCATTTTCCTGATCCAGATACAGACTGAACGTAAAGTGGAGCTGTGGCTGAACTGTGTCTAAACAGGTTTACAGTATGAAGTATGTTCACGCTGGACTTATGTGAACTCAAAGATGTCGCTCTGCAGATTAAGTCCCATTGATCTGTGAGTGAGCTGTTGATTGGATTTTCTTTCTCCAGTGGAACACAAAGCAAACTGCAGGAAGATCCATAAAAACAAACAACAGACATATTTAAAAGATCTCTTTGTGAAGTGGGATTGCCTGTAGTGACGTACATCGATGTACAGCTCGTACTGTGGTATGAAATTGAGTTGTTTTTTGCTGTTTGCCATTGTGTCATTCTGTTTATAATATTTGTGCTTTAAAGACCTGGAGGACTGTTGTCACTGCACCACGTCCCGAAAGTCACCGGAGCCGCCCGGCACAGCAGGATCGTGCTGAGGGAGCAGCTATCGCTCTCAAATGGCAGAGAGTGGAATAACATGATTGGCAGTGCGAGTGTGCGACTGTGTGTGCGGCCGGAGAGGAAACCTGCAGTGATTGAAGCTCATTCAGAGACATTAAAGATTCTTTATGGAGATTCTTTATGTTTATTCATCACATTATGAAATAAAAAAAATATTTATATGGTGGTAAAACAGAGTTATTAAACTATTAAATCTGCATGAAGACTAACTCTAACCCTTTAAAGTAAATATCCAGTATTTTTTGTGTTTTTCAAAGATATCTTTATTACTAACTTGTAGAGTTTTGGATCACAAAAGGAATCAATCTGCAGTGTGATCAGAATCAGAAATACTTTATTGATCCTCGGGGGGGAAATTTGTTTGTTACAGTTGCTCAAGGTGCTCACACAATGTTAAAGAATAGAAATAATAATATTACAATATCTAACACAATATATATAGAATATAAATGTAAGTACAAATAAAAATGGAAATAGAAATTTAAGAGCCTAATCTCTCTCATCTATCTATCTCATAATAATATATAAACAATACTAAGAAGAAATTAAATGAGAAAAAGTTGTGAGTTTTTAAAGATTGTAGTATTACAGAAGTTATAATAAATTATTATATAATAAATTATTACAAAGAATAAGCCAGTAATACAAATAGTAGCAGTAAAAATAACACTGTAAGCACACCTGCATTATCCATATTAAATATCTTTATGTCTTTATTTTATGTTGTAAATATGCTGTTTATATTAGGAATGCACCATAATCAATACTCAATAAGTCATTGGTATCTGCTGATAAAGGCTTTTTTTAAATATATATATTATTTTTTATTGATATATTTTCCTACCTGTACCCAAAGACCAGCCCAAACACATGTCCAGGACACAAAAGTGTAGAAAGATTCTGCTTACAGATGAGCTTTTGTGCCATTTTTTAGGATTTCTTTGTACAATCCTCCGTCTGTATCACTAGAGGTCACCAAAGATTCACAGGGGTCGTCAGGCCTTCTTGGTTTTAAGGTTTTTTTTAATGTACAGGCCTACATGTTAGCATTTCATTCATTCCTGTGATGAAGAACTAAATGAATACAGACAGATAATCGTAACAGGAAATAATCTGCGGAAAATCCATCCAAGTCAGTTTAATTAATGAATAAAAGTTTAAACTTTAAAGAAAAAATATAAACTACAATCAGGTTTTTAAATGTTGCATTGTTCTGTTGTCTTATAGCAGCGGTTCCCAACCTTCTTCCTTTAGGGAACCATTTTCTATAATTTATTTAAATGACTCAGTGACATATTTTATGTATATTTCATATTATATTAAAAACTGTACAATGAATCCAAACAGTGAACTCAGGGAGTTTGTGTAAAGATTTTGATGAATGTTGAGCAGATTATTTTCTGTTTAACTTTTTATATAATTCTCTGTATTATGTTTTGTTTTTGTTTAGTTTTTTATAATATTTAACTCTCATACAAACTTTATAGACTTCTTTTTTTGGGACAAATTTAATGTAATTTACTTGACAATTTAATTACAGAGGAGAAACAGAAAATATGAATAACTGTTGATTCATTTATTTATAAAACTGTTATATTTTACACATTATCTCTTTTTATATTAGCATATACTGTTACTACTTTATTTATATTCTCTTCGACTTTATGAATTTTGAAGCAAATTCCTTATATGTGAAAACCTACTTCACAACAAACCCGATTCTCGATTCTGGAAAGTAATCAAACTACTGTCATATTGTGAATGGGATTACATAATAACCCTGACAGCCACCAGGTGAAGGGAACCTGTATGCACGCCCATGGACGTGCTGTAGCTTTTATTCACAGTATAGACCTATATATTATAGTTATGTAACTCCTCTTCCTCCTAACATATCCCCCTCTCTAATCTCGAGGCTTGCAGGGGGAATCCACTCTCTTCCTCCCCGCACACTCCGGCTGGAAAAACGCAAGAAAATCTGCGGCAAAAGGTGGCTCAAAGTGCGGGGAAGGGAGTGTGCAAGCGACGGGCTGGGCCTCGGACAGGTCCAGCCTCATTCCTGCACGCTGTGTGTGTGTGTGTGT
>NW_023339873.1:1459768-1461319 GCF_004916995.1 Morone saxatilis
AAACAAAACAAACAAAACAAACAAACAAACATTAGGATAACCCGTCGCCGCCGTCTCCGTTGAAAGGATCCAAGGTAAAGTACAAGCATCGGGCGGCTGCAGCTCGGGACTCGGGTCGGTCTCTTTAGCATTAGCACTGCCCCCCCCCTCACCACCACACCACCTCCACCTGTGTATTTACACCTGGGATGATGGGTGATCGCCCAAACCCGCCCAGGTAACGTTGTTTTATCAGCACGTGAAATGTGTTTTTTTTTTTTAAATTAAATTAAATTTGAGCTTTTTCGAAGCTAACGAGCTTAGCTGCTAACCTGGAGCTAACCCGCGATAGCCGCTAACGTTAGCCGGCTGAGCTGGAGCTAAAAAAAGCCGTTTTTTCTCGCACATTAAAGCTCAACAGCTGTGATAAAAGGCTGAATTGTGCGTGTGTGTGCTGTATTAAAGTGCTTTTCACCCTCCGAGGACACGGTTAGTGAACGGTGTGAGCGTTTTAATGCAGACGCTTTTGTAACGGCGCTGCTAACGCGGCTAGCTCGCTAACGTCAGTGAGGTTATCGCGCTGTCAACTATTTCTTTTCTTTTTCTGAATAAACTGCTGCTTTGCTGCTGCCAGGCCCTAAAACCATGGCCCCAGACCCCGCCAGCTCCTCCGTAAGGGCTGGTTTATTCCCCCCGATGCGGTCGCTGGCCTGCTTCGCTTCGCTTACATGCAGAGACTGTAAATGGATTTAATCTGTATTGTGATGTTTGTGAGGCAGAAGCTGCTGTCAGGGGATAGAAAGCATTGCTGACACACTGAGGTGGTAGAAACATTATTTTATTAAGTAAAGTCCTCTTAATAAGACTTAAAACATGACGTTTTATGTGAAATATTGGCATTTTTAGCCGCTCCAGGATTTGTTTTTGGGATTTTTGCTGCTTTAAATGTCTGATTTTTATAAAGATTGCAATGCAGGATGATATTTTTAGGGTTTAGGGAACTAAAATGCAGGAGAAAAGTGCATAAATTGATTTTAAAAAGCTTCCAGTGAGAATATATTTGCACTGTTTCTTAAACACACCTGTATCTTGAAGTCGCTGGCCTGCTTTGCTGTAAATGGATTTAATCTGTGTTGTGATGTTAGTGGCTGGTGTTTGTGAGGCAGAGCTGCTGTCAGGGAATATAAAGCATTGCTGACACAGTGAGGTTTTAAAAACACATTTTTTAATTAAGTAAAGTGGCGAACTACAGGGAGGTTGAGCTTCTCCTGAAAACATGATATTTTATGTGAAATATTGGCATTTTTAGCCGCTCCAGGATTTGTTTTTGGGATTGTTGCCGCCTTAAATGTCTGATTTTATAAAAAATTGCAATGCAGGATGATATTTTTAGGGTTTAGGGAACTAAAATGCAGGAGAGTGCATAAATTTCATTTAAAAAGCGAAAGCAACTTGTTCCAGCGAGAATAAAATTGCACTGTTTCTTGAACCCACCTGTATGTTGAACACTGGAAACAACCAGTTCGGTGACACACGACTTGTAAAATGTGCAGAAAAGTTGCAGTGACTAGA
>NW_023339873.1:1461341-1477020 GCF_004916995.1 Morone saxatilis
GTGTTAAAGGCTGTGATTTAAACTTCCTGGAGAGATTTTAACGTGCTGTTTTTGACGTGCATCTTCTTTATACTGATGTAAATGTGTAAGTTTAGTCTAATGTTAACGTAGACCGTAGGAACAAAGTGAAAGACGGTATAGTTCGCACACTGGTGGCGACGTATACGCATTGTTCTGGTCAGTAAAATATCTAAAAGCATCTGAAAGAGTATTTCACTCTAACAACATTAAGCTGGTAAATAAACGAAGCAGGGAACTGTACAGTATTTAAAGATCTGTAACAATGCTACAGAGGAATCTTTCAGGTATTTCCTTTTGGAAAATTAAGAGCCAGACTGAAAGGAAACGAGAGCAGCTTCGTAAATGTGCGACGGTGACTCATTTGATTTTGGAGACTTGATTTCGAAGAGGAGGTGGTTCCACTCCACGAATGAGTCCTCTGTAAAAGCAGTGTCCTTATTAATACGTATCTGTTTCTTTTCTCAAGCTCAGGCCAACAAAAACGTAGTGTTGTTATTAATGTGCACTTTTATACAGTAAATTAAACCAACAGTTGGATAAATGGGTGAAAGCAGCCGCACAGAAGCCTGTTTTTATTACATTTTATACTTTAATGCATCAGTAATCATTCCTTAGCTGATCGGTATTGGCTGTATTGATCGCGAAGCTGAGTCGGATCCTTTTGTTTCAGGTAGCCTACAGTAAGTTTAAGAGTTGGTTGAGTAGATCCTGTTAAAGTCTGTCCACTAACAGTTGATTTCTGACCTGAGCTGATAATATGTAACATCAAATTACACTGTAAAGGCATATAATCTGTATTGTGACATTAACAGTGCCTGGAGAAGTGAGTATACTCTTAATATGAACAGCTGTGAGCGACGTGCATCAGAAGGGATTTATAGGAGAGTTGTCGACTGAAATAAGTGGGTGTATACCTGCGTTATACCCGCCAATACACCGCTGGATATTGCCTGAAAAAGCCTCTAGTGAATCTGGTCTGAGACAAGTTTTGTCGACTGTCAAACGTGTGGCGATAATCCGATATGAACTTTGACTGGATTTGCACCGAGACACGTCCTAACTCTACGAATGCCTCGCTCTTCCTGTGCAGGCCGACGTGGTTGGAGCATCTTGTGCAGCGCGTACGCAGACCGGAGAGAGAGAGAGAGAGAGAGAGAGAGATCGTCGCCGTTAATGACACTGTAATGACACGTGACGATTGAAGTTTAACAGAATGGGTGTCGGACGGACTTTGTTACGTTACAGATTGTTTTAAACTTTCTACCTTTGCCCCGTCAGTCATGTGTGAACGGCAGCAGCGTGCCAGAGGCCAGGTGTGGCGTTCTGCATTACGTCAGATGGTATTTGTAGTGTGTGTGTGTGTGTGTGTGTGTGTGTGTTTTGTGTAGGTGTGCTCCCAGTTTTGGTCCTGTCGCTCATCGTCGAGGTTTCTGACTGTCGCACCACGGCGAGGCGAGGTCCGGTCCGGAGCGGAGATATCTTAACATCCAAAGTCTCCTGTGTTTATGACTCTTGTGCCGTAACTGCCTCCTCCTTATCAGCTCTCTTCTGTGTGTGTGTGTGTGCTGTGGTGTGTGTTGTGTGTGGTGGTGTGGTGTTGTGGTTGTGGGTTGGTAAAGTTGCTTGATCATTCGTCTCACTGTAAAACACTGTAACGTGGGTACCACCCGTGAATGGCCATGCACAGCCAAATTAGACGTGCTGTCAGATCGGGCGCGCCGAGCGGTGTCGAGTCGAGCGGGCTGCAGACAGGAACTGGTCTGAGAGAGGGCGACGTTCCACCACAGATAAAACAGGGGCTACGAAGTAAGTCTTGAAGCATATAGGGACTGCGTGCGACTCACGGATTGATCATAGGCAATTCTATGTGCCATACTTTGAACCATGCCTACATTAGTGCTGGGACCTTCATCACGCTTAATACACAGATGTAATACAGAGTGAAGCACACTTAGGATATAAGGATGGATGCCTAACAATAATGCCGCTCTCAAGTCTTTATGTGAGGTTGTCGAGTAACATAGTAATAAGAACATAAGTATTAAGACCCGTGATTGAGCTACGTTTGAGTGCACGTTGGGGCCTGGGTGTTATTGTGCACGTAAAGATCAAGCGTCCGTTTTTCTTCTGTGACGCACGAGCTAGCGCGCAGGTATTCGCGTCTCGAGGTAATAGATGAGGCCCTATGGGATGGACGTTATCTATCTGTAAAATCAAGAATGTTATTTTCCAAACAGGGGAGCTACAAAGACATCATTAAGAATTGACTGAAGCACATAAAAGGAAACTGAGTGCTTAAAGTTGCCAGCACACTTCGTGGTGTGATGTCTGTAAAATGTCTCAAGGAAACCCAGAGACTTTGCAGTTCTATTTCATGAGTCGATTTTATATCATTAAATAAGACTAAAACAAATCCTTAAATTATTCAGCCTGTGAGCCACTGGCAAACCATCATTTTTGTGCCATTTTTTTACATTGCAAATTAGCTATAAGATCCTTAAGATATTTGGCCCAGTCAATTTGTCGGTTGATTGGATTAATGCAACCCAGTCAGCTCTGGAATCATTATTGATGAACTGTACACACGAGCACACACTTCAAACAGAGTTTGATATTCACACATCTGTTCCCACATCTGCTGACCCGTGTACTCGAGAAGAGTGGAACATGCAAGAGAACTGGAAGAAGATTGTCCTTTAAACGAGAGCTTGCAGATATCTGTCGTTGTATCTGCTGATTTATTATCCCAACAAACTGTCTGCAGAAGCCTGGTGTTGTGTTGTCAGTCTGCTGATACAAGGGACCAGAAATATACAGTGTAAAGACGCTGGCAATCAGAGAGTTTTAAGGCCTTTTTTGCTTGAAAAGAATGAGGATAAAACGACGATTAATTAATTTTGATGTATCAGTAGAAAGATGTTTGTGGGGAAATAACAGGTTCACATTCTCCAGCAAGCCTGCTTCAATAGTAGAATCACTCCTTTGGGTGTCTGAAATCTGTCTACAATTTAACATTTTTTCCAGCATTTTGTCTTTTAGAGTCTTTTTTTAAAAGAAGAAACTGTCCAAATAATTTCTGAAATGTGCAATATTTTCTGCGTCCTTTAGGTCCTTGTGGACACAAAAGACTTCTGAGGAGCGTTAGGTGACGGCTTGGGAAACTGCTGAACCTTAATACAAAAATTAATACAAAATGTAAACTGCTACCAGACAAACGTTGAAAATTATACCAGCCAAACGAATAACGAGAGTAAAGTCAGTGTCTTGTGCGGGCTGAAAGCAGAGGACCGGGCCACCGTCAGTATTCTTAGTGCTAGTTAACTCGATTATAAGATAGTGATTTAATATAAGTAGTGTGGAGAACTCGAATGGTAATCAGCTAATAGTGCAGCCTCTCATCCTTAGTGTTTAATATCAGCGTAAATAAGTTGCGCATAACTTAAAATATATTCTTCCTGGAAAGGTAACAACTCTGTTATTTCAGATTTGCGCGTGAACCAGTGTGTCATTGATTTCTAGAGGTCTCTCCGGTTCTGCTGCGGTTGGGGTGCAGTTAAATGGAGAAAGCCACACATGGGGAAGTATCGCCGCAGGACGAAAGCTGTAAGATTCAGATCTCTGTGTGGTGCGTGTAGTTGTCTGTGTGTCTGGTGTCTGGTGTTGTCTCGTGTGTGTGGTGTGGTGTCTCTGGTGTGTGTCTCTTTGTTGTGTGCTGTGTGTCTGTGTGTGTGTGTTGTGTGTGTGTGTGTCCTTTGCGCTCTGCCTTGCCTTGTACTTTTGTGACGTTCCTGTCGACGCAGCAGCCCGTCCCTACTGTCTTCCATCGGCCTCCCCTCTTCTTCCTCCTCCTCCTCGCCTCCTCGACTCTTCACGTCCCTTTCCGTGGCTCGACCCCTGGTGGTTCGCCGGTTCTTTAATCCCACCCTCCCTGAGCCTGTGTGGATGTCATCTGCTCTCTTATGTAAGAGGCATTGGGAGGGGAATGGCTTTGACCAGCCGCCGTACTGCTGCTCTCCCTCGTGTGTTGTGGTGGCACCGGAGTGGTTTCACCATTTAGCCGGCTACTCAGAGAGCAAGAGAGGAGAGAGAGAGAGAGAGGGACTGATGGTTGTACATGGGGATACCAGTGCCCCTCTGCACAGGTAAGTGGAGCTGGAGTCACTCTGTGTAAGAGGAGGGAGGATGGTTGAAGTTTTTTCCACTGGTGGCATTCAGCAGCTCTCTGAATCCTCGGTGTTGCCGTTGGTGATGTAGCAGGCGGAAACTGAGAGTCGCCTGCTGATGATGAATCTCTTCCTCGCTGCTAATCGAGGCGTACGGAGTCCGTTTGATCATGAATGAAGCTGACGGGCTGCGTTAAGTCTTCCACAGATCGACAGTTGAATCAGGAGGCAGTGTGTGTGCGAGGATAGTATTTTAAATAACTGCTTGCTTAGTTAAAACCCTGGTGATGTAATGTTTGATTATAACGCTGTTCTGTCTCACATTCGACCTTTTATCGAAGCATTGCAGCTTCTGCCATTCGGGTATTGCAGTTTGGAAATATTGCAGTTCGGATAACGTTAACTGTGCAGCTCGACTCAAAATGTAAAAGTGCTTTACAGTCTGAAAGCATACGACACTGGAGCGGCAACTCACGATACTTTTCATCATCGATTAATCTGCTTAATCATTTTCCTGGTAGATCAATTCATTGCTTTATGTATGAAAGTGGAGGTGACGTCTTCAAATGTCTTGTTATTTCTGACCAACTGTTCACAAACAAGCTGCAACAAGAGAACTGGAGAATAAAAGCTCCTAAAAAAAAATCATGCAAGAGCAACTTTTCTGGATGTTTGACGGCTGCTGCCCACCATCGCCATCACCCCAGGAGTGAAACCCGACTGTAAGAAGGCGTCAAACAGTGCGTACGTCAGAGCTGCTCCGCTGTAAACCATTAGCCGGAGATTATCTCAGAGTGAAGGTGATTTCAGAGGCGCTGGCCTCGCTTTGTCGGGTCTTTGCGAGGCTCAGCGGCGCTCACAGAACAGGTGTTACGCTGTCAATTGGCAGTTTTTATTTTGTTTTCACCGAGGCTGAGACGCTGGTGCGACCCGCTTTGTATGATAATTGTGAAAGGCAAAACTATCAACGTGGGCAGGAAGTCAGAAGTTGTGTGCACCCACTGTCTCAATTAAGGTTTTTCTTTCAGCCTCAGATTTATTTTTACCAGCCGCCGTCTTTCAGATTAATGGCGAGCTACCTGCCAGACTCGCGGGTGAAGGAGTTAAAAGTAGCAGCCACCGATCAGACGGATCAGCTGGAGGTGTTTTCTCACCCTGCTGACGATACCGATGCCCAACAGAAGGTATCGCACAGATCAGTAACAGCTGTGTGGTTCTGAAAGACGAGACGATGAGCCGTGTTGATCTACGCGTGATCCGTTTGGTCATGAGTCAATCTGGGCATCTAGTTAAAGTAAATATACGTAATTATGACTTAGATTCTAGTTTTGAGACTGTTTAGGGCTTTAACCAATCATTAGTTTCATTATCGATCAATCTGTCAGTTAGTTTCTCCTCTAATTAATAAATCAGTCATCAAATATGTTAGAAATAGTGAAGAATACTGGATATTTAATTTAAAATTATATAAAAGAGAATAAAGCTGCTAATGTTAATTTACTTAAATGACTCATTGTTCTTTCAGTCAACTTATCGATTAACAAACTTATTCTTTTATCACTATACATGTTGTGGTTAAATCTACGTCTACTACGTTTAATTCAAGCATCTGTAGAAAGCTTTTTCAAGTCAACCATGTGACGATATTCAGTATCTCCATATTTTAAATTCACCACAATAAACTCATCTGATCTATCTAACTTAGGGCTTCCCCCAAAAACATGATGCTGTGAGTCATCAGTGAAGAAGAACTTTTCGTCTGTTGAATCTCGGCACTTTTGTTTATTAGCTGCGTCCTCGTACACAGAGCGACAGCGCGGCTGTAAACTTTACAAACCAGCCAGCGCGGCTGTAAATTTTACAAAACCGACTCTCAAAAACGACCAACAAAACCTGAAAGCTCTTAGTGATGGAAAGGACGGAGAAGATCAGCAAGCCAGGAGAGATGTCCTGGGTTCACTGCAGATTTCTACAAAAGAACGAAAGAGCAGGATGCACACTTGTACGTTCCCTTGACGTTTTCTCATCCACACGATGTCTAAGAAAAGCACTTAAAAACTCGCTAGCAGCCGGCACGTCCACCGGCAGGAAACTGCTGTGATGTTGGAGTTTAAATGTAGGCATAAGGCACAAACTAGTTGAAGTCCTTTGTTTTGAGCAGACCCGATTATCGTGATTTGACTCGCGTACAAGCCCGCGCATAATATCGCGGTATGGTCGCCGGGCATCCCTACGTGATAATATTAAAGTTACTAAGCTTTCGAGCCGGCAGAACGACCATGGCTCTACACCACGCACAGTAAAAGACAGGACACATGGAGAGATTATGAAGAAAGTTTGGTTTATTCTACTGCTGATAAGTTTGGAATGTCTTTTTCTTAAAAAGGGAAGCTTAGGTGTAAAATATGCGGTAAATCAGGAAAAAAGAGTAGAACGTTAAGGCTGTTTAGGAACTCGTGCTAGATTACATCACAGTGTCCAGGTCGATGATATATCTCCGCCAGACTCGCATCACACGCTCAGCAGAGGTCGTCTAACTCGCAGAATGGAGCGAGCTACTCCGCAGATCGTGTAATCACTTTCTAAAACGGCAGCATGGATATGAGATGGGACTCCGCTGTGAGCCTTCACATGGCTTATAAAAGCTTTCACTGGTCAGTCGCCACATGCTCAGCTGTGTGTGTGTGTGTGTGTGTGTCCGTGTCCTCTTTGTCCACTGCCGGACATACTGTACGACTGCCTGTGTGACTTTGACAGAGCATTAGAGAAGCAGCCTGCAGCGTCTCATTCACGTCTTATTACATAACCTTTTTTTTTTTCTTTTTCTTCGTCGGCCTTCGTGTCATTCAGCCGAGTTCAGGATCTTCGTCCTCTGCCCGACATCGGTGTCTTTGGTTATTGTTGCCTATCTGAGTTGTTAATTAGCAGTTAATGACAGAAGGTAACAAAATAGGTGGATTTGAAATGACTTCTCTTAAAATAAGCTTCAGTCCATACCTGCTCCTCTATAAGTAGCGGGTTGATGGGTTTTAAAGGTTGATACTGATACCGGTCGTGTTCTGATCTATCTTTGGGGATGAACGTCCGTTAAGTTTGGCGCAGACATTCCTCGTCCCCAGCAGATAAATCCTAATGATCTTTAACGTTTCGTCTGACACATCTAACACTTCTGCTCAGGGCGAGGTCCATTTAAAGCTGAATTCCCTTCAAGCTAAGGAATAAATGGACAGTATCCGCACACTGGGTTAAAGTTCCCATGAAAAGGGTGCAACCCTACCAGGTTTTCATCAAACAATTGGCCAACATCGTAATGCAAAGAAAAGCCATTTAGATACAACATTAAAGATAAAATGTTAGGAGGAATCCAGTCAGTAACGGATCAGAACACTTGAAACGGCTCCATACGTTGCTTAACCAATCACAGCACCACAACAACACTTTAAGGAAACACACAAATAGCCGTCAAGGTCATCAGAAAGCAACAATCAAAATGACTAAACGCTCTATTTAAAGCTCCAGAACAGCTATTAAATTGACCTTGCGGTGAGATTGTTTCCTCTGAAAGGACTGTGAAGATCAGCTTTTAAGACAACATGCGTCAGAGCAAACTTCACATTATTTAAAGTTTTCTGATTTTAAAACTTGTCTTTGTTGGTAGTTGTAGTGTGACGATCATCACAGCCTTTTAGTGTCTCCGTTAATCTCCAGTAACATCAGACGGGTCCTCGTTCCCTCTGACGGCTGAAAAGAAATCTTCACTTTCATTTTCCCAACTATTTCCTCATGGGCGTGGTCCAGAAAAGTGAGTTTGCAGTGACTTGTTGTGGTCGTCAGCGGCCTGAGCAGCCCGGTTTGTTAGAAGCTTTTTTAGACGTAATCAGCAGCAAACACAGCTGCGGACGTTTCCTCAGCTTCCTCCCACTGTGGCGGCGCCTCACCGCACACACAACCCGCTCCATTGTTGTGGGCAGACGCTGGTGTTTGTGGTGTGTGTGTGTGTTGAGTGTGATGGTCCGTTGGCAGGTAAGACGGCGGTGTGTTTGTGTACTGTAACCAGGCTTCAGCTGAGGCCTAAATACATCCCATGCTGGGAAAATGAGGCTGTCTGCTGTGGCTGCACAGGTTTGTTGTGATACTAATGAAATGCTGGAGGAAGGTGGACTGACACAGAGCTTAAAATAAAAGAAATAGTCAGTGTGGATGTTGTTTCCTTTGTTTTATTTTTGCTTTCATGATCTCAGTACCAAGAACAAACACATGCCTGTGGAGCTGCATGATAATGGCCAAATGAAACCCTCTTGTAGTGAAAAGATAGAAGTTTGTCTCATTTAGAGTCTATTTATTCATCATGTCTTATTTATTTGTATATTTATCACTTTTAAGCCTCCATACATTCACAGTGTCATAAAAACTAATAAACTCCTCAATCTCAATCAATTTAAAGGGACAAATGGAAGTGTTTTTTGTTTTTTACATGATTACCACCTGATTTTATATGAATTAAATATCTCCGTCTCCATATCATCAAATTTTTCCTTCAAAAAACTGTTTCACTTCTGCAAAGCTGTCAATTATTGTGTGGTTAATCATTGTGCCTTCAGTGAACCGAGAGCACTCTGAACGGACGTCTGATGTGATTGTGTTAACCGCCTGCCCCCCCCCACTGTGTTTCTCCCAGCAGGGCTATGTCCTCGGCAGCCACCACATCTCCATCTGTGGACAAAGTGGACGGATTTTCACGGAAGTCTGTCAGGAAGGCCAAGCAGAAGCGGTCGCAGAGTTCGTCCCAGTTCCGCTCTCAGGGCAAACCTATTGAGCTCACGCCCTTGCCACTGCTCAAGGGTAAGAGGGGGGGAAGGGGGTGTGTGAGTGTTGATGGTGAGGGAGGCTGAAGGGGTCGTAACCCAAACACTAACATGAACTTGCAGCTTCAACAGATCACAGATAAGAAGAGTTTCACAATTGGAGCTCGTCTTGCTTCATTAGGCGCAACTTCTCCATTTAGGATTATTGAAGTCAGATAGGGTTGTCTCTCTTTCAGATACTCAAGTTAGATTTAATGAGACACTTTCTTCTACCTTGTGGAATAGATATTGAGTGCTTCGTCATTCATGCCTCCACTCCCGCTTAAAAAGAGCAAAAGTTACTTTAAAGCACTTTACAAAGTCAGCAAACAACCTGATAGGGCAACAATGTGTGTAACAGATCGGAGAGCACTTACAATAAAAGGTGACAGGCCTGCTGTTGAATGACCTGTTAGCTCCAGCAAGTTATAAGGAAGCTAAGTAGAGCGGAGACCTCAATGTACAATCACTAAAGGGAAAACAAAAGGAAATGGGTTTGACGCACAGCTGTACTGACTACAATAGAAACCTGTCTGTCTCTCAGATGCACATAAACCACAACAAACATGATTGAAACACCTCCTGTGTAGATGAGCCTTTACAGGAGAGCAGCGTTAAACTGATGTTAACTGAGGTGAGGTCTATCTTTGGACAACCACATAAAGAAACGCTACCAGAGTCCTGATTGTTTATCACCTCGGATGGCAGAATTTGTTAACCTCTTCAAGGTGGACTTTTAAGGGTTCTCCCCAGTTTGAGTATGAACCTTTATGTGACAAATATTCTGCATCATTCAACATCTCTGAAACTTATATAACAACAGATTTAGTGTCTCTTTAAACTTATAAATCTTTAGCTGCAGGACATGAGCCTGAATACATAAACCCGCCAGGAGCTTAGAGCCGAGATAGACCAGTTGATATGTTCTTCTGTGTTTGCCTCGTGGTGTCAAGACTCTGCAGCAGATTTTTGACATTAACTTCACCTCTACCCCAGCTTGTCTTTTAACATGTAAACCACGCACAGAGAGTGTGTTTGTCTCCTGAGAGACGCCTTCATTAAACTCTGTGCCCAGAAATGATTGTGAAACGGATGCAGCTAAACTCGAGCCAGTCGGTTTCCTGCTTTGCTCGTTCCAGAGTCGAGCTCTGTCTGCGTGTGCTGTCAGTGTTATTGTTGTTGTTGCCCGCTCCTCTGCCTGCCTGCCTGTCTGTCTCTGTGTTTCAGCTACGTGCCTAGACAGGTAGATCACGGTGATGACACAGGTAGGTCAGTGCTGCAGTCTGTCGCTGTCACTGACAAAGAGATGAGATGTCTTCAATCAGACAAAAATGTGTATATTGTTTATATCCTACACCAAATATGCTTCTTAAGGTCAGAGTTTTAAACTAAGGATACCTTACATTTTTGGCTTGTGTCAAAGCAGTAACTAATTGCAACCCCTTCTTATCACATGTTTAATACAGTGTGTAATAACAACATTTCTGAATGAAATGAAAGAAACGCAAAAAAAAAAACACAATTTGTGCTGGAGAACATGTTTTTTTAGTTCTTTTGTATTCTGTTAATCCACGTAACAGCTGACCTAGAAGTAGATTGATTTTAAACAAGTTTTAACAAGTTTTGTGATACTTGTTATTATTGGGCGCTGGAGACGGCAGCAACCTCCTGACACAATGCCATGTTCACATATCACACTGCAGGTCAAGGTGAATTGGGCGATGTGTGGTATGCAGTTGGGCGTAGTAATACACAATGAGACACCAGCTCACATTTCTCTTGTGTAAATACAGCGGTGGCGTGGTTTGGTGGCGACAGCAGGAATGTTGCCACACAGAAACCAAACACATCCTCCACCTGAATTTTTTTAACCTTTTCCTGGTTTCTTCTCAAGCCGACGCTCCGCCCTGCCGGCTCCTAGAGGGAGCAGGAGGGGGAACCCGGAGCTCTCTCCCTGTTTATGTGCTAAAAATGTGCGTGAGTGTTCATGCTCTACTTACACTTGTTGTTCTTATGTAAACATCTACCAGCACACAGCAGCACACCTGACCTCCACTCGCACACACACACACTCACTGTTGATTACATTAACTGCAGACATCATTAGTAGAAGCACGCACTGTTTGATAAAGAATTAAATACCGAAACAACATCAGGCTTGTTTGAGTTGTTACAAAGGCGGAACGGAGGTTCCTAGAAAGCAGATTGCCTCATTTCTCTTTTCTGTACATCTACATAAACAACTATGACTGCATTATTATAGAAAGAATATGCAAAATATAGTTTCACAGTTGAAAAGCTAAATAGCTTTTACTCTACTTCAAACCAATACATTTGTCTCAGTGCAGTGTTTTTCAGAATAGTAGTGACTCTTTTTTTTTTGGGTCAACTATTTTGTAAGCTATGCACAGGATGTGTAATCTCTTCCATTTGTTTTCAAGTACACAAAGTCTCATAACTGAATAGTTTGAAATCTACCTTTACATGCATGGACAGCTGTTAACTCTTTGTGTGAAGCCACCTGTGATTTTCATATTTGTCCAGGTAGCAAACATTGTGTGTTGATGCAGAATCTTATACCTACTCAGGCATTGTGTTTTGGTAATTACAGACACATGCCTTTAAGATTTAATAATAGATTTAAATGATAAAGTTCTTCTTCCTCCTTGAAAGGTCCGATCCCGACTCACAATGTCTGATTTTTTTCCCTGTCGTCTTATCTTATGTTTGTCTGTGTTCCCAGAGATTGTCAGTTTTTAATTGCAGTCGAATGGTGCACATTAGGGCTGTCACTTTTTATTTAGAACTCAGAATACCATTCACATGTGAGGAAAGTGTTCACTGTGACGACAGGCCGTTGCTTTGTGCTGCAGCCGAAGGGGGAAGGTTTATAAAATGCACTCTCACTCTGATTTGTTGCTGCACTGTTGCCTTCTCAGTAAGTCAGACAACTGTTGTAAGTGTAAAATAGGAGAAAGTAGTGAGCCGTGAACCGATAAATCCTGACACCAAACAGTTAGAGATAATATGTGGAAGCATTTCATACGTCACACCGGAGCAGGAAACATTGCAAATCCCCTCATGAAACATTACAGCAGCAACAAATGTGAAGTCACCTCTGAGTGTCCTTACAATCAGACTGAATTGCCATTTCATAATCACTTTAAATTGATGAAGACATAGTAGATGATGATTCAGAGGTCTGGAACCAGTTAACCTGTTACTTTTTGACTCAAATTATTTCTTAATCATTCAAACTTTTCATGGAAAACAGCTGAATATCTCCAATTTGGAAACAGTAACAGCAACTCTCGTGTTAATTAATTAAATGATCTTCTATCAGGGCTTCCCTCCTAGAAATAAAACCTACTACAGTATTATTTCTTAATACAGTTTAATTGCATAGTGAGTTTCCCAGCAACCGGTGTCCAAGTGTACCAAAACAGTCCGAATGTGCTTTCAGTTCTCGTCCTAGCCTATTTTAGTCTTTCATGGTCGTACTGTATTTATCTGCGACGAGCCGGCACATGGTCGTTCTTTTTCAGCACCTCCCTGCTTCAGTTTCACATGTTCACTTCACATTCACACAGCTCCACACATTTCTCACCTCCTCAGTACAATCCCAGTCTGCTGCTCCTGACCGCCGGGCAGCCCCACCGGAGCTCAGCCGCTCCCCCGCGCCGTCGCTTCAGGAGGCGGTTTTAGTTACAACAGAGTCAGACTGTCCTGAATTAGTAACATAGTCAAACACGTCACTGATAACAGATTTCATTGCTAGGTGTTATTCTCTGTCTACTGTTGTCTGTTCCTGTGGAGACGTACTGTACATTATGAAGCAAAACACAGTGCTGACAATCCCGTTTCTTTTTAAATCATGGCTGTAGTGCATCAGTGGTGTGTTCTGTCTGAGGGCGGTGGCGTGGCTGCGGGCTGAGGGTCTGTTCAGAGCAGATATGAAAGGTTTTTCCATTATTTCAAACTATAAGCTCATTTTTAAATCTGCACAATCATGATTAGAGAGCTTCGGTTGGCGGGGTCTGCCACTTGGTTGCCAGACTATGATTGGAGGACTTTGAGGAGAGACTTTGGTAAGAAAGAAGTTTTACTGAGTTTCAGTTCTGGAGGGTTGGCACAGTATGTAGAGTTTCACTGTACGATAACATCTAATATATAATATATCTCTGTTTTATTCTATACACAAATATTATATTCCAAAGAATGAAAAATGTAGAACAAATGTTTTATCATAATTTCACAAAATATTATGTCTTATATGTTTTACAAGTATGGTACCGTAGAAAATGCTCACAGTATGATAACTGTCAGTTTTCATACCACAGTATATCATCGTATCCATACAACCGTATAGCTAACTGATACAAAACACTCCTCCTTTCCATCCATCCTCCTTTCATAAACACTCCTCCTTTCATAAACACTCCTCCTTTCATAAACACTCCTCCTTTCATAAACAAACCTCCTCCTCCATCATACAGTCTAAAACTGGCTAAATACTGATTAAAATCAGGACCCATCAGTTCAACCAGACATTTGAGGGCAGCTTTCAGTATCTGCAACGCTGGTACATTTTGGTATTCTATGCCTGTAGCACACAGGTAGAGCTCTCCTTTGTGGCTGTTAAAGTGTGATGGGAAAGAAATTACGACCAAGGCTGCAGGTTTTTAAAACCATCTTTCAGTGACTGGGTTCAGCCAGACGTTTCTCTTCCACTGATACGGGGTGGAAATAGTTTTGACACTCGAAGTGACGCTTGTTGTTGTAAGATGAATGTGCCAGTTTTAACTGCTTAACAGCGTTTTGCTTAATGTTACTAAATATGAATGTTGTTATGTACTGTGAATGGGCCTTAACGTTAGCTGGTATCCACTAATAAACTTAGGAAAAGTGGTAACATCCTGAAATGGGAACACAATCCTGTTAGTTTTGAAATGCTTACTTGTTTTGTTTTTGAGAGTCAGATGAGACGGTGGAAACTTTTCGCAGCCTGTACCACAGTGATAGCTGCTGTGTAGAGAATTAGACTCGTTCTGTCTGTAAGCACATGTTCCCTGAAGATGCTTTTGTGTCCTTTTTTGGTTCATCCTAAAATATCACAGCTTGTAGCGGAGCAGGACGGTCTCATTTATTTTCGCAGAATTTGGATCAGGAGGATCACAAGACTCCTAACCTCTGAGCCTCCCTCCACTCCCCATATACGTCTGTGCAAACCAAGTGAAAGAGCAAGGATTAAGTTCGCCCTCTTCCACTTGTCTGCTGTGAACCTTAAGCCACAGATGAACAGTGCAGTCTTTGTGCTGAATGGTAAACCACCAACCAGTATAATTTTAATTAATAAATGAAATCAGGCATTGTGGGCAAACAGAGCCAACCTCAGATGACCATAACACATGCCTTCAGGTACTCCACAATGACTGCCTTTTGTCGTCTCTTTCACCAACAGGCTCTTCTCGCTCTAATCTCTCAGAATTATATAACTGCCAGGGAGATGTGTATTGGGCAGCGCTGTATTTTTATTAACTGGCTGGCAGTCTCTGAGGCCGCCCCGAGGCTCGACCCATTTGGGAATGTTTTACACCAGTGTTCAGAGAAAGAGGTCGCGTTTATATATTTCTGTTTTTCAAGATTTTTACTGTTTTCTGAGATTAGTTTTTTGTCTTTTACAATTTAATCTTTTTATTTACCCCCATGATGCGTTTTTGTTGTCACTGTAGATGAGATATTCTTTGTTGTTGTACAGTTTTAGTTTTTTTTAACACACACACACACGTTTTAAACTATCTCTTTTGAAGTCTTGTTGCTGCGTGAGGTTTCAGGATTGTTTTTATATAAGAGACACAACAGGTATGTTTGATTTATAGGATGCTTTAAAAACCACAACTTCCTCTGTTTTTCAAAAAGGATTTCCTGTTTTCCTGCTTTCTATTCATTTTTTTAATACCCGTAGAGGATGTTATCATTTACTGTGGCAGTGTGGATGTGATTCCTCCTATTTTTTTTTTGCATTTCCAGACCACAACTTATCAAAAACAAACCCGTTCTCCTCTTTGTCCTTTAACCTTTTTCCTGGTTGGGATGCATATTTTTTTTTTTACTCTCTAATGGAGGGAGCTGCTTTGCTGTACTTCTTTCCCTCCATTTCCATAATCTCTCTGTGTTTACCTCCCGTCTTGAGGTACACATGTACGCAGCAGCAGCAGCAGAGGTGGGCGTATATCTGGACAGCTGTACTCTGCTAGCAGACTGCAGAAGCGCATCATCAAGATGCACAAACCACATCTTTTCCTCCTCCTCCTCCTCCTTTGTTCCGCCGCCGCCACCGCTACACACGTTCCACTCAACACTATCACAATAACTTTATCCTCTCCACTTTCAACATATAAACAAGCATTTCTGCCATCTTGTTTGGTGTTATCCTAGTTTCTAACAGCTATGGTAACGTATCCTCTACATGTTACAAGCACCAGCAGCAGGCAGCCAACAGGCAATGGGTCGGGCGTAATTATCTGGACATTGGGCTGTACTTTTGCCTGGTAGCTAAGACTGCAGAAGCGCGAATCATCCAAGATGCACAAACCCACAGTTCTTTTCTACTCCTCCTTCCTTCCCCTCCTCCTCACTCCTCCTCCTCTC
>NW_023339873.1:1477045-1479854 GCF_004916995.1 Morone saxatilis
CTCCTCCTCCTCCTCCTCCTCACGGGTTAGTCACCGTCGCAGGTCAGACTTTAGCCAGAAATGACAAGCAGGGTCTTGGTAAGGCACGGTGGATTACATAAATCCTGTCGTTGGCAGTGCAGCTCGTTCCTAGACGTTCAGAGGAAGACGAGGAGGGTGCAGTTTCCTCAAGGGGATCCCCGGGCAAACAGATGACGCAAGCAGGAGGATTTTTTACAATAAAGTAGACCTAGATTTTCCTCATAGCCGAAGCCACGCCCCTGCTTCAACAGATTGTTTAATGATTGACAAGAGGAATAAAACCTGGATGTACCTTGAACATGTCTAAAAATCCACATGTCAGAAACAAAAGCCTTTTATAGGAGCGTGTTCTGCCTGGCCTTCAGTATTTAGTGAGTCGAGGCTGCCTCAGACAAACACACAAGTCAGATTGAGCTGCAGATGTGTGATTTTAGGTTTTTCTGCGTGTAGAAAAACACAACCAAGGCTTTTTCTTTATGCTGTTTGTCAGCTCGGTCTAGAGGTTTTTGTATGACTGGAAGAACTCTGTGAACTTGTAGTCCAGTCAATCCAAAGGAACTCTGACGTCACCTTTTTTTAAGAGTCGTGAACAAGCATGAACAGGCGCTAACGTGGGTTTGTTCGTATCACCAACAAGTGTATAATTAAAGAGAGACGGGTTGGCAGGAGTGCGTGTTTTGTTGTCTTATAGTGCAGTTACTGTAAAGCACTCGACCTCAGATTGACTGAGAAGCCGTGTACTGTCACAAGCAGTAGTAAATATTTTAGCCTAAATTGCCATTTGAAATTAATTTAGGACACCATGTTAGCAGGGTCACGGCACACAAAATCTCCAATTTGGTACATATTTGGTACGCATTCAGTTTATTCCATCGCTCATGGTTTACATATCACATTGGACAACCGTCACTCTTTGTCAGGTGTTTCTGGACTTAAACCTGGTGAAGGTGCATTTGACAGTAATGTTTTGTTTTACCGGCTTTACAGGAATAGAAGTTGATTTCTGAACCAAACATCTGGTACCAAATGGTCCAGGTACTGTGGGACCTCTGCTGTGTATAAAACTGGAGGAATCCTGTAATGAAATCCAGAAAAAAAGGCTACAACAGTAATGCTGTTCTCACCTTCCTTAACAACTACTGGCAAACTGCCCTTGAGCAAGGCCCTCAATCTTCCAGCACCAGGCTCAGGTTGCACTCCACAGCTCCCCAATGGGACTGTACGCAATTTTGTGAACATGAAGCAGAAACATGGACACCCTGCCAGAGTGTCCCGAATCGATAGAGGTTAAATAAAAAGCCAAAAAACAGAAAAATCAAAAAGGAAATTGGAAGCATTACCTGCTTTGTTGCCTGCAGGCCTCTGTACGGTGCAAAGTTTTCTCCAAAGTAATAAACATTCATAAGAGGAAAATCGCCAGCGAGCTCCCTGGTTATGGTTGGCATAGCAACACAAAAAGCATCACATCGGCCGGTTGAACCCACCCTTCAGTGATATCCTGAATATACAGTGGGAGCTATATAATCTCATTTACATACATGTTACAGTTGCTACGTTTGTTTTAAAAGCTTCTTTTAGTGTTTCCACAGAGATGTTCGCTAAAGGAGGTAGAACAAGGAATGCAAACAGAGGAGAGAGAGAGGTGAAGAGGCTGGCGGGAAACCTGGAGGAAGGATTAGGAGTCCTTTTTAATGTTCTGTGGCAGAGGAAGAGGAGGGGAAGGAGATGGTTCCTGTCAGGCAACGGCTGAACACAAGCAGACTTAACTCCTTTGTGTTTGGGAATCTGTCCATCTCATCATTCTTTTGCTTTCTCCTCTCTTCACACGCGTCATGATGTCAGGATGATATAACAAGCGAGAAGTCTTGCAAAGATGATCTCTCTTTGAGTTGGGTTGACCTTTAACACGTTCGAGAAAACTCTGGACAGCAAACTACGTAAAACCTTTTAATCAACCTTCAGTGTTTCTTTAATCTTTCACCCCAGATTTAGTTTGGATAAAGCACTACCTTATCGCTGTGGTCAGAATACTCGCCGCTGACGTTAAAATAATGGTTATGATGGAAACGAAAGTAAAGAGTTCTAGCAGGCCAACACATTAAAACTTAAATTATCTTGGGGCCACTGCTGGTATCGTTATGTCACAGCAGGGACACTTGAACACTCGAGTAGTACAAGGAAGCGCAATATTCTCAAAATATTTCCATTACTTACACCATACTTCGCAAATAAATGCAGCAGTTTCTTTACATTTTATATCAAAGAAGTCATTAAATATCCAAAATGGAACACAGTCTTTTGGTCTGTTTATGTTTCCTATTTTTGACTATTTAATTTTCCCGATTATGATTCTCTTTGTTAAAATATATAAAAGGACAAATGATGCCACAGATTGAAACAAAAACAGAAACAAAGTCAGGTAAGGGAAGAGATCTATAAAAATTTTTGCCGTGAAGACGATTTTAAGGAGACACAAAATAGATTCAAAATCTTGGGAAGAGAGAGTATGAATTAAGACAGAAGTGTAGACGGACATAAAAACTTTCTTTAATTAAAGTTTTAGATTATCTGTATTATTCTGGGATTTATCAGTGGAAGTTCTCAGAGTTAATAGTCACTGGCTGGTGCTGTTAACCTGCTCGTGGGTCAAGGCATCGCCTCTCTTCAATCACCTCAGTGGTTGTTGACTTTGATAAAACACACCTATTTACAGACAGAAAGTGTAAAACTAATGTGCTAACACTGCAAAAAAAGTCTTGTTTCTGGGAAATGTAGTCGTTATTTCTGT
>NW_023339873.1:1479879-1488557 GCF_004916995.1 Morone saxatilis
AAAGAAAAATAAACTTAAGTATGTTTTGCATTCTTTGCATGTTTTTTGCATTAAGTAAATATATCTAACTTTGTATTGATTGTAAAAACAAGGGTTTGTATAATATCCCAGCAGAGGAACCAGGTTCTTTTCAATATTTTAAGAGTTATTAGACCACTTGCACAACTTCTCAGTTTGAGAGAAAGTCGTTTTGGTCCAGTATTGGAAATGACGCAGCTGTTGTTTTAATAAAAAATGCTTCTAGTGCTTAATATAAGATAGTCATACTTTGTATAATGCTGTAAGTATGTATGATAATTATTAATATTAGATTAAGCTCAATAAAGTGACCAAAATACTTACGTTTAAGTTTTCATTGCTTGAAATAAACACTTTAATTCAAAATAATTTTTTGCCATTTTCTTCCAGTTTTAAGGTCATTACAGTATTTCAGTGGTTAGATTTTTATTTTTATATCATCTTTAAGAATATTTGGTTTCCAAAAGGGCTGTTTTTTTTGCAGTAAAAACAATAAGACATTCAAATTAAGGCAGAAACCATGAATGCATTTTGTATGACGTTGAAGTCTGTAGTTGTTGTTGTTGTTGTTGTTGTTGTTGTTGTTGTTGTTGTTGTTGGGGTTTTTAGAGGTGCTAATAGGCAGATATCCAGATAGTATTACCTCTGGAGTCCATAACTTCTGCTACACTGTAAAAACCTGATGAGTTTGAGGGAATAGATTAACTTAAATTTATTAACTCCCAACAATTTAAGCAGGAACTTTTTTTTATTTGAGTTCAAGTAACTCATTTATTAAGGTAAATTAAGTTAATTGTACTTAAAACTATATAATTACACTCACATTTAAAATGTTAACAGAGATTATCTAATTTAAAAAAAAAAGTTGTATTACTTAATTGATTATCAAAATGGTAGCCAATTTATTTTGGGGTTTACGTTTTTGTAATGATATAAAGTCAGTGTAAAGAAAACGAGTCAATGAAACAAACTGGAATTATATTACCAAAACCTAAAATACTGCAAACTTTTAAATGAACTCAAAACAACAGAGTTATTACTTCAACTGTTTAATTAATGATATTCAGTGACTCAAATTATTAAAATATGCTGTTAGGATTTACAGTGCTGCATTTCCATTTGTTGTGTACTTTCATTACAACGACAACCAGTTCAACAGTAAAATATGTTTTTGAAACTTGAAGAAGTATAATTATACTGTAACATAACAAGCAGAAACACATTTCTGCTGCTCTCATCCTCAAATGTATTGTGAAAACTTTCAGCAGTTTGACTGTTGGAGACATTTGCTTGTTTGTAGCTGGAGGGGAATCAGCCTGATGGGCTCCTCGAGGGTCATATTACCCAGAGTTCATACATTTATACATTAAGCACAAACTTTGAATTTGATCTTGAAGAAGATAAAAATGACAGAAAAACAAGCCTGTAATTTACTGGATGTATTCAGTCTGCGGTTGCTTTGTAATCTGATAAATTGACTTGAATTGAAGATAAAAGCTTTATTTTGAAATAATTACAGAGAACTGTTGAATATAACATGGCTGCTGTGTCGCCACCAGTATGGGGATTATCGTGTTTTCATAAATCTTTGAAAACCAGTTAAATCAACTGGGAAACGCTTGGGCACTAATTTACAATACAAGCTTTTCTTTTGGAGACCAATCAGTTCAAACTCCTTCCTCTGTCTCCTCCTCTTCATGCTGCTTAGAAAAACAAGCTGCCAACTGGGAAAACCCGTTCACGTCACACCCCTCGGTCATAATTACACGTTGGATATTTAGGAATTTTTTATCTGGCTCCACATCTGCCACCCAGTTTTATTAGCTCCAGAACCGCATCAGCAGATGACAAAAATGCCACCAAATGGCTTTTATCCGCAGTATTGCAGACAGATTTACTTATGCAATGTGACCAACGCTGGCTGAAGATTGTTTTTGGTTGATTTAAGGTTAAGAAATAAAAATGTTTTGGGTGTTTTAATGGGTTAAACGGAAACTGCAAACAAGGTTAATTATTACTCTTTTTATTATGAATTTTGAGGTTTTATAAAACAAGCATGACCTCATCCTCATATAAAGTCAGTGGGCGGAGCCAGTTGGGGAAACACTAATGAGCATGTGCAGTGAAACACGGAAGTTACGTTTTTTGGCTTACGGGCTCAGCAAGTGCCTGGGCACCATCTTTGAGTCTGTTAAGTTTCAGTTAACTTTGTACAGAAACATCCAGTAAAAATGTCTTTCAGAGAAACTGAGAAAGTACTTTTATACTTTGAGTACATTTCGGACATTTTCTTCTTAAATGTGACACTCTCAACCTCTGAAGCATCTTTTAAAAGCCCTTGGTCGTGGCCTCAGTTGTGTCTCTGAGAATGAACTGACCTTTGTTTCTAACGGGAGTCTTTTGCTTGTGGCGAGGGCGAGGCCTGTGTTACGGAGAATGGCAGGAATGTCATTGTCATGTCTGCACTCGTCTTCCTCAGCTCACGTTTGTGTCGCTGCTCGTAATCTCTCTTCAAGTCTCCTGTTTCCATTTTTTTCCATTACTCTCATCTGTTTTTCTCCATAATCAACCCCCAGTGATTATTTCTTCTGTCACTTCTTTCCACCACTGGACCGAACAACAAGTACTAAAGTGTGTTTATTTTGTCTGTGCTCTTTTCAAAAGAAAGATGTGCTTGCAGGAGTCAGTGGAGTGCTTTAAAGAATATAAAAGAGGAACAAGAAAGGGATTTAAAATGCGCATGATTACAAAGAATATGTGGTTAAAAAAATCGACAATTAGAGGAAGGCTTTAAGACTCTTGAAAGAAGAAATAACTTATTCTTCATTTTACAAAAGTTTATTTAATAAGAAATAAAACCCTTGATCTATTAAACACACCCAGAAGTTTGTCTGCGTATGAGCAAACTTTATGGCACTAAGACTGTACTTGTTAGTGTGTTCATGCGTAATACACATATAATATTGTGCAAATATACGTTTGTGATTAAGGCTTCAACAATTATTTTCTCAATTAATCCATTAATCCTTAATGGAAAAATTATCATCGCAGTCTAAAAAGTCTAAAAAATCTAAAATATCAAATAGAAATTTCTGCTTTTTCCTGGACAAAACGAGACATTTGAATTATAATTTGATTAAAAGATCGCCTTTTAATGCCAAATGAAAGGACAAAGAAACTCTTTTATACCAAAACCAAACATTAATTTAGCAATAAAGTTACACTTCTGCACGATAAAATCTTCAAAATTGAGTTAAATTTCAAAACATCTTCAGAGAACTGGGAGGAATTCTTGTTGATAGATACAATAAACCATTTAGACATTTTGGAAGTTTTGAAAGGCTGCAAGGACCCAAACACGAGGAGGAGCCATCACTAAGATCAACAAAATGACTGCTACTGTACATTTTTATCTCCTAACAGACAAACAAACACGACGGAGTCTGTTAGATGTCCCTTTGCTGCCGCTGTGTAAACTCTTTAAAACTGTTTAAATGACAAATGGCTTCAGGGCTCAGGTCACCTCTCTGACCTTTGACATCTTTGTTATTTACCTCATTACGTTGTTGGTGAACTTTCCTTTCTCTTCCTCGGATGTTTTGTCTGCTGATGCTTTTATCAGCGGCTGAAAAATGTATCACAGTTTCTGTGATAAGATTCAGTGATTCAACAAAAAGATATTTTTACAGCCGATGTTGACTCTGCAGTCGCTCCCTGACTCACTCAATGCTCCTCCGAGGTTTCATAAACACTAATATGGCCAAGGAGGTTTAATATTGTGCAACAGTTTCATTAAAGTTGACTGCACTGTAAAAATGTGATCTACACTGTAATAAAGTGTAAAAAAAAAAGTTATTTTTAACTCCAATGTTTTGGATATAATCCGTTTTAATAATTTTTAGTAACACAAATTCAATTATGTAAGTTAAAAAACGTCCCTGAATAGGTCCTTTTAACTTTCAGCTCCGTCTTCATACTTGTTGTCCTTTTACCTTCTTCCTCTGTGGGTTCAACCTCCAAACAGAGAGAGTGTGTGTGTGTGTGTGTGTGTGATGTGATTACATCATCCTGAAAGTGTGTAATGAATGAAGCAAAGATCCTGTCGATGAATGATACTGAAAATCACAACTATTTTTGTAATTTTTACTTTCTCCTCTAATTTCATTGCAAGGGCTTTTCTAAAGTTGCGTTAAGCTTCAACAATCCCAAACAAAACTTGCAAAATCCTGAAAGGAACTGAAATATTGAGGAGGAAGATTATCATCCAACCCTTAGTACCCGGGCCCCAGAAAGCGTTCCCCTCATGGGATAATGTCTGACAGCCCTGATCTCGTCTCCACAGAGAAAACAAAACATACATTTTATTTTTCATGTATTTTTAGCTCATGGAAGTCACTGACGAACATTTATTGTCAGTTTTCATTAACGATGTGTTCCACAATAGAAGATATAAAATCAGCAGAGACACGGTGCTGGTTAACTGTCCTTTAATAATCACATGTCAAAAGTATTTAATCTCTTATCTCAGTTTGAACGCAACTCCTCACATTCACTGACAATTAATCTGGTTTATTCTCAGTGTTCATCCCGTAAACACGTCTGATACCACAGACTGTTTGAAGACTGAAGGTCGTCATCTGCTCTTCTAATCGCTGTTTTTCTGTCCTCAGGGTCGAGTCACCGTACTAAAGAAGTTCCTGCACGCTGCTGGTGAGTCTCTCTGAACTTTTTATAATGAGCAGATAAAAGCAGGTTGACAGACAGACAGACAGACAATGTGTCAATGTGAACACATGATTCAATAAGTTAGAATGAAGTCAGGGATCTGATGAGCTGATGTAATGGGTGTGTGTGTGTGTGTGTGTCCTCCCAGCGTACTGTACATTGTACTTCATTACAGTAATTACTGGCTGCACGATTCAGGGCCGGCTTCTGTTGCGGAGCCGGGGGCCTCGGGATCCTGCAGCTCTGCCGCTATAGGAGCATGTGAACGGCCTTAAAGGAAGCTATTAATAGACAGATAATCACACAGGACACTGTAATCCCTCTACAGAGACACAGAGAGAGCACAGCTAACCAGCTCGGAGCAGGTCGAGAGAGTACCAGTGTGAATGTGGGAGAGAGAGAAAGAGAGAGGCTCTGTGTGTGCGTGAAAGTGTGTGTGACTGTACTTAAGCGTATGAGAGACAGCGTGTGTGTGTGTGTGTGTGTGTGTGTGTGTGGTGTGTGTGTGTGTTGTGTGTGTGTGTGGTGTGTGTGTGTGTGTGGGTGTAGCCTAGAATACCCAGAAACTACCTTCATACACATCAGCAAGGAAAAACCCTGGAGTGGAAATGCAACCAACACAAAAAACAACACAACCACACACACATAGAACAACACACACATACAGAAAACACACACACACACACACACATATATACATAACAGAGCTGCCCTTGCTGTGATGCTGTCAGTCATCAGGCCTCTACTAACACACATCAAACCTACTGATGAGTGACACACTGATAATGATTTATTTATTTATTTATTTAAAGTTGAACAACTTTCTGATGAGACCTTTAACGTCCTCAGAAAATACATTAACGCAGGCTTATCGATGTCTATTTGTTTATTGGACTAACTGGGTTTTTTCTACAAATTGGCAGGAAAAAAAATGAAAAATGCTCTTAAAAAAATCTGACAAACAAGTCGAAAAACCCAAAGATTTCATAAAGTGATAGAAAAAACAGAGAAAAGCGGAAAATCCACAAATCTTTAAACTTTATTTGATCTGTATTTCATTAAAGTAAATACAGATAGGCCTTACACAAGTGTAAATGTTCTGCTGTATGGTGACCTTCAGTTAAAACTCAGTATATTGTTGTTGGGGGTGTGAAGTCAAGATAACGGCCACAAAAATAGCCTATGAATTGTTCAGGCAGTCACTAAGAAGAACGTCATCGTCGACATTTGGTCTAAACAAGTCAGAAAACGAGTTTCCTAATCCAAAGTTCAAACAGCTTGTTCTGTCCAACTAACAGTCCAAACCCTAAATATATATTCAGTTTGCTCTCATAGAAGACGAACAAACAAGCAACCATTCACATTTTAACTGTTACCGATTCATTTTCTGCCAAATCTTTGTGAATTTCGGACTTAAAAATGATTAAATCGATCATCAGATAACTTTAAATCTACTACTAATTATTAAATATGTTCTTTCCCTGAAGTAAAATGTGTTTCATTAAAACATGATTAGATTATCAGGAGTGAGGGGATACACTGGACAAGTATCTGTTACCTTAGAGGGAGACAATCCCAGAAAATGATTTTTAATCTACTGATTGTGATCAGAGGTTTCATTATAGTTCACCTCAACGCAGCCAATGTTTCCTCTTCAGAAGCGATTAAAACGCACACCGAGGACAACAGGACACATTAACTAGTTAAACATTCAAAGATCTTTTGCACTTACTATACTGCGAACCCTCAATGTCAAACCACAGAACACCTATACGGTTTGGTTTTTATGGTGTTAGTGCTGGTTGCTCACGCTTATACCAAGAAGAAGAAGAAGCAGGAATAAAAGCAGAACAGGGAATAAATATACCAGCCCTCGAGCAAGGTGCTGACAGTTGCCAAGGCAACCAGGTTCTTACAAATCACAAAAAACTCTGTATGTCACTGGGAAGGACAAAAAAAGACAAAACCAAGAAAAATACAGTTAGCCAGACCAAAGCAACATGACATAACATTAACATGTATGACTAACCGCATAAAAACACCCAAATCTGCTCACTTTAAGATAAATAAACGTCATATTTGAATTAATTATGATAATCTCCTCTTTAAAAGTCGCTCAAATTGTCGCACTGACCGCAGCAGTTTGTCCTGAAGACCTAAACTGAAGCTCTTGCGTGTTTAAAAAAGTACCCATATCACTGGGGGCATTTACTTCTACCATCCATCTTTATCCCCAAATCCATTTAGCTGGTACAAATGTGATCTTTTTTAATCCAGCAGCCGATGTGGGCAGTGCATGAAATCAGGGCTGAAGCGAGTGTTTGGAGGTTGCTGATCCACTCTGTCAGTCTCTGTGTGCATTAGCCAGCCATCGTTCTCAGGATGATTACGGCTACGTCACAGCAGCGACTTCCTGCAGCGGTGTATTCTGGGGGAATGAGCGGCGATAGAGGACGACTGTTAACTATAAAAGCATCACTACTTCCTATGAAGTAAAGCGGTTTCATATCAACACGACTATTCTGAGATGCTTTATGAGTGCGGCCCCGGCCTGTGGAAACACTGATGCTCTGCTCTGGCTTCAGCCTCACCCTGGTTTTCTCCTTCCTGCCGGTTCTGTTCTGTTTCTCAGCTTTGGAAGAGACTCATCTGGACTCCCTTGGCAGAGGAAGAGAGGAGTTGCTGCCGCTTAATTAATGGTGGAAAAAAGCTTAACGACTCGCAGCACGAGAGGGAGAGCGAGCAGTCGGATGGCTCACCACAGGAACTCCTTTAAGTTAGGCTAATTACATAACAGCATCAACCTATTGAACACAGGGTCAGGATCCAGCAGCGTGCATATGCATGCGTCCATTTTCGAGAAAGGGTAGCTTGTAAAATGTGTTGTTCTAACGTTGTTTAACATGATTTACAGATCTTTAAACACAAGGACTTCCAGATTACGTCAGCCGCTGATTATTTTAGTAGCCAAACATGATGCAGACCCGCTCCAAAGCTGCAGCACTGAACTGTACTGATTATAAAGTGACGGCATTGTTTTTGTATTATGGTTTACTGTATATTGTAAGTACAGGAATCATTTTGGTGTTTTGGTACTTTTGTTTTTGTTTGTTTTTATGTTTGTCCTCCTGACTGCAACTCAAGTTTCCCATCTGAGATCATTAAAATGACTGAACTGTAGTTACTTAACGGCCTGTGGGCGTACCCATGTTGACGCTGTATAAACAGGTCATTCCTTCTTAAGGTAAATAAAAATAAATAAATGGGTTTGGAAACGGAGAATGAGAGCACGAGTCGATCCTGCACAGAACTCTTCAGTCTTACTCCTGCAAAGAACCGCGACTCGAGACAAAAAAGAAATACTACAAACACTGCCAAGAGGGTATGAGGTTCTCTATAGGCAGCACTTAAGTGGAGAGAGTGTAAAATTTTACAGACGATGACTCAGCTGGACACGGTGTTCTTGAGAATGACGGGTTCTGGCCACAAACTGGGGCCTTCATCACTTTACACAGTGCATATAGGAAGGTAGGTTTTTCAGCCAGCTGCAGAGTTTAAGCAGGTAGGTAAACGCTCGAAAGAAAGGCAGCAATTAAACGCAGTGGGAAAGTATCTTTGTCACCAACACTGATTTGTCCAGAAAAAATGGGTTAAATTCTGCACTTTAGTTAAATTAATGAAATGATTTTGTCAAAAGAGACTTATAATAAGATAAGTGCATTCAAACTAAGGCTGCACGATATGGTAAAAACAATATTTTGTAATTATTTTGACAGATATGATTCATGATTAGTCTGTGAGTGATCATGTTTGCGTCACAAATGTAATTTGGCAAATGTAACAAACAATTAAAATCATGACGATGTGAATATTTTTGGCATCTGTACCAAACAAACATGTTTTCTTACATCTGGAGAACAAGTTTTGTAGGTCAG
>NW_023339873.1:1488657-1488815 GCF_004916995.1 Morone saxatilis
TGGAGAACAAGTTTTGTAGGTCAGAGTATCTCTGCTGCACTACAGTGACTCATTATAATGCTGCTTTCTCACACATTTTACCTTCATTTTGCTAATATTTAAATTAACAGTGCAGCCTTAATTCAAACCACATAGTTATCATCCACAACTGGAAGTTT
>NW_023339873.1:1488920-1491974 GCF_004916995.1 Morone saxatilis
CCAACCTGGAGGTCTGGACCCCCATAAAGTCTTACAAGATAAACCTTAAGGGTCGCTAGATGAGAACAAGACGGAAAGCAGGGAAAGGAGATCTTTATTATCCAGAGTTAAACTTATTTTCCTCAAGTTTCTGCAAGTAGACGGATATTTGAAGCCAAAACAATCAGAAACCACCAGCTGGAAGCATAGTAGTAGTTTCTGAGAGATAATAGGGTACATTCAGATTTCAGCGGACGGACTACAACATCTAATTTTTACAGTTATTATGATGCGTTTCATTTTGCCGATGCTGCGGTCAGCCTTCTCTTTTAATAGTGGAAAAAACTTCACCGCTGTGCTTCACTATTCTTAGGTTATACGGTTCTACACACAGAGCTGCAGAGATTTCAGTGGAAACACTAAACTCTAGGAAGGTGTAAGCTGACCAGGCGACTCACTCTTAAAGAACAGTCCACACACACACACACACACTCAGTGTAAAGGGGAAAGCCCCCTGTCCCTAAAAGTGAGTGTGTGTGACCGGGCGGGCGGGCTTGAGTTACGGCAGGGAGAGCGAGGGAGAGAGAGTGAGCAGCTCCAACAGATGGACTCAGTGACTGGACCCCCCCTCTCTGCCTGAAGGTCAGTTTGTAGGATACTATGTTCTGGCTATGACGATATTATGCGTGTACACACACTCGCAGGGTTCTCCAGCATCACAAACAGCCGTCATAAAGGTATAAACAGTCGGGGTTAAGGTGTACCGGAGATTAGTGGAACAATTAGGCAGACATGCAGGGTTATTGATGGAGGGATGTCAAGGCGCTGTGGGTGTGACCTTTGCTCTCCTCGCCGCTGGTGGCTTCTAATTAACCTTATTCACCCAGAGAAAGGTCCTGCTCGTCGGCCGCACCCTGGTTCAACTTACCAGAACAAGCAAGCAGTCTTTTAGGGTTGGTCACTGACGGGCGGGGCTTAATGGTGCTTTATCAGTAGTTATTAAGGAAATGCTTTAAAGGTTTTGCCGCTTCCTCGCCTCTAAAAGGAGGCGTCTTAGTGGTCGAATTGTTGGAAGATCTCGCTTTATGTATGTAGGAGCAGATGATGAATACATGAAAGTAAAGCATGGATTAATACATAGTACGATGTTCTTTGCAGGATATTGCCAAAAAACATATGAGTTCATGAGTCGATTTGGGCGATTTAATGAATATATTTGGTACTGTGGTTGTTTTTAAAATGTTTTTTGTTATTTACACATTTTAAAGGTCTGGTCGCCGATTATTGGGCTGACAATGACAATAAGGTTTGAGAATATCGCCCACCACTATATGAGATTTTGTTATCTATTATTTAGTTATTGCAAATGCTGAAAGCCGAACCCTTATTAGATGCAATAAGAGATACAGATTTGATTAAATGTTTCCAAACCTCAACCCCAGTAAATCTGACTCTAACATGTTTTCAGTGAGACTAGATTTTCTTTTTGATCTGCCAACATGTTGCCAACCAAACGCATATCAGAAGGAATGAAACCACCTTTTTATGCCTTGTGGATTGAAATGTGTTGAAAGAGAATCTGGCTCTTCTTTTAGGGACTTTAATGTAGCCTGGGAATGTATGTGGATCCATATCTAGCTTCAACTTTCAGCCAAACTTTGAGCTTACATCTGTGGGAAAAAGTCACACATAGAAGCACGTCCATCACAATTGAAACTGTGCATCATGTTTCCTGTCGAGGACAACAGTTTCCCAGCAGCCACTGCTGTCTCTACTGGGCCTACAAGCCCCAGAGGTTAAACATTACATAAAGGATTACGGAGAGAAGAGACGATAAACGCTGACTGTCATAACATCTGTTCTGGTTGGTCTCTGCAAATAAAAAAAAACACGCAGGACAGACGTGACCCGGCAACATGTCATCAGCTGTCGACGCAGATCTCCACGGGAAGCTGGCACACGCCTGACTGTTGACATTCACATGCATGTACACATGTACGCACATATGGCTGCTGCAGCGTCCGATGTCAGTCACACAGCACAGTACGAAGGTCTGCGTGCACGTTCAACTGTGTGTAACCAACCTTTTTTAGTTTATGAATTTATTTTTATTCTGATAAAATTGAAAGAAGACAAATTATTTTGCTGGTGTGTAACTGAGATGTTTTTATCTAATTATCATTCTGCATTCACTAGAGCTGTGACAATCAGTTGTCAACTCTTTTAACTACTATAATCAGCTATTTTGATGATTGATTAATTGTTATGAGTTGTTGTGAAGACATTCGAGGACGTCATCTGGGGCTTTGGGAAACAACATTTTTCACAATTTCCTGACATTTTATAAACTAAACGACATTCAAAGTCTGAATTTTCATGCCGTTTTCTCGGAAGAGAACAAACAACCGATTGTGGACAGCCTTTCCGTCTTTGGATACCACGCCATCTTAACAGGGCGACAAACCGGAGGATAAATGTCAGCACCACAATACTAAAAATGAACACAGAGTCGTCCGTGTTTCCCCCGAACGAGCCACAGCTCCATTATGGCGTCACTGTGAGGATGCAGCCGCGAACACAGGAACAGATACATGAATACGAGAGAGCAAAGCGGACTGCACCAGTCAGAGCGAAAACGGCCGTAACCACGGCAACCGAGTCAAACAGTCAACAACACGCTGAACACCGGATCACAGTGCAGCGAAACTGCAGGGCAATGCAGAGCTCCTCGGCTGCAATTACCTTGAGACTGACTAATGTATTTATTTTTTTTATTAATGCACTAATTTAATCTATGAAATGTCCATCACAAGTCCCCAGAGTTCGTTCAGAGTTAGTTCAAACCCAAAGGTATTTCAGTTACGATGATATAAAAGACGGAAAAACTGCAAATGTTTGACATTTTTGCCATTGTGGACACAAAACAGACTCAAGAACTCCTCTGTCCCTCGTACCATCACACTCTCCTCAGTCCTCACTCGGGGGGAGGAGGAAATAAGGTAAAGAGGACAGAAGGGAAGGATTGTAGCCACTCACTGTGCAATAATAATCTACTCACATACATACCTGGACACT
>NW_023339873.1:1492074-1496893 GCF_004916995.1 Morone saxatilis
GACAATTATGGGATTATGGCAAATGTTAAAACATAGTGTAATTTAACAACAGTAAAACTGATTCAGTAATGGTCGTTTACAATCCAATATCTAAGTTTGTCAGCATTAGCCACCATTAGCTTCTGGTCAGACCAGACAGTCAGGCTTTCATATGTTAAGAGGAATAATGCATTACTTCTTCTTTAATAGGAAGTATAGTCTTGCTCTCAGGTATGAATCAATTATCAAAACTATTGGCCATTAATCTTCTGTTGATCTATTTAGTTAAAAACAAAACAGTCTGATGGCATCATGTCAACTCTGAGCCAACTCAGTCTGATGTATTTGCAATGATCTGGTTTTGAAAGTGTACTGCAGTAGCTTTAGACTTCAGATACCAGGCTTGTTATTGTGCTGAAGTCAAACTCTGGTATCGTGGAAACACTGCAGCTCAGCGCTGACAGCTGCATACTCATATCAAGTCCCAGTATTCACAGAGCACAGTACTGCACGTGTCGGCCCAGTACAGGTTAACAGGGCAGGATTTGTGTAATAGAAGAACTCCAACATATAAATATATATTCATGACCCAGATACGAACTACCCATGCCCCTATCGCCATGTTCTCAGGTCTCATATAAGCGTCCCTGCAAGGCGCCAGGTTGCTGTCAATCATTAACACAAGCAGTCGTCCTGGGTAAACTTTGCTCCCAGCTACTGTAGCAAACAACATGGCAGATGGCAGAGCTGTGGAGGCCCGAGTCACTTTCACTCTGGTGTTTAAGTAACAACGTGTCACAGGTACTAAATGTCTGAATTACATCTGAGACAAACCATAAGACTCTTTCAAGCTCCCATTGAGCACAAACTCCAGGAAGTATGATCAGTGCTTCTCTAGCGATATAACAAAGGCCGATGTCTTCAACCGGCAAGAAATGTCTGAGGACATAAGAGTTTTCTTTAAATTATCTTTTGAGATGTAACTGAAAATAAGGCTTTTTGCATTAAAAGATTAGAATTTTACACTTAAACAATAATCAGGTGCCCAAGTGGTTCCTCGTGTTCTTATCAGCTATTAAAGGATCCCTTCCTAGTGTTTCAATGTAAGCAAAATCCACAGTCCTCCTCCTGAACCAAAATGCACACAAAAGTTGATTTGACATTAATAAAGTGTATAATAATTAGGAAGGGATGTCTTAATGGCCATACAGGCACCTGTTGTGAACCTTGGAGCACCCTGGTGTCCTTTTCTCTGAATTAGTGTCCAGATTTAGTTTTTTCTTGCAGGAGTCTGGTATTAACACTCATCGGGGGTTAGGGGTTAAATTCCCTGTACAGTTTGATGAGTAAACATACCATAAAAACACCACCCACCCCTCCAGTGCGACGGTTTCTCTTCCTGCTGGTTGCGTTGGCGGATTAAACGCCCCCGTGAGAAGACATCATTATAAAATAGTTTTATAAATTACGGGCCAGTCTGATACAAAAACAGAACGTATATTTAAAGGGTTTTATCTGTTTTACCTGCAGCACTATGCAGTGAAGAGAACTATAAATGCTATTTCACCTGTTCACTTACAATCAAGTGGTGTATGCTTCTAAAATGTGAAGACTTTCTTTGGTTTATACAGATGTCAGGAAAATAACGAAAAGGCCTTTAAATCAATTAAAAATTAAAACCTGTAACTCCTCACACTGGAGATACTCAAACTGATACTAAAATTTGGCGTTTTTATTTGATAAACTGTTAAAAAAAATTGGATTAATAGAGTAACAGAACTGTTTCAGCACTGATTTAATATGGATGGACACACAAGAAAAGTCCTTAAAAACTTGCTATTATTGTGTCTGGGTGCAAGATATTAGGTATAATTTGCACCCTGGATTAGAAAAAGCAACAGAAACTACATATAGTGTCTGTAATAATTTAACAATAACTGTAGACGTAAAGATAAACTGAAGGATTAAATATTTCAACTTTTATTCCTCAGTAATGACAAAACATTTCACTCACATGACCACATTTTATACCCTTGTAGTCTGTAGATTTTAATATTTAATTTGCCATAATACTGAGACATTAGTATCCACATTGGCAGGGTAAGCAGTGTTTGTCACTGCCTGGACAGACTCTCAAATAACTGACAGGTCACAGGTTTGAACCCCCAGACAGCTGATGTGTCACGTCAAAAGTTTCCTTGAGTAAGACGCCGTTTGGAGAGCATCAGCTCAACATCTGACCCAGTAAAAGCTGCTCTCTGAGGCGGCAGCAGGTAGGATCATCTGCGACGGTTCACACAAAGGCAGCGTTCACGAGTCCAGGTGAGCGGGCCGGGCCGCTCGCAGGACTCACATAGCAGGAATTCCACCACTGAATCGAACTCAACACAACACAGGAGGCACCTGTCCTTCACCTCGGCTCAATCACCGCCTTCTGCTGCAGCGACACGTGCAGGTTTGTGTGCGGTCAGGAGAAGATGCGTGTCCATCAGTACACGCTCATCTCCACCGCCATGAACTGGATTAGGGTTGGTTTCGTTCACATTTTAATGATTAGGGCTGAACATCAACACCTATTCTAATGTTTCTGGTGTTGGCTTACATTTCCCAGAGCACCAAGAATCAAAAAAGTACCAAAAGTCACAGCCAGGTTTACTTATTCTTTGATTGGTTAAAAAATCTGAATTCTGCCAATTTCAAAATGTTTACTCTTAAGTAAGAATTTATATGCACCGAGTTTATGTTCTCGTACTTTATAAAACTACTCCAATACCACTTTACAGCAATGTGACGTTTAATAACCTCTCGTTCGTCAACCAGGTAGTGTGGGGAAAATGAAACATGCTTTCAAAATCATTGTTAGAACTTATAGTATATACTCTAAAAAAGTGGTATAGGTGTATTCATGCTCTTAAGTTCTTAAGACTGATTTGTCGGTTTGGCTTCTTAATGAAAAGACTTTACTTAATTACAGTTGCATTCAAGAGCAAAGTTGTTGTTTGTGATGGATTTAAAGTTTAAGTGTTTGCACTAACCAAGATATCTGCTGCAATGGAGTTGAAGTGATTGATTCATTGATTAGTGAAGTGAATCAACAACTGTGATAATCATTTAGTTCAGTTAAGAAGCAAACATTGTAAACATGGTTTGGGTTTTAGACTGTTGGCTGAACAAGACATCGAAAGTCAAACGTTCTTTTAGACTAAACAATTAATCAAAAGGCATAACTGATAAATTATTAAAAGTGAAAAATAATCAGTAGTGGCAACCCTATGTTGTAAACATTGTACTTGTGTACTGGCACATGCTCAACAACAAAGAAGATGGAAGCTCAGCAGGCCCAAAAGAATCAGAATCAAAAGGTTTCTCACTGAGTCTCCGGTTCTTCTTCGGAACTGGTTCCAATTCAGAACAGGTTCGACAGCGAGCCGCAGACCGAATCCACCCTCGGAGAACGTCAACACTCGCTCGAATACGAACCAACACATTCTTCCGCATGGAATCATAAAGATAAAACGTACTCAATCCACCAGTGAACTTTCCATTCTCCTCTCAGCCAGTAAAAACACTCGTCTTCTGTTACCATTCCCAGTCCATTTTTAAGTCCACCTTTCCATCTGCCTCACACACAGATGACAGGCTGGGCCGGCTGGTGGCAGCGACAGCCCTTGACAGCAGAGGCTAACTTTAACACTCAATGCTCCACACACACACACATATACACACACAGACACATACATGAACACTGTCACTCACTTTATCAGGTTTCCACTCCCTGTTGGGCACCAAAGGTAGAAAACGGCAGTCATGAACGTTGCGGTGTGAGCAGATTTGAGCCAAACATGTGGACAACAGACGTTTAGCTGACCCACGCTCCTCTTGTGGCTTGTTTGTAGCAAGTGGGGCTGGAAAAATGTAAAGAGACACCTCGTGGATCGGGTTTCTCCTGAGGGGAGGACGTGGAGGGGAGGGAAGAGGCAGCGTGTCGGTGGGCTTCATTGGCCAAACACAGACCAGAGGAAGCCGCAGAGAGAGAGAGACGGGGCGGGCTGTGCAGCATTGTACATCTCAGCCACTCTTTCTATTTTTTGCGGCTTTCTTTTTTTAAAAGCCTGCTGCCCGGAGAGGTCAGAGACACATCAGTCCTCCTACACGAGGTGGACGCTCCACCACATGAGGATTAGGCCCACTTCAGGCCGGGTGGCTGCTGAAATCAGATAGGTGCTCCAGCACGCTGTGTTTGTCATGTTTTTCCCCCCATTTATGCCACAGCGTGTGCGATAGGAGAGGATCGATTGTGAGACGTCACAGCGGCTAACGTCAGCACGGAAGGAGAGGAGACCTCCAGGAGAGCTGGGAGGAGGAAAACACTGAAGTCATAGGAGCAGGAGGAGGACAGGAAGCCTGATTTTAACTCATATCTTTTTCATCTCCTCACACGGACGCTGGTGGAATATAAATTTACCCTGCTACTGTTAGTTTACCAGCCAGACTTTAACAGGCAAGTGTAAATTTTGGCTGGTGGTAATTGTCCTTCTTCTTCTGTGAACTAATTCTGGATAACAGTTCTTGAATAAATGTATTTGTCTGCATTTATTGTATCATTTTCTTATATTATAACTTTAAGTATGCTTATAAAATTGTTTTTGGCATTGTACATTAACTAAAGCAATATGATATTGTGCGAGAGATTTAGAAAGACGAATGGTGGAAGCAGCAGAGGTTGAGATATACTTTTTATGTACAATTGTTGGAGTTACCATTCAGTGAAGCATTGTACCAAAACCCCAATAAAGACTCTGGAAAAATTTGGCTGGTCATGAGCTGTAATTCCTAAAAT
>NW_023339873.1:1496993-1505715 GCF_004916995.1 Morone saxatilis
GTTTTACAAAATCATTTCATTTATTTAACTAAAAGGTGCAGAATTTAACCCATTTTTTCGGACAAAATCGGTTGGTGACCAAAGATCTTCCAACTGTTTTAATTGTGCCTTTCTTCGAGTTTTACTACCTGCTTAAACTCTGCAGCTGGTGAAAAAAACCTTACCTTCTATTATGCACTGTGAAAGTGATGAAGGCCCCAGGTTTGTGGCAGAACCCGTCATTCTCTGAAGAACACGGTGTCCAGCTGAGTCATCGTTCGTAAAAATTTTACACTCTCTCACTTAAGTGCTGCCTATAGAGAAACCTTTCATACCCCTTGGCAGTGTTGTAGTATTTCTTTTTGTCTCGAGTCGCCGGTTTTTGCAGGGAGTAAGGGACCTGAAAGAGTACTGTGCACAGGGAGTCGACTCGTGCTTCATTCTTCCGTTTCCAAACCCATTGTATTTATTTTTATTTACCTTAAGAAGGAATGACCTGTTTATACAGCGCAACATGGGACGCCCACAGGCCGTTAAGTAACTACAGTTCAAGTCAATTTTTAATGATTCAGATGGGAAAACTTGGAGTGTGCAGTCAGGAGGACAAACCATAAAAAACAAACAAAACAAAAGTACCAAAACACCAAAATGATTCCTTACTTACAATATACAATTAAACCATAATACAAAAACAATGCCGTCACTTTATAATCAGTAACAGGTTCAGTGCTGCAGCTTTTGGAGCGGTCTGCATCATGTTTTGGCTACTAAAATAAATCAGCGGCTGACGTAATGGAAGTCCTTGTGTTTAAAGATCTGTAAATCATGTTAAACAACGTTAAGAACAACACATTTTACAGCTTTTAAACCCCCTTTCTCGAAAATGGGACGCATGCATATGCACTCTGCTGGATCCTGACCCTGTGTTAATAGGTTGATGCTGTGTATTTATTTAGCCTAACTTAAAGGAGTTCCATGTGGTGAGCCATTCCGACTGCTCCTCTCCCTCTCGTGCTGCGAGTCGTTAGCTTTTTCTCCACATAATAAAGCTGGCAGCAACTCTCTTCTTCCTCTGCCAAGGAGGTCCAGATGGAGTCTCTTCCAAAGCTGGAGGAAACAGAACAGAACCGGCAGGAAGGAGAAACACAGGGTGAGGCTGAAGCCAGAGCAGAGCATCAGTGTTTCCACAGCCGGGGCCGCACTTCATAAAGCATCTCAGAATAGTCGTGTGATATGAAAACCGCTTTACTTCATAGAAGTTAGTGATGCTTTTTATAGTTAACAGTCGTCCTCTAATCGCCCGCTCATTCCCCCAGAATACACCGCTGCAGGAAGTCGCTGCTGTGACGTAGCCGTAATCATCCTGAGAAACGATGGCTGGCTAATGCACACAGAGACTGACAGAGTTGGATTCAGCAACCTCCAACACTCGCTTCAGGCCCTGGATTTCATTGCACTGCCCACAATCGGACTGCTGGATTAAAAAAGATCACATTGTTTACAGCTAAATGGATTTGGGGATAAAGATGGGATGGTAGACAGATAAATGCCCCAGTGGATATGGGTACGTTTTTTAAACACGCCAAGGAGCTTCGTTTAGGTTACTTCAGGACAAACTGCTGCGGTCAGTGCGACAATTTGAGCGACTTTTAAAGAGGAGATTATCATAATTAATTCAAATATGACGTTTATTTATCTTAAAGTGAGCAGATTTGGGTGTTTTAATGCGGTTAGTCATACATGTAATGTTATGTCATGTTGTTTGGTCTGGCTAACTGTATTTTCTTGTTTGTCTTTTTTTGTCCTTCCCAGTGACATACAGAGTTTTTTTGTGATTTGTAAGAACCTGGTTGCCTTGGCAACTGTCAGCACTTGTCGATGGGCTGGTATATTATTCCTGTTCTGCTTTTATTCTTGCTTCTTCTTCCTTCTGGTATAAGCGTGAGCAACCAGCACTACACCATAAAAACAAACCGTATAGGTGTTCTGTGGGTTTGACATTGGAGGGTTCGCAGTATAGTAAAGTGCAAAAGATCTTTGAATGTTTAACTAGTTAAGTGTGTCCTGTTGTCCTCGGTGTGCGTTTTAATCGCTTCTGAAGATGGAAACATTGGCTGCGTTGAGGTGAACTATACATTGAAAACCTGCTGATCACAATTCAGTAGATTAAAAAATATTTTCTGGGATTGTCTCCCTTAAAGGTAACAGGATACTTGTCCAGTGTACCCTCACTCTGATAATCTAATCATGTTTTAATGAAAAACACATTTTTACTTCAGGGAAAGAACATATATTAATAATTATAGTAGATTTAAAGTTATCGATGATCGATTTAAATCATTTTTAAGTCCGAAATCACCAAAGATTTTGGCAGAAAATGAATCGGTAACAGTTAAAAATGTGAATGGTTTGCTTGTTTGTTTTCGTCTTTCTATGAGAGCAAACTGAATATATATTTAGGGTTTGGACTGTTAGTTGGACAGAAACAAAGCTGTTTGAACTTGGATTAGGAAACTCGTTTTCTGACTTGTTTTAGACCAAATGTCGACGATGACGTTTTCTTAGTGACTGCCTGAACCCAATTCATAGGCTATTTTTGTGCCGTTATCTTCGACTTCACACCCCCAAGACAACAATATACTGATGGTGTTAACTGAAGGTCACCGTACAGCAGAGACTTTTTTTCCACACTTGGTGTAAAGGACCTATCTGTACTGTGTACTTAATGAAATACAGGATCAAATAAAGGTTTTAAAGGATTTTGTGGGATTTTCCGCTTTCTCTGTTTTTTCTGATCACTTTATGAAATCGTTGGTTTTTCGACTTGTTTGTTCAGATTTTTTTAGAGCATTTTCATTTTTTTTCCTGCCATTTGTAGAAAAAACCCAGTTTAGTCCAATAAACAAAAAGGACATCGATAAGCCTGCGTTAATGTATTTTCCGAAGGACGTTAAAGGTTCTCACAGAAAGTTGTTCAATTCTAAAATAAACAAATCAAGTGAAGTCATTATTTCCAGTGGTGTCAGCTCATCAGTAGGTTTGATGTGTTTGTTAGTAAGGGGCCTGATGAACTCGGACAGCATCACAGGCAAAGGGCAGCTGTGTATGATATGTGTGTGGTGTGTGTGTGTGTTTTCGGTTATGTGTGTTGTTCTATGTCTTTTGTGTGTGGTGTTTTTCTGGTGTGTGGTTGCAGTTTCCACTCCAGGGTTTTTCCTTGCTGATGGTGTATGAAGGGGTAGTTTCGGGTTATTCTAGGCTACACACCACACACACACACACACAGACCACACACACACAAACACACACACAACACAACACGCTGTCTCTCATACGCTAAAAAAAAAAATAAAAGTACAGTCACACCCACACTTTCACGCACCACACAGAGCCCTCTCTCTTTCTCTCTCTCCACATTTCACACTGGTACTCTCCGACCTCTCCGAGCTGGTTAGGCTGTGCTCTCTCTGTGCTCTCTTTAGAAGGGATTTTACAGTGTCCTGGTGGATTATCTGTCTATTAATAGCTTCCTTTCAAGGCCGTTCACATGCTCCTAAGCGGCAGAGCTGCAGGATCCGAAGGCCCCGGGCTCCGCAACAGAAGCCGCGCCCTGAATCGGGCAAGCCAGATAATTATGTAAATGAAGTACAAGCTACAGTACGGCTGGTAGGCCCAAAAACAAACACAACAAACACACACACCACACACCCACACACACACACACACACACACCGACTACAGCGAGTGTACACACAAAACAAACATGTGTTCGCTGCACTGCAATGACAGGGACTATATGGATGTGATAAAACCTACACAGGCCCGCAGGATGCTGAACTCTGACCTCTGTGTATCCTCAGTCTAGTTTTACTTTGCACCGTAAAAGTTTGCTTTACAGCTGCGCACGTGTACATTTCACATTTGTATGTACATGCATTACATGCGTTTGGATCTGGGATGCACCGTTCTGATCCGATTCTGTCTGCTGCTTCATTGAATTGTGAGTATTGTACGATGCAGCTCAACTTCCACAGCTCTGGATCTTTGCTTTACACACAGCTGCTGTCTTGTACTTGGCTTTTCTGTTTCAGTCTGAGGTTGAGTTAACCAACTGTTAGCTCACTCAGTTTCAGACTCATGGTACATTACGGCGGGTTCGTGGTCCAGTGCAGCTCCAGCTGTACGTATAAATCATGAAATACTGGGTTAGAACTGTTAAATTAATGATTCATTCATTCATTTGTGCTACAACATTTTGGCTAAGGGCTTAAAATTAAGATCTGCCAAGCGTTGTTTCCCAGGACCGGAGCCGCCACTTTGGCAAGTTTTCAAGAATTTGAATATTCATTCAAGGTATAAAAAGCTTTATATAGGATCTATTTGAGGAGGAATAATTGGCCTCAAAAGTATTATGTCCTCCCAAATTCTTCAATTTCCTGACAAAATTCCAAATGTCCCCTTTAATTATCCATTTGTCTTTTACTTTAATTATTATTCTTTATTGAACACCTTCAGTCTTGTAGCCTGAAGCCACCTTGTGTGTATATATGAGCAGCATGTGACAAATCAAACCTCTGCAGTCTCTTTATGTCAATATTTCATAATAGTGCAACTCAGGCTGAGGAGGAGCGATATTTTAAGGTCATGTCGCCCTACATATAACGCATATACATTTATAGAACGAATGCATTCTCACATACTCACATGTTCTGCAGTCTAATGTGGACATTTTTAGAGTCCTGCTTTTTGATCGGAGTTGTCCGTCGGATGAAGTCCAATAGTTAGGCTCTCTTTTTAATCTAATTCTTGAGAAAAATATCTTTCTATCTGCTTTATCTGTGCTGTTTGGTGCCGGGCAGGTAGTGTAGTACGTGTATTCGTGCTGTTCATTGCTAATATAATAAAAATATTGATTGCAGCAGCTTTAACTTCCTCTCCACATTCTGATATTTCACTGAATGTCTGATGCTCTTATCCAGGGCAACTTCAAAAGAATGAGCAGGAAAGACTCTGAATATCTTGCTCAAGGACATGTAGACTGTGCAGCCACCTTAATATTCTGGTCAGCAGTTTTTAGGTATTTGGAGCACTGAGTGATCGTATCACATGCGGGGCGAAGAGGAGTTGTTTCATCTCGTTGGCAGGTTAAGAGTGAGGTACTATCACCGCAGATTGTAGATTATTTTCCATCCTGGTTGCATATGATTTAACATTTTGCTCTGATAAATGACGAGGCATTGAGCTCTCGGTTCCTCCATCGCACCAAGTTTGTGGAACGGGGATTAAAGCCTGCAGAGTACAGGACTCCTGCCAGTCAATCAGGGTTTAGGTTTGTTTGTGACTGGCCCGGTTGGACTCAGCCTCAATAAGCTGAGCTGACACAGGAGGCCAGCAGGTCGTGAGTAACTAGTGGCATTTGGATCAAAACACGTTCAGAATAATCACTTTATATTCGCTTGATGAGATCAGCCGAGGGTTGTTTCCCAGGACAGGAAACTGCACTTTCTGTTTGAACGGTCAGAGCTTCAGGAAGAGAGGATTTCAGGAATTTAACTGATCAGCTGAGTTGAATTTGATGTAGAAAAAAGAGGTGCTGACTGGCCTGCGAGATCTTTAAACGGGAAAATATATATTTATAACCAGGATAAATTCATCAGTCGGCCTCAACTCTTTCTGTGAGGTTTCTAAGATTTCTTAATTTCTGACTCAAGTCACGCATTGAGTCACAAACAACCTGTTTTGTGACTTCATAAAGGTTAATTCTTTAATTCTTATCAAGTCGGTAAATCCCCCGAGGTGCTGTAATGAAAGACAGAAACTTTTGGCAAACAACCAGAATTCACCTCCGATCGGGCTCGTTGTAACCTGCTACATGTGAATGAATGAGAAGAGCACTAACGAGCATTAGCTTCTCCTCCTGGCTCGATGCCTTCCCGCTAAACCTCCAGGCCAAGAGCAGAAAGTTAAACATAGTTTAATCTCATTGCAGTAAACACACGTAGCCTTAAATGCCTTAAATGTAAATACACATATTACATGTTTACTCTGCCTTAACATGTAGAAATGATCCAGTGATTTTATTATATTATATTATATAGCATCTCACCACCATTAGCATTATATTTGACCCTGCACTGGTTGATAATGTATTTAATCGTACACTTCCCTGCTACACTGTAAAAAGACAACAATTAAACTAATAAATAATGATAAACAGCTGTCAGGCTGCGAATAACATTAGTTTTCATTATCGATTAATCTACCAACTATTTTCTCGATTAATCAATGAATCGTTTGATTTATGAAACGGTTAAGTCACAATTGTTCGCAGTCGTAACTTCCTACAGGCCGAGGTAATGTCTATAAATGAATTAGTCTGCTCATTACTGTGTTGAATTATGTTACGAAAGGGTGGCAAAGTCATCGCACTCAAAGTTTCTCACTCATTTGTAAACAGTTTGTGACTCAACGTGAAGCGCAGCAGAATTCAAAATGACAAACGAGCACTTTGAAGTGTAATTTTCGGAGCACGCTCACACTTCAGACGCACACATATACACAGAGTGCGTCTGGTGTGCTGCCTCCAGAGCAGCTTATCTCTTACATAATAAAGGCCCAGTCCTGTTGGGATGGGAACATCAGGTCTGGCAATCAGGGAAGAGCGCCGTGCGTCTCCCTGCAGGTCTGAACTCTGAGCGACCCTCCGCCATGTCTGTCGCTTTGGGATCAGAATGGAGACACCTGCCGACTTGTTCCTCCCGTACATCCATACGGTTTGTGACAGCTCAGCCTGCGTCGCTGCCGTCAGACACACTCACTGCCGGATAATGAGGCATCCTCATCCTCCTCACACAGAGGGGCACAGACATTATTAATGAGTAAAAAGTGAATGCAGAGCAGGAACTGACTCTTTCACCTGCTGCATGCATCCTTTGTTTTCACAGAAAAAGATTTTTGTTGTGATCTATACGTAAACAGCTTATGGACAAACTCATCCTGCTTAAATCACATTTTTGGAAGTTGTATTCTTTATCTATTGTGGCTATCCCCGCTAAAGCTAAACACCCAGTTCATTGTCTATTTATACCAAACAGACAGACCTTGCTGCTGCTGCTGCTGCAAATAACTTATATATAACTTCATGGGTGTCAGCAAACTGTTATTAGCAACAGAATAATAAATCCAATGTGTAAATGTCAAATTACTGCTTAATAATGAGAAACTACTGAATAATAAACTTTATACATGCATCCTGGGAAACGTGTTGTCTTGGACAGTTTCAACTGTTTTAACTTGTGCTGTGGCCAAATTAATGTTACGATTAGAGAAAAGCTGTAGTCAATAGACCTTTCTCACAGCAGCCATTTTGACATGAAGTAGGTGTAGGTAGGTGTGAGTGTGAATGTCTCTCTGTCAGCGCCGTTATGAACTCGCTGCCTCTCACCCAGTGTCAGCTGGGATCAGCTCCAGCCCTCGCAAGGTTTACTTACCAGCTTTTAGATGGCTTTGAGAACATCTCATAGTCTACAGTCTACAGTTGTCCATACATAGTTTATGGTATAATAGGTGGTTGTATACCTGTTATCATATGACCAAAGTTCTGTACGTGAGTCAGGTGATGACAACAAAGTAATCAACTCACAGATGAATGTACAAAAAGCTAGTAAGTTGACCTTTAAGTTAAGGTATAAAGTTACAGTATAAATTTGTTTTCTATCAAACGGACACAAAGACAAGACGACATGAACGCAAGAGCAGATTCAAACAACCGATCATGCATCAAAATGGAGATATTGTAATCAATAAACCAATAAATGTCTATTTAAATAAACAAATAAAGTCTCAGGAGGAAGAAGGACTCCTCAGCAGGAATCAAACCAGTTACAGAGCGTTTCTCAGACCACTGTCTCACCACAACGCCCCGTGTCTCAGTTTTTACTTCCACTGTCTTTATTCCAAGTCTTTGATTTTGTGGCTCTCTGACTTCTGTGGGAGTCAGAAACGTCTGCGTGGTTCACATTTACATCTGCACCAATTTAACTGACTCTTCATCTTCCTCTCCTCTCTTCTCTCTCTCCTCTGTGTGTGTTTGGTTCGTACGTCCAGACGTGCCAGCGCCGGAGCAGCCGGAGCTGTTCCTGAAGAAGCTGCAGCAGTGCTGTACTGTCTTTGACTTCATGGACACGCTGTCGGACCTCAAGATGAAGGAGTACAAGCGCTCCACGCTCAACGAGCTGGTGGACTACGTGACCGTCAGCCGGGGCTACCTGACAGAGCAGGCCTACCCCGAGGTCGTCAAAATGGTGAGGAGGGACGGCCGCACGCATTCAACATCCTCAAGTCCTGCTTCAGACCATAAAAACCAAACTACTTTCCTTGTGACCTCTCAAAGTCTTGAGTTACAAGCTTAGATCTTTAATGTCTTATTTAAATACATATTTTTAAATCTAAAGAGGTAAATCTTTCCAATAGTAACATAACTAACATTACACAGCATTACCTTAATAACCATGTACAGTCAGACAGATTAGAAACACACACTACTTAATAGTTTTGGAAGAGACGCTTATGTTCAGCAGAAATATTACATTACTTTGGTTTTAACAAACAAACAAGTAGTAAATTCAGTTGTTCTGTGTAACGAGCAACAGTGGAGCTGCCCTTCAGTGCCTGTATATATTCAGTAAGTCACTCCTGCAGATCTGTGAACTCACCACACTCAGGTCCTGCCCCCCCCCCCCCC
>NW_023339873.1:1505815-1506251 GCF_004916995.1 Morone saxatilis
CTCCTCCTTCTCTGTGTGCCTGCTGCCCAGGACTCCTTTAGAAATGAGATGCAAATCTCAAGGAGAAGCTTCCTGGTAAAACCTTTTTTTATTTTCTTAAGTTTTGTCTTCATTTGCCCAATTTTTCCAAAACAACAAACATTTTTCCCCCAATCAAACCAGCTTTATTTGCCGTCATCCTGGCTGATCCAAGCACTTCTTTAACCTCGCTAAACCCACCTCACACTGTACAATTTGTGACCTTTCACCTTTGTGTCCCCTCTCTTTAATCCAGTCCAGTCCCAGTGTTTACAGGGTTGGTTTAAGGGCTCATCAGGAACTTTTCATTTCATTTCTTTAAAACTGAACTCTGAGTCTTCCTGCACAGCACTCAGCTGAAGACGTTGGGCATTGAGCACTTTTGTGTTTTAACAACATCTGTCTCTCTCTCTCTCTC
>NW_023339873.1:1506350-1512616 GCF_004916995.1 Morone saxatilis
CTTCTCTTCCTCTTCTCCTCCTCTCTCCAGTTGGTATACGAGTTCTTCATCCGGTTCTTGGAGAGTCAGGAATTCCAGCCCAGCATTGCCAAAAAGTACATAGACCAGAAGTTTGTCCTACAGGTGAGTGGCTGAGTCAGTCTGCAGCATCTAATATCTCCCGCTGTCAGTCAGAGCTTGAGTTTCCTTCTTTCTCTCCCCTTAACATCTGTCCGTGTTCCTTCATTCCCTCCTTCCGTCCAGCTCTTGGAGTTGTTTGACAGCGAGGATCCTCGGGAGAGAGACTACCTGAAGACAGTCTTGCATAGAATCTACGGCAAATTCCTGGGGCTGAGGGCTTTTATACGAAAACAGATCAATAATATTTTTCTACGGTGAGTACAATGTCAGTCCGATGTTTTCACACACATTACATGTATTGTTGTGTTGTTGTTTAATGCCTTGACACATTTTAGCTAAAGCCCTTTCCCCCCGTTTAGTTTCTTATATTCAGTATGAAACTGGTGACACTTCAAAGCAGCTAGCACAGTCACATCGAGGAGAGGTTCATTGAGACATAGGGCTGGCGAGATATAGAAATACCGTGTTATTGACAAGCCAAAAGCAGGAGATGGCAAAGCACCACCACAACCGCATGTGATGTCACATCATCACATTACATTCAGACGGGAAAGTGTCCCAGAGGCCAAAGAGACTCACCACAGCAGATGTGCTGTCTGAAAGTAGGGCTGCACAATATGGTAAAAACATCATATTGGAATTATTTTGACAGATATTGTGATTGATTCACAATTAGTGGTTTTGCATCACTGCTTTTAATTTTCACTGAAAATCCTTAAAAGGTAGGAGGAGGGACAAGCAGGTACTGAGATGAAACTTTATCCCGTTTTCCTTGTTACTTAAAACTGATGGTGCTGACCCATTATTGCTGCAGAGAAAGGGTGGTTAGACATAGTTGTAGTGTTTGTGTGATATACTCTGGTTCGAGATGGTCTGCATGTTTGAGTCAACCACTGACATATAACAGTTGTAAGTTGACCTTTAAGGATGTACAATATTTCAGTAGGCAAACACACGTTTGCTAAAAATACTGCAAGTAAAAAACTGACTTTCTGGATTAACACGTTTACTTTCTGTCGTTCTGCCAACTTTCAGTTGAATTTTTTGTTTCAGTTGTTTAACCTTTTTCTCCCTCAGTCTCATTTCTGACTCCTGTCTTTTGTCTCCTCTTTCCTCTGCGTCCCTCTCTGTCTGCTCTGCAGTTTTGTTTATGAGACGGAGCACTTCAACGGGGTGGCGGAGTTGCTGGAGATCCTGGGGAGGTATGTGGAGGCCTCCGACCCTTAGACACACATTTACACATTTACATTCAGCTCTGTCAGCCGATGCTTTTAGCCAAGAGCCACATAGACCCGAGAGCACCGGCAGAACTGAGCTCAACGCCTGTTATTGTTAAGCTGTAACCATACGAGGACGTTTTTTTAGCTTTGATTTAATCAGGTACTCTTGTGGAGATGGAGATCTTTTTCGACAGAGACCCGAGAGGAACGCAAAAGATTGATAAGCAAAAAAAAATCTGAAGCTGAGTGATCTGGCAGGATTGTAACAGAGTAGAGATGTTCGGTTCAGGGTAGTCAGGAGCAGAGTTTGACTTGTAGATAAGAAGTAAATTAATCCTCTCAGCTCAACAGTCTTTTTAATCCATTTTAATCCATTAAAAAAAAAAAGACCTGACTTGCATAGACAGTTTATCGGCTTTGCGTCAGGAGTTGCATGGGGTCGTCGACGTGCAGACGGGGGCTGAGGGCGATTTCCTCAGACTGATAACAGTTCTTTGCTTATATTTGTCATAAAAATAAATGAAATATATCTGCATAATCCCCTTATAGCTGCTTCTGAGTGTTTCATACAACGTAGCCAGTCCCAATTTATTGTCACTTTGACAGTTCCTATTTCCCGGGTTATTGAGTTATTTTGGGGACTCGGGTTCACAGACCGGAAAAGATTGAGAATAAAGCTGAAACGATAATTGATAAACAGAAGATTAACCAATGACAGTTCTGATAATTAAATAATGTTAAAAATTAACGATACAAAATTAAAAGCATAAAATACACATTGTTAAAATATGTTAATACCAACAATACTAATATAATAGATAAGACTTGAAGTTAATGCTAGAATAAATAAATGTCTTTTTAAAAAGACATGTTTTAAGAAGTTATTTAAAAGATGTCACCGAATCAGCAAGTCTTCAGGCAGGCTACAAGAAGGCAACATATTTCTTAAAATGTACTTTATTACCATTACTAACATCATACAGCGCTTTCATGTGTACAAGCATTAGTTTTAGACGTTAGCCCTCTCTCTTGGGTAAAGATACTGTTCTGTGTTTAGTCTAGCAATGACACTTGAGCTTATATTTACTTGTATAACAACAACTTCTTCTTTGTATATTAGTCTGCACTCATTTCCATTGAACTCCACACAAATACTGCAATGTCAATCTTTGTTTGAAACTTCCTCATCCACTTTACTTTTCGGTTTGCAAAGGGTCATCTTGTTGTTTGCAGCCAAACAGCAAATAAATCCCAGAACCTGCTCTCTTCTTACTAATCTTTTGCACGTATTTGTAGCGTAGCACCAAACATCCATATTCAGCCTCCCAGGCTCATAACTCTCCACGATCCACTGGTCTGCGTCATGCTTTTCTCTTTTCTTTTCACATTGCAGGTTGAATACCTCTGGGTTTAACCGTTTAGTCATCCAACATAAGTAATTTTGAAGGCATCAGTATTGGCTCTGACAACCTGTAAACCTATGAAATGTTTTTATTTATTTTTTTTTACCTTTTTTTCGACTTAATGTTGTACGGCCTCACAACGCTCGATACTCATCAGCTGAATTTATTCGTACAGTTTGTCCTTCCACAAAAAGCTGTAATGAAAACAATAAGTTGAATTCAGTGAAGGACTGTAGTTCTTTCAGGAGCTGAAGGTTAGAGCAGATCTCTCCCATCAGTTAACGTCTCTTTATTTCTGCTCCGGGCTCAGTCGCTCTTTATAAACAGTCTTCTTTTTTGTCTGCCGCTCATTGATCTTCCACTTGCTTTCAGAGGCTCACAATGAAACTCTTTCATGTATTCATGTTTAATTTATGTTTATATTTTGTCTATTTTTCTCCCCACCCTCTCTCTTTCTCTCTCTCTCTCAGTATAATCAATGGTTTCGCTCTGCCACTGAAAGCGGAGCATAAACAGTTTCTGGTCAAAGTGTTGATCCCCCTCCACACTGTCAGGAGTCTGTCTCTCTTCCACGCACAGGTAATACATATGTGTTTGTGTAAAGTTTCCTCCTGCTAACAATCCTAGTCTGTCTCCTGCACGGTATGTTTTATATTAGTGTATAATCACCTGGATGTAAGATTGTGTTGCCTTAGAATTAGATTTTTTTTAATCTATAGAGGGTGTCAGTCATCTTCTGGCGGAGTCCGCAATGTAAAATGATTTCTTAAAAACAGGGAAACCTGCAGCTGTAGTTTCTCCTACACGCCTGGAACAGGAGGGTGAGGCGAAGGCGTTCCAGTCAGCAGCTACATCGCTAGATGCCACTAAATCCTAAACACTGGCCCATTAATATTTAGATTTGAAGAGAAATGACACCTGTGAACTTCCTGCAGTTCCAAAGTTATGTATACAGAATGCTAGTGATCATTAACAGTGATGTAAAACTTTAAACCTGCAGACTTTTGAAGTCAAGCAGAGACTGTAAGAATTAAGGTGCTTGGTGCTGAAGTGCTGCTATATTTACTGCACATTGATTTAGTATTAAAGTTCAGCAGCCTGATGGAGGTTGGTGTGAACAATTGCTTCAGTCGGTTTGATTTGAGTCTTTTCATCCTGATAGCAGAGGTTTATGTTCAGAGGAGAGGGGATGTTGAGGGTCGCTACAGAGCAATGCCACCAGAAGCTGGTAAACTGTTGGTATCGGATTGGTGATGAGACCTTTTCCGGTATAAACACTGGTCCCCATGAGGACAACAGGTCCCGTCAAGGTCAAACACCGGTCCTTATGAGGAACAAAGTCCATTCTGAGGTCCTGGTTAAGAAGAACTGAAAAACTTTAAAACTGTTGAAATGAGACTTTCAAAAGTCCAATTTAAAAAGTAAAAGAAAAAACAAACCTGTGGCATTTGAGTTGAGTCAGGTGCAGGAATCAGTGTTTAGTTTCATGTTTAAGTTTTACTTTCTTCTTATTAACAATGCATTTAAAGTTCCAGATTTGGTGTATGAGTTGCTGTTGTATGCTAAACTAAAGTGCTAACGTGTGTTCAAACGTGTGGTCTCTTCTCTCCCTGCAGTTGGCGTATTGCATTGTACAGTTCCTAGAGAAAGACCCAACATTAACAGAACCAGTAAGTATCAACTCATATTATACTTCACAGTGTGATACTCTAATGAATGAATCACAAAAGTCACCCTTCAGCAGCCAGAGATTTTTATTTTAACTTTATTTTTATTATTTTTTGACAAACAAACAACAGACAAGGTCATCGTAGGTAAATGTTTGACGATGTATAGAAAGGAAATAAAAGAGAGGCTGGGTTCCATTGACAGTGTTACTGTGTGGGACCTTTTATATCCACGATCTTAAGTCCTTATGATCCGTGGCTTTAGCCGAGGTGCTTTTAAAGGGGAGGAAGGTCTTTTACTCATTCAACCACAGTCCACTCTGTCGGCCTTTACTACAGAAGGAAATACAACAAAGTTCTCCACACAAATATAAAGAAACACAATCATTTAAGATTCAAATACGATTTCCAGTTCCAGTATTTTTCACATTTTTTGGTGGCGTGTCTCAAGGAAAATAGTCCAAAACATACATTTGTTAACTCTTTCTATCCATTTAAGGACTGTTGGAGACTCACTCAGCCACTTCCTGCTGCTAATATTTGTAATAAATATCTGTCCTGCTTTGCTGCCCAGTTGGTTAATTTCCCAAAACACTAAAATTAAAATCAGTGATGATCGATCTGATCTGTTACCACATCGAACCAGTAAGAAGAAATATTAGGACACGCCCAAAAAACATGAAAATGAGCAGCAGACATATTCACACACATTCTCCCACACCGACCATGTTCAGGTTTGTTTGGACCTTTTTCCCTCCACAGGTCTGAGCCTGAGGTCGGCTGTTTAACCATCTTCAGTTCACTTTGTTAGCTTCTTTTTTCCTCTTTGCTACAGCTGATAGTTGAGCTGAAACGGTGCCGACAGCGCCTCACTGAGGTGAAATGAGGCGTTTAATGGAATGAAATTACAGAACCATCAAAGCAGTGGAGATTTCTGTTCGTGTGAGTGTGAGAGTGAAATGGAGGAAAACAAAAAAAACTCAGTCTGTGTCTCTTCTCCCTCCTCAGGTCATCAGAGGCTTACTGAAGTTCTGGCCAAAAACCTGCAGTCAAAAAGAGGTGAGGCTCTTTTCCTTTGAACTGTAAGTGTGTGTGTAACTGTGTGTGTGTGTGTGTAACTCTGTGTCTGTGTGTGTGTAGTAACACTTTCCCGCTGTGCTGCGGTTCAGGTGATGTTTCTAGGAGAGCTGGAGGAAATCCTGGACGTTATTGAACCAACACAGTTCGTCAAGATCCAGGAGCCGCTCTTCAAACAGATCTCCAGATGTGTCTCCAGCCCACATTTCCAGGTCAGTGACCATCCTGATCCGGATTTAAAGATTCAGTATCAGTGTGATTTTACCTGAGAGAGATATTTGGTTGCTGTTGTCACTGCACACATAGACGCTCAGTTTGCGTTGTCCTCTCCCGTGTTCACAGGTTGCAGAGCGAGCTCTGTACTACTGGAACAACGAACGAGTACATCATGAGTCTGATCGAGGAGAACTCCAGCGTCATCCTGCCCATCATGTTCGCCAGCCTCTACAGGATCTCCAAAGAGCACTGGAACCCGTGAGTGAATACAGGCATTTAATAAGAAATACAGTATTGTTTTCGGTTTCAGATGATTTTCACCCTTATTTTATGTTCCCACACTAAGTCATGTGGTGTCTTTGGGTTTTGCTGATCAGCAGCTCCCCTCAGTTTTTTCTCTTCACTGTGTTTTACCTAAAAGTACGTACTAAGCTGTCTTCGCCACGAGGACTGTTTACTGTAAACAGCAGAGAACGAAGACTCTTAATGCGGAAAACAAAACTGTGGGGCATGAGAAAAATAACTCCAGGTGAAAATTGTTTTAAAAAGAAACTACTCAACAC
>NW_023339873.1:1512659-1513088 GCF_004916995.1 Morone saxatilis
AAAGGAGCTTTAGCGTGGACGCTGGAGGTCAGAATAAGTGACACTGACTCCATATGATGACTTATTAAATGCTGTTCAACATCCACAGGTTTTACATTAATTTACTTTTTTATTAAAGTCTGTATAACCAACTCTAGCACGTCGCAAAAGTTTGGAAAAATGAATTTCCAGGTCTTAAAGAATATTTGTAAAGTACATTTTGGTGTGTGAGGAATCTGTATTTTGAATTCAACATATTATTAAGATAAATCTATTGCAGGACGAGTTTAATACTCATCAGATGATCCAGTATGTGTAGTTAGGGGTTCCTGCTCTCTGTCAGCCTGAGAGGTGTTGAAGACTCGTCCACTGGAGTGACGTCTGGAGAAATTAGATGCATGATAAGGAAGCGTGTAAGGGAGCAAAGCTAGGTCGAGTATAATATTATAA
>NW_023339873.1:1513115-1513379 GCF_004916995.1 Morone saxatilis
CGGATATCATTGCTAGTATCGACTCTGATGGGGATGAAAATACTCCGCAGTCATATGATCGACCACTGGCCTATAATTTTGAGGCTCTGGGTAGAAAACAAAGCAACAATCATCCCGTCTCTTCAGAAAAACTGTAGAAATCAAACACAATAATGAAACCTTCAGTATGAGTTCAGTAAGAAGTGTGACCTACAGGTTTCTCCTTCAGTGGATTGAATGATAACAGTTTATAGATGCTGTAAAACTCTCTCTCTCTGTCTCTCT
>NW_023339873.1:1513425-1523234 GCF_004916995.1 Morone saxatilis
TCTCTCTCTCTCTCTCCCCTCCTCGCAGGGCGATCGTGGCGCTGGTGTACAACGTACTGAAGGCCTTCATGGAGATGAACAGTACCTTATTTGATGAACTCACAGCCACTTACAAGTCGGACCGCCAGCGGTGAGAAGGCGCTCGCACTCACACCATCAACAGCGACTGAGGGTTCAGGATTAATGTGATGGTTTATGATCCCTGCAGGGACAGCGGTGTTACTATCATCACAAACATCAGCATTAATATTAGCTGAGGTTGAGAAAAGAGCAGCAGGAAGACGAGAGGAGAGGCGGTTTCACTAAAGGAAGTTAATGTCTTACAGGCTTAATGAAGAGAACACACTGACGACGTGATTAGGTTTGGTTTATTGGCCAATTAAGATTCAAAGTTCACTGAAGCAGAGTGCTGATCTTTAATCAGTTTAAAATGTGTAAATGTAACTGTTGGTCCAGACACTGAAATATCTCAACATCTGCTGCATGGGTTGATGGGAAATGAATGAATCCTACTGACTTTACTCAGAGCTCCACCATGAGGTTGAAACGTGTGCTTGTAATGGATGAATTATCATGAAAAGTTGAATGAATTAAAAACTTTTCCTTAAGATCCACCAGCAGGTCAAACTGGTAATTTCTTCAATACTTTGGTTTATCATCAAACACCTGCAACAACTCATAACATTCCCATCATCCTCGGGTTGAAGGCGGGATTATTTTGATCAATGTTCAGATCACATTAAATGTGCAGCCTCAGCTGTAACTGTAGCATCACTACACACTAATGGAGTGGTGCTTAAAGCTTTTCTGGTCCCCCCCTTCAGAAGCAGCGAAATACCCACAATTCTTACCAATAATCACAATAATAGGAGAATCCTCATTAATAGCTCAGCTCGGGGCTGCTAGCATGGCTGTAGACTCTTGTCAGTGGTGGCAGTTGAACACCGTAAGCAGTGAACTCTGAAGTTAATGATATTGTGCTGTCAGACTTCAGTGGTGATGGCAAGAATTAGTGATTTAGTGATCAATAGTATCAAAAGTTTACACATAATCGATGATGATGAAGAAAAAAAAAAAGAAATGCATGGCAAGAAATAGCACTTTTTAGTGTTTAGTTCGGTCATTGTAGTTTCCTGCACAAAATATTCAGTCCTAACTTACTTCTCTGCGATTTTATTCTCACTGGAACAAGTTTTTACATTTTCATTGCAAAGAAATCCCTAAAAACATCATCATTCTTAGTATTTTTTTTTTTTAAATAAGACATTTTAGGCTCCAACAATCCCAGAAAAAGCTAAATCCTGGAGGGGCTCATACTGTCAGTATTTTAGAGACCCCTCCAAAATATCACAAAGCGTGTTTTCAGAGGGACCGTGGCTCTCTGTAGTTCACTGACTGAGTTCAGTACGAGGTACCGTGTCTGTGTGGGAAAATAACACCGTAACTCTTAACGGGACCCCTCTGAAGAGATCGTGTTGGAACCAGGCTACAGTGTCTCAAACACTCAGTAAACACTCAGTAAACACTCGTCGTTGTTGTTGTTGTTGTTTGTTTCAGTGAGAAGAAGAAGGAGAAGGAGCGGGAGGAGCTGTGGAAGAAGCTGGAGGACTTGGAGCTGAAGCGGGGCCTTAGGAGCGACGGGATCATCCCAACTTAACGAAGACAGCGCCGCGCTCCCCTCCGCCCCTTCCCCCTTCTCTCCCCCTGTGACTCCCCCTCCCCTCTATCCTTACCCCAACCCCCCTGAGCCCCCCCCTCCACATCAGCCATGTCTGCCCAGAGCTCTGAGAAATCCCCGATACAGGCCATCGTCTCTGGACCGACACGGAGCGCCCGCTGGTTTCTTAATTGTTTTTTTTTTCTTATGTTTTTTTTCTCCTGTGTTTGTGCGACTTACTTTACAGTAGATTCATCACGTCTGTTTTCATTATTTCAACAGCACTGTAAATAATTATTTTTTTCTTTGTTTTTTTCTTTGTTTTTTTTTTTTCTCCCTAAACTGATATTATTGCAAACGGAAAAAAAAACAAAAACAAAACAATAATAATAAAAAAAAGGAAGAAAAAAATAGAAAATGAGAAAATGACTTGTGTGCGAGGGGAATCTAAACAAAAAAAACAACTTTTGGACTGTAGGACAAGAAATGAACTCTTGGAAAACAAAAAACAACAAAAAAAGAGAAGATAGATTGATTTTAACTCTTCATCCCACTCTTCCTCAGTACGGTCCTGTGTGTAATTTTTATTTTGCTGGTTCTCCTCTTTGCTTTTCCTCTCGTTGCCTCCATCTTTCTGTTCCCTCCCTTCCTCCTCTCTTAACGGTGAATCTGTCATTTCTGCCCCCCGCCCCTGTGGGACGTCCGGACTGATAATGAGTCCCTCCTTCCCCCTTCCTCACCCCTCTCTCCCCTCTCTGGCCCCACCCACCTGTCTACAGGTTCTACTTCCTGTTTTAAACGGGGAAAGAAAAAACTGAACAAAATTTAGACCTTTCTCACTACAACCGTCTCCTCTCTGAGTGCGTTTACATGCGTTTGTTAAATTGTTTGGTTATTAATTCTTGTGCTCAATATATTTATTTCCTTCAGTTTAGTGTTTCTACCTTTTTCACCCTCAAAACTTTACAATTAATCCCTTAAAGATTTATATCTGTGGTTACTGCAGGTTCCCAGACTTCAGCTTTTACTACAAAGAAACCTTGAGAAGCTACTTTGAAGAGAAGAAACCTGTTTGATTTTTGCATTTCCTGTGTGGCTGCTTCACAATAAAAGCCTCCGCGTGTTGACCTGACACAGCTGTATGAAAGCGATCTGTAAATGCTGAACTTTTCTTTCAATGACATGAAAATGACCAGCTGTGTAAAAATCGATGTGCACTCATCGTTTCATGTGAATTAAATCCCGAGCAGGAATTGGCGGACTCCGCCACTAAAGATTAAAAACTGCTACATAAAGAAGTAATTACATAATGTAAATATGAGTTTTGTATAAATGCTAACTATAGATGCTAATAAAATTGGGGTTCATACAATAAAAGGATAAGACCAATATGTGTGTAGCATTAGAAGGTTTTTTACCTTTTACTTTGGCGCCATCTGGTGGTTGAATCTACAACGACACGTATCAGAATAATCTGAAATAAACCACAATCATAAAGTTTCTTTACATTAACCAACGAGTTAAAGCAGCTGATGTATCAAACGAGGAACTAAGGGAGCAGAAGTATATCGAATATCATTTAGTTTCATGTTTTACTTCACATTCCCCCCCGACACGCAGCTCCAGGCCTGAATATCACATCCTGGTTCTTGATCCGGTTTCGAGTCCGCCTGTAAACGCACTCAACTCCTCCTCCACAAAAACGATGGACTACTCTTCATCACTTTTTTGTTTTAAAAACAACCTTTTTCCAACCCCTCCCTCCCTCCCTCCCTCCCTACCATACCAGGTATCCCTGGTATCAGTCTGGCACTGATACCCTCCGGACATAACGGGGACTTACAAATAAAAACAACAACAAAAAAAAAAAAGTCTTCAGAGGAGCGCCAAAAATCTTCCTCCCTGTTGTGAAAAGACGAGCGCCCCGCCTCACCTCACCTCCCCCAACTCCTCCTCCTCCTCCTCCCTCCGCCCACCGGGGGGCGCCGCGTTGACTTCACAGTATTACAACAACAACAACAGTGACAAAAAAAGACAACCCTGTACATTGTTATTGAATGCAGTACACTGATAATCTTGTATCTTGTAGTAATTTAGCCTATTGTTTTTTGCTTAGGAAACTGTGGAGAGGAGTATCCAGTATATAAAGAGGTATTATGGAACAAGACTTCCTGGTATTTATGATAGTGTTTCCCCCCCTTTTAGTCTGTTTTTTCTTTTCTGTCTCTCACTCCTCCCCCTTCTCTTGGTTTTTATCTCATTTTGGATATTTTGATGAAGTTTCTTTTGACCATTGGATATATTTTTTTTAGTTGGGGAGGGAGGGAGGGGAGGGTGGTGAGGGTGAGGGCAGGTAGGCAGGGAGTCGAGGGTCAGCGGGAGGGAGGGGGGAGTAGAGAGGGAAGGCACGGAGCAGACCACGTTGCCCTCCCCCCTGTTGTTGGGAGTGTTGGACGGCGAACCTCCCCCCTCCTCCCTCGCAGGATTAATGTGTGCTTTAGAACGGCCCGGAATATAATATGATTTAAAAACTGAAAAAAAGATAAAAAAGGGTTGGAGAAATACAAATGTTTAATTATTTTAAAAAATAAAGAGATATTAAATTAAACCTGTTTTGTGATAAAGCCCAGATGCTGGATTTGCTTTATTTTTCTGGGGTCACTGTGTGTGTGTGTGTGTGAGAGAGAGAGAGAGAGAGTGAGTGAGAGTGTGTGTGTGAGAGAGAGAGATGTGTGTGTGTGTGAGAGAGGGAGGGAGAGAGAGAGTGTGTGTGTGCCGGGTGATGAGAGGGAAAAAGAAAGAGAGAGAAGTGTGTGTTATGTGTGTGTGAGAGAGAGAGTGTGTGTGTGTGAAAGGAGTTGTGTGTGTAGAGAGAGAGTGTGTGTTGAGGAGAGAGGAGAAGTGTTTGTGTGATAGAGAGAGAGTGTGTGTGTGTGTGTGTTGAAGAGAGAGAGAGAGTGTGTGTGAGAGAGTGTGTGTGTTGTGAGAGAGGGAGAGAGAAGAGAAGAGAGAGTGTGTTGTGAGAGAGAGAGTGGTGTGTGTAGAGAGAGAGTGGTGTGTGGAGAAGAGAGAGTGTAGTGTGAGAGAGAGTGTGTGTGGTGTGATAAGAGAGAAGAGTGGTGTGTTGTGGTGTGTGTGTGTGAGAGAGAGAGTGTTGTGTGAGAGAGGTGTGTGTGTGTGAAGAGGGAGAAGAGAGAGAGAGAGAGAGATGTGTGTGTGAAGAGAGAGAGTGTGTGTGTGTGAGAGAGAGAGTGTGTGTGTGAGAGAGAGAGATTGTGTTGTGAGAGAGAGAAAGTGTGTGTGGTGAGAGGAGAAGAGTGTGTGTGTGAGAGAGAGAGAGTGTGTTGAGAGAAGTGGTGTTGTGTGAAAGAGATAGATGGTGTGTTTGTTGTGTGTGTGAGAAGAGAGTGTGTGTGTGTGAGAGAGAGTGTGGGTGTGTGAGAGAGAGAGAGAGAAGAGAGAGGGTTGAGAGAGAAGGAGTGTGTGTGTGTGAGAGAGAGAGGGTGTGTGTGTGTGAGAGAGAGAGAGAGAGTGTGTGTGTGTGAGAGAGAGAGAGAGAGAGTGTGTGTGAGAGAGAGTGTGTGTGTATGTGTGTGTGAGACCTGAAACAAACATCTGTCAACATAAACAGATTTGATATTTTATTCATTTTCTTTATACACTTTGGAGGTAACACAGAGCAACTGAAGGGTTAATAAATGTAGAAAATGAGTGATTTATATCATTTTCCTGCTTTGGACGAAAAGATTTGAGAATATTTATAAATTATTCATACATTTCAGGACTTTAGAGCCTTTTTTGGGGCACTTGAGGGACTGCTCTGATTGGACGGATTTGATTTGATTGATCAGGCAGAATTTGTGTTATTGTTGAAATAACTTCCTGGAGGGACTGAAAAACAGACAATGGCTGCAGTAGAGGAGTAAAAAAAAGGCGTGCTGTGTCCTTTTCCTCGCCATGTGGTCACGATGTGAAGATTCACTAACTTTATTTATTCTAAAGCAGATTAGACGTGATCATAAACTGTAAAGTCACTGATAACATTTAAAGAGTAGGACCCTGAAACTGACAGTGGTGGATGTAACTGAGTACATTTACTTAAGTACTACTACAAATACTCCATTACATCTCAGAGGAAAATACTCGTCTGACAGCTTTAGTTACTTTTCATATTTTTCATCTTCTTCCTGTCGAGTTAAAACCTTCAAATCTTAAAATTTAGTGATTTTTTATTTCTGTGATTAACTGAAGGATGAAGTACGGAGGCCCTAAAGTCCCAAAAGGTGTTTTTTTTTTATTTATTTTATTATTAATATTATATCTTATTCTTGTCTGTCAGTAATATTACTATATATATCTAAATATATATATAATATATTATATTAGGTGTATTGATGACAAATCTAAGTACAAATATAAAAGCACTATTAAGAATAATGTAACTATTTTAAAGTCTTTTTGATATTGATTTGATGCTTTTATTATCTAAAGAGAAGACAGGAAATAAGGAGAGAGATTAACAAATGTCACTGATACACGTTTTTATCTTTAAGTTTCCCTTTATGGGTTAATTATTAAATAAAATAAATTATTATAAAAACCTTCTTGGACGAGCATCGTCACAAAGCTGAAAACTGTTTTTGACTTTTTAGAGAAACAATGACAGTAAACTAAATATCTCACAGCAAAAACATTTATTCATAAGACATTTTAAAGGAATTTATACGGAATAAAGTCGTTTTCTTATATTATGGACCATCGTCATCTGCTGGAAAAAACCTTTATAAAAACTTTCTTTTGCTGGTAAAAACCTGTTTTTATACAGAATTTGGACATTTGTTTGGGTGGTTTTTGTACAGCGATACAGTTCAAATCAATCAACAGTAGCAGTTTTAACACTTTCATGCAGCAGGAATATTAATCCAAACACATCCGATATAATAATAACTCACTGAATGGAGGATTGATCCTGGTAGTGGAGTATTTCCACAGGGTGCTTTTAGTACTTTTACTTCAGTAAAGTATCTGAATACTTCCTCTCTCTGGCTGGAAACTGAAGCAGCTAAATGTTCTTTACATTGTACAGCTGAGTGTTCGCTCTCCTGCTGGTTGTTTTACTTCAGGTCTCTTGACCAATGAGAGAACAGGAGGAAGTGTGGAGGCACACAGGTGAACTGACGGGGCCTCCTGAGGAGGTTTAAAGTCAGGGTTTGATGAGGAGTTGAGTGGACCGTCAGATGGACGGAGGAAGAGTTCGATCTGACCACTGCTGCTGCTCTCTGTCTGCAGGAGGTCAGTGTTTCATACTGCGAACGTCAGAGGTGGAAGAAGAACTCAGATCAGATATTAAAGTGTAAAGATACCTACATCCAACTACAGGGAGTTTTTAATTTGACTTTTAATTCAGTTTAATGCTGATGCCTCTATATGAGTGTTATAAACAAATAATTATATATAGTTACAAAACTTACAAAACTCTGTTAGTGTCACTTTTAATTCAGTAAGATAACTGACAATTTCACACGTTTGTATTTTTAAAAAAAGTTTATATCCTGTAGTTTATGATTGATGATATTTTTGGTTAAATTCAGTCTTTTTTTCACCAAAACAAAACACAAAAATAGATAAATAATAAGAAATAATGTATGTGAAGATTAAAAGTGTTACAACTGATCAGAGACTGAAATTAATTGATCATAAATAAGGCTATAAGCCTCTCTGTCCTGTGTGTTGAATGTTGACACAGTGCAGTACCTCAGTCTGCCACCAGAGGTCAGCAAAGGACTGCAGAGCTCACCTCAAGATCAAGTATAAGTAAAAGTAAATTGTTTAGTAGAACAGCAGCTGAAGTGTCAGTGAGAAGAAAACACTGAATTTGTCAAAAAAGAAGCTTATTAAATCTGTATGATTGTTAAAAATAATAATAAATACTTAATACAGAATTGTATAAAAAGTTACCTAAACAGGAAATAATCTGCTCATAATTCATCCAAATTCACTGTTTGGGTTCATTGTTTTTAATTTAATATGAAATAAACATAAAATAAGTCACTGAGTCAGGTTAATAAATGATAGAAAAAGGTTGTGAACCAGTGATTTAATTCTTTTAATTAGTTTTCTACATTAAAATTAAACATTTGATATTATTTGATAATTGTTTGTATTTATTTCTAATCTAAATCAGTGCAGCAGAGAGTGTTATAGGACAAGACTTCGTGCTGAGCTGTAATCGTGTGCGTCGGGGACGGTAGTTAGCGGCGTGCCGGTGGAGCTGGTAACCATTTATCTCATTAGGATCACCTGTCGAGCAGAAAGCGCCGACAGCTCGCCGCCAACGAGAAGTTCCCTCAAAGACTCGTCCCCGGCTTTGGTCTGTGGTTTTTGGCCCAGTGTAATTACTGGAAGGTTCTCAACGCCTCAGCGAGCTCTTTATGATTAATTATCCCACAGCGCTGATAATTCAGCTGATTACCTCCCCCTCCCCTCACCCACACACACACCCACACTGCTCTACATGCTTTCATCTCTCTACTCTGGTTCACATACACATATGTAGATCTTAAAGGAACAGTTCAAATATGTCTGTGAGGACTCTGTTAGCCTAGCTTAGCATAAAGACTGGAAGCAGGGGGAAACTGCTAGCCTAACCTACCAACACCTCTAACAGTTTAACATAGAATTCTAAATATTTAAGTGTCTGTGTATATTTTTTAAGCTCTCTTACAACATTTAAAATCAAGAAGGCCTCGCAACCCCCCATGAAGCTTTGGCGACTCCTAGTGGGGGTCCCGACCCCCAGATTGTACAGTGTATGATTGTATATGACAAATAAATGCTTGTTTATTAGAAGAAGAGGACGCAACCGGATGAAATAAATATAATAATCATCAGAGCGCCAGTCGAAGCTCAAATAAAGATGATGTGTAAATGATTAATTCTTCATTCTGGGCGAATAAACGAGCAAAGAGAAAACAGTAATTTGCCGTTTGAGGGTGAGATTTTCTCCCCTTTAATTTAAACCTGATATGTTTTAATATTCTTACATTAGAGGAGAAAATACTTTACTCTCCTTAAGTGTGATCAATAGATCAATAAGTTCAAATTTATTGATTTTAGATAAACCTTTTTAAGTTGCAAACATTATTTTTGAGTTGTGTTCACATAAATAAAGTTGTACAACTATTTGAAACAAGTTATTTTTTATTAAAAAACATGTTTTTATGTAACTAAATATGAAAAAAATTTAAAATATCTTTTTATTCTAGAGGAAATAAATATATAATTTTTTTTTTTTACTTTTTAATAAATATCTACTTAAAAGCACTTACTAATATTTCTGTAACTTATAAAACTAAGTTAGTGTCACTTCAAATGTGCTTTGATCAGTTTGAACAATGTTTCTGAGTTAAAGTATCAGTGCGTATTACAGCTCACACTAACAACAACAACAACAACAACATAATGATGGTGATTATAAAGCAGAACCATCTGAGTCATGTCCTCTATCGCTCTCTTCACGCTTTTATTTTGCAGTTCACAAACTTCCCCTCCTCCTGTTTCTGAGGCCCCTTCACTAACACCTCCTCCTGCTCTTCCTCCTCCTCCTCTTCCTCCTCCTCCTCTTCCCCCCCGCTGTGTCTTTCTGCTGCTCTTCTCCTCTTTCTCTGCTTCTGCCAAATCACTGCAAAGACAGCATCCCCCTCTCTTCCCTCCTCCTCTCTTCCCTCCTCTGATTTCCTGATTTTTATCTGCATTTCTGATCTTTCCCTTTTTTATCTCTCATCTCTCTCTCCTCTTTCATGCTACAGTATTTATTTCTCCATCCCTCCATCATTCTCTCCTCTTCTCCCCTTTATTCCTCCTCTCTTGTTTCCTCATCTCCTTCCTGCTTTGCTTTTCTTTCTTCTCGTCTTGTGTCTCCTCCTCTCCTTCTTTTCCTTTTTCACCTCTTCTTTTTTTTCACTTTCCTCCTCATCTCCTCTCTTGTCCTTTTTTCCTTCCCTTTCTCTCCTTATTACCTCTTGTCCTCTTTTCATTTCCTCCTTTCCACTCCTCATCGTTGTTTGGTTCCTTCTTATCTCCTGTCCTTGTTTCCTTGTTTTGTCCTCTCCTCTCATCTCGTTTCTTTTTCTGGTTGCCAATAACTTGGTTG
>NW_023339873.1:1523334-1523994 GCF_004916995.1 Morone saxatilis
ACATGATGGACAATATTCAGGCATCTCGTTTCTTTATCTCCTCTTAGCTTTCCTTTTGCCTTTCCTTGTTTCCTTCTTTTAGTTCCTCTCCTCTTGTCTCCTCCTCTGTGTTTTCAGCTTTTTCTCCTCCATTTCTGTCTTTGTTTTGTCCTCTCATCTCGTTTCCTTTACTCAACTTCCTTTCCTTTCCTCTCCTTGTTGCTCCTTTCGTTACCTCCTCAGTCATCTCCTGTCGTTATCTCCTCTCAGCTTTCCCTTTTTCTTTCCTTTCCTTGTTCCCTCCTCTCCTCTCCTCGTCCATCCTACCTGCCCCTCCTCTTCCTGTATATTCCCTCCTTCCTCCTTCCTCCTAATCTCCACGCAGTAATGAATGTATGGTGCTGTTATAAGCCTCTTAATCCCACATTGCCTCGGCCTAATCTTTACCGTTCTGTGGTTCTCGACATAAAGAGCTGAATCCACGTTAACGCTGTCGGGATTCCCCATCAGGATAAAACACATCAGGAACATTTTTGTAATGTAAATGAGATCTGAACAAACGTGTTCGTTTGATAAATGAGATAAAAAGCTTTTCACCTTTTTTTCCCCTCCCAGTCAATGAAGGCAGACGAGTGTTGGAAGCCTCCCACTCGCCGGCCATATATAATGCTGCTGGAGGAG
>NW_023339873.1:1524045-1529609 GCF_004916995.1 Morone saxatilis
TGTGTGTGTGTGTGTGTGTGACGCCACAGCTTCCGTGTCAACACACACATGAAACACGTCAACATGTCAGAGCGACACGCCAGCAGCAGCACGTCGCTCTGCTGCGACTGGTTCCCAGTTCAGAGCCTGTTCATGGAGTTTATTCTGTGACGGTTCCATAAAGAGACTTTTATAACAGTGGGAATTATTCTCATGTCACCGCAAGGGTCAAAGTAAACAGTCGATACCCGGCATTCATGTTACAAAGCGACTTAAAATAGTAATTAAAGAAGTAAATTAACATAACTTAATCAAACATGAATTGTTGAAGCAGCTCAACTTGTGTTTAGTGAACTTAAATGTGTGCAGTATTTTAAATTACAGGTGATATAGGTTTGTTCCACTAACTCATTATATAAATATAAAAACGTAATATCACATCAGTGCTTTAATGCTGTTTAGCTTTGCATCCAAATAATTCTTAATGATTGTAGATTTTAATGTCAGTCACATAAAAAAACACTAAATAACTGGCTACCATTTTGATAATCGATTGATTAAACATTATTTATAGATTCTGTGTAACCTTAATTAACTTACCTGAAGTTACCTGAACAATAAATACTTAGTTACTTCTACTCAAATCTAATATCTTTAATTTATTTAACAACCAGCTTTAAAATCTCCTCTTCTGAGGTTTGTAGTTCCGGTTCAAGTTCCTGAACTACAGCGACAGTATGATGACATGTCTCTGCTTTTATTTATATTTCTAGAACCAACAACCTTTTACAGGTTTATGCAGAGTTTGGTCTCTTTTGAACGTCTGATCCGGAGAGGAACTGCAGGTTCATCCCGGACTCTGGGTCCTCTAAAGGCCACGCCTCTGTGAGCCACGGACTTCAAAGGATCCGGTCTCTCTAATTAGGCTCTTTAATGTTCGCCTCGCGGTGACGTCAGAGGGACTCTTTACTGAAAGTGTCCTCGAGAGCCCAACGGCGGGTAGGACACCTGAAACCAGAACATGAAGCACAACCTCAAGTTATATTCTTCTAATATCAAAATGAACAAATATCAAACCAGAGCAGCTGTTTGTTTATTGACAGTGAGAGTTTATATTGATTCTTCATTTTACAGCAATAACTGACGACCAGATTATTATAGTTCTGTGTTTTTCAATAGTTGTTATTTCATTTTAATTGTTGTTTTTAATTAAATTTAGTTTCAGTTATTTTCTAGAGTGAGTTTAGGTTGTTTCAGTTTAGTTTTCATTGTTTAAAAATGTTCAGAGTTAGGTTTATCATAATATCGATTGACAAAATTGAAGACATTTCCTGTGTTTTTATTTTATTTTAGTTAAGATTTAGCTGCATCTAGTGGTGAAGTTGCAGATTGCAACTAACTGAACACTGCTCGCGTCTGTATTTGATGTACCTGGGAATGAAAACAGGCTGTTAAGTTTGCAGGAGAAACTACCGCGGCCAAGAAACTCAATAAAAAACCTTCAACTGCAACAATGATTGTGCTGATTTGATGAATCTGAAACCAAAATGCAAAAAAAACAACCTTTATTAGTCTGATTTTAAGTCTGGATTCTGGATCTGTGTAAATAAATGTGTTTGTCTGTTTTATCTGTGATGTGAAGCTCTTCCTCGTAACTCCACCAGCTTGTGATTCATGCTGACGAGTATTTTTAGATTGAACTTTAACAAACTGTGCCAATTTAATTTAATTGTGACAATCTGGTTTAAAACCTGGTCTGGGATTATTATTACTCATCTTCTTGAAAAAAGGCATCTGCATCTTTACAGGCGTTTAATTGGGACTGTTTAATTAATCCCAGTAAAGGAACAGCAGCCGGTGCTCTGACAGAGCTCGCCGGGCCAGAAGAGGTCGGAAATCCACTGAGGACTCTACACATCCATTTTGGCTGTTTCGAGGCAGCGCGGCTAAATATTTAACAGGACTTAATGCAGCATGCTGAGAAACAGACTGTCAGGTTGTGTAAAAACGTCTCCTCGGCCTCCATGACTGCGGTGGTGGCAGAGAAAGCCTGATTTCACTCTCCTTTCAGTGCTACCAACACAAAACCTCCTGACCCACAAATCCACTCGCCGGTTCATGCACACGGGCAGGTGCACTCATGTAACCACGACAGGGAGTTTGTGATGTTTTCTTTATTTAATTGTTGCTGATGTCGGGTGTTTTCTGGCTGCTGACTCCTCCTGATGAATAATGTTTGACTTCTATGCTGTGACCAATTTATTTATCTTCTGTATTAAAGATGCTTTATAAATCCTGATGGTCTTTATCTCAATTTACGTCATTTCAAGCCGTCTTCATTAACTGACCCCTCCTAAGCCCCGCCCTTTTTTGCTGTGTGCTCCAATCACAGTTGAGCGAGCCTCAACTTCGACTCCTTTCCTGTACTTTGATATGCTACGTGCTAAGCTAATCTATGTTGAGAAGACATTTCGAAGATGGTTAAAAGTTAAAAGCGGCTCATAGTCACAACTTAAAGTTAGCTAATGTTAGCAAAGTGCTAGCTAACTAACGATTGGTGTAAATTAGAGGTAATTAGCTGGTGTTTGCTCTGTAGCGAAAAGGTTCCCAGACAGCCACGGCCCCTCAGTTAGCAATAAAACCCATTGATAATACTACAAGACATGTTAGAAAACACCAAAACAAAACAACTTCTGAATACATTTCCTTACTTTTATTAATACAACAGTTATTATTTGAATTTAAAATCTTTAATCCTTAGATTAGATTCACACTAGATCAACGCTGTGGCAGTGTGTCAGTCAGAGGAGATTTTAAGTGGAGAAACAGACTTTTGTTTCTTTTTTTCAAGGACACAAGTAAACCACATACGGCAGACAACTCGTTCTGCCTCTCAAACGCTCTGGGTGGAGTCAGAAAGTCGCCGCCAAACCTCGACGCAGACGCAACATTAGAAGGGCGTGCCGGTGGAAGTTAGGAGTTACAATTCTTTTTGTTTAATTGGTTCATTTTCATTAAAAAAGCCCTGTACCCATTTTTTACCTTTTGAAGATGAATTAGTTTGTTATTTGTGAGTTTTGTGTTGTGTTTTGAGTTTGAATCAGTGCCGCCACAACACTTCATTCACTTCATTGACAGTAACTCCAGACTCCTTCTCACTGTCACTTCTCCGTCGTGCACCTTTCTAACGCTCTACTTAAACTACACAAACCACCCAGTTGACATGGAAACGAAGCCGTTAATAGCCCGTTGTGGGCGACAAGGTGACTCACTGCACCTTCATGAACAACTTCTCCGCGTACGCCATAGGTCTGTTTTGTTCTGTGTTGTTTGTTACCAACACTGGCTTGTTCCTCTGCAGCTGGAAATACTCCCCCCACTACATCCACTCTTCCTCAAGAAAAGTGGGGAAAGCATTACGATCCGAGGAAATTGCACTTGTCTCCAAGCTGTAGCAGTTTCCTGAAGAGACATCCACAAGAAAAGTTTAAAAGATTTCGCCTTCAGTATCATGAGTTTGCACAGGGAGAATGATGACTCACCCAAAGACCTGCGTAAATCTGGGAATAAATGGAGTAAATCTCAGAATGTTTCGCTTTCAGGCAGCGAAAGTTTGTAAGTCTGTAAAGTGTCCACAGGCGGCTGAAGCAGATCATCTGCAGTAAAACCAGAAAAATCAATTGATCCTCTAGGGAGCGTGAATGTGATTAGTACATTTAATAGCACTTCTCATTATAGTTTAACATTTCTGTGTGAGAAACCTGGTGGTCATGGATCAGAATGGAAGTTTTGACCTGATAATAAAACTTTGAATTCATCCGCCAAAAATATTAGTGCTGCCCCCAACTGAAGATTTTCTTCGTCGACTAGCATTCGTTAGCAAAAGCTAGTAGTCGGCTTGTCATTGCAAGTTTATGATCATTTATTTAAATGTATATATTTACTAGAAATGTTATTAAGACATTGTACCATTCTTCTTGTAGTGCTCGGCTCAGATTGGCTCCCATCAAACTGACACCAACTAGATATCTGAGCCATTATGCTGCAAATGTCACTGAAAAGCTGGTTTGGGGAACACTGAAACTTAAAAGCAAATAAAAAGCAATATGACACTGCTGCCTCTTGCTGACAGTCCTCAAACTTCGCTCTGATTTTATGTCAGACGTGTATTTCCTGCTCTAGAGGCCCATATTTAACTGTATCCTGTGCTGGTGTGTGTGTGTGTGTGTGTGTCTTTATGCCGCTGTGTATCCAGGATTAAAGCAGAGTGATTAACTAAAAGCTGCAAAACTGCTGCTCCAAAATAAACCTATTCAAGCTGTAACCTTCAGACGGAGGGAAAGGGATTCGGAGAGAGACACAAGCTGCAGAAGGAGCATCGCGGTTGTAATTAGCAATAACAGCGAGACAAAGTGATCACAGGCAGGTTACCTCAGGCGCCTCCTCCGAACGCTGCCACGCTGTCCGCCTGGAGAGAGGAAGAAAATGCACATTTGTGATTCAAAAAGTAGTCTGCAATTAAAGTGCAGCGGAAGAGGCTTTGTTAAATGCCACAGCAAGCTGTTCACGCGCCCACCAGGTGACACCACGTGGCGGATAGTCCCACCATCTGATTCCTAACCAGGCAACACAGGAACCGTATGTGGATGAGTTTATGTTAATTTGATCATTTGCACATTTGTTGGGGAATATTAGCCACTGAGGTACAATATCTAAGGAGCCGTCTATCCAATAGCAGCCCATTAGGGTACTTTGCATCAAGCCCCGCCCTCTTTTGGGTGAAAGCAGTTCCTCTAATTTGACAGGAGGTAAATGTCAATTCTGAGTTCTTTGCCAATTTTAAAAGCATAAAATAAGAATACCGTATTGCTTTTTAGCTATCACGGCAAACGGTTGTGTTGTTTCACAGCTGATCAATGATAAAAAAATAAAGAATCAGGGGTTGATGAGTGTCCTTTCAGTCACATCTACCTTATTAAATCTCATATTTTTGACATCTGACACTTTTTCTGTCATTAAGAATCTTTTATTTTTTTATTTTTCTGTTTTGGTTCAATGTGACAGACCAAACTGGCCGTTTTAAGGTCGGGCCACATTTTATCACAGTAAAAACTTTATTTCCACTATCACTGAGACTCTTTTCTGATTCTCTTCAATCTACAGACGCAATCAGCTCACATTTACTCAGTAACATTATTAACTAACCTGTGACTAAGTGTTTGCCACAGACAGACACATACAGACTGCCCGGGTTTCTCAGGTCAACATTTTTATCCTCTCTGCCTGCAGATGGCCTAAAGCCAAACAAAGCTTTTATTGTCCTTCGTTCTTTGAGGAAGTAAAGAAAGTTGTAATCATTTAATAGAATAATACAACTACTTATCGTTTAAGAGGAGTGAACAATCTTTCCTTGAGTTTTGACTTTACATAATGAATTCCTGCATCCAGGGGCAATAAAAAAAGTGACCACCCTCGCATCGCTTTTTAGTTTGGGCTTCCTTATTTTGCATCGTGTCAGGGATTGACAGCTGTCACTAGTTAGCTGATGTTAGGACAATATGGCGCTACACTTTTTATCCAGTTTC
>NW_023339873.1:1529709-1532083 GCF_004916995.1 Morone saxatilis
TGCAAAATGCAACGCAGCAGCTTTTAGTTCACCGAAAAAGGGGGCAAGGTCGTTCTGAAGACAAGAAAGTGCCATATGGCTGCTCTCTGCTATGGAGGGCAGGAAGTGATTATCTACTATCACAAACTCTCAAAAAGCCCGTTTTGCATCGTTGCTCCAATGGATCAAACCGAGAAACCACGAGGAGCTTTTATCAAACTCTAACAGTTGGTCTGTGTGTGGGCCTCCTTCCTCACACTGATTCCTGGTTCTTGTCTCTCTGCACACCTGTTCGTCATGAGCAATCTGCACACCTGTCCCCCATCCAGCCATCACCGCTGCCTTCAAGAACTCACAGCCGCTCACTGTCGGATCAGAGTTCCAGTCACAGTTTGTTCCTGTGCGATGCTTCCTGCTCAGAGTTGTAGTTCCTTAGTTAGTTTCCTCTGTCTGAAGCCCGTCAAGCCAGCTCTTGTCCCTGGAGGTCCCTCTGTGAAGCCTCCTCATGGATTCCTTCCCCCTCACCTCCAGCTCAGCTCACCTGTCCTCCCTGTATGTACAATAAAACACCTCGTCTGTCTGCATGTGGGTTTAACCTTTAAAACACCTTCAGCCTCTCTGCTGCCTCGTGTTCCTCCGCTCTGATGTTGACCCTCGTCTGAGCTCTGTTTTCATTTTGCACTTTCCTTTTCTCTCTGCTCTCCTCCGTGGTCTCAGGAGTAAGTTAGATTTAATTTGTGAGTAACTGTTAACCATCGATGAGCCCACAAGTATTTGTTTTACTGAAGTTGGAAGTTATTTATTCAGTGTTGAAATAAATGAACTAAAATCAGAATCATTACCACTTTATTCCTCATTATCATTTAACAGTCAGCTGTTAAACTACGTATATTTAAACATAAACACAAGACGACTAGTCGACTATTGGCTTTATCTAACGAGTACTATAGTCGACTAAGAAATTCTTTCTTTGGGGGTTACTCCACCATATTGTTGGTTTCTGGGTGTCTAACGACGCTGTATGGTCTGTACAATACTCAGAGAATAGTAACTGGTGTCAATAGGCAGATTTTTTGCCCTGACATCCCCTAACAGGTTAATTGAAACATGGAGTAGAGCCTTAAGCCAACAAATGTATTGATCCTTTTTTTAAATTTTTATTGACATATACAGCAATTAAGATCTCTGGCTCGTCCCCAGAGGCAGGAGATTGGGAACACCACAGAGACTGAGACGTGTCTGCAGTGGACAACCTGTTCCGTCTGCTTTACCATCAGACGTTAAACACTGCCCTTCCCACCGGTCCTCCACTATTTTATTTTAATTCAACCTTTGATGGGTGTGTCAGCAGGGCGGCCAAAGTTTGGTCTGGTGTTGGCGGTTTGGTGGGGGGCAGTGGGTGGCGTTAGTGGCTGGTTAGGGGGGGTTTCACTGCTTTGATATTCGATCCCCTTCCCTTTTTTGGGGGCCAGTGAGAGAACGGCAGCGCTGGTGGAAGCCGGACTAATTAATTCTGAGATCAATAAGGAGGGATGCAGCTATGTCTCTCTCCAGATGTGGAGGTGGTGCATTGATCGATGCTGGAGGGGGGTCGATACCTTTACCACCCCACTCTCTTCCCACTTTCCCTCCCCAGATGAGACGTTGGCGTAGTCCCACTGCTGCCTTTGATCTCCACCGTGTGACATTCACTCTGGTCTACTCGATGAGTATCGCTTGGAATAACTAATGCTCAGAAACAAACTGTAGTTGTGTGTCAGTTGTTTTCTTGCTTGTTATGAACGGAGCATTTTGTTCTGTCAATGAGGAGATTTTAACGCGTCTCTTTGCAGCCGTTGCATCCAGAAATACATTTGTCAGACTCATCGACTGCCGTGCGGCACGCTCCGAGGCTAGTGGCCGCGAGCGCCTGTTCCACATGAACAATGGCGGCCCGCCTGCTGAATGCTGATTGGGTATAATTGGGGGTTAGTGATGCAGTGTAATTAGAGTGATTACAGTCATCAAATCCCAGCGGAGACTCTTCTCGCTGTCCATCGCGGCCAGTCTGCAACACGTGCTGCAGTTTTTGTAGCTCAGAAGTTCACTCCACTCCGATGTACTTCATTGGGATCGTAAACAACAACCTTTTATTATATTTAGTCCATAAACACAAAGAGTGCAACAAAAGAGCAAAATTAAATTCCTAAATCACCAAAATGAAAAGCACCAGTGAACGTTCTCTCCTGTATGTGGGGATTCTCTGCCTCACAAACACTTTCTTGCTTTAAAAAGCAAACGCAGCCTCAGTGCCTCCTGTGTAATGGAGCTGAACACAAGATATTTTACCCATGATGCTCATCTTCTGGTTGTATGTTGGGTAAAAAACTTTCCTCCAAAACACACACACACACAC
>NW_023339873.1:1532183-1532387 GCF_004916995.1 Morone saxatilis
TGTTTGTTTGAACCATCCATGCACCCCAAAATCCTCCATACATGGACTTTCTCTCTCTTTATCTGACATCACCTGACTGTGACGACACGTAAAAAGGTTATGCTAGACGGGCGGGTCCAGAAAAAAACCAGAGGAGGGAAAACAGTCACTGTGAGTTCAGACTGATTACAGCTGCTGTTCTTCTGTGTAGGAACAGACTATAAA
>NW_023339873.1:1532441-1532672 GCF_004916995.1 Morone saxatilis
AAACTGTCTACAGACACCTTTCTGGTCTGAAAGGAGAGTTTGAGACTCAGATTTTGGATTTGAGTGTCATCATATGTCACTCTGCTGTAAACACTAATGCCAACCACTTCCCAATATTGGAACCTATTGTCACTCAAAGCCAACTGTTGTCATTTATTGAATCCAACAGCAGTTTTGTCATCAGCGAACCTCCATAAAGTAGTGTGTGCAATGAGAGAGAGAGAGAGAGAG
>NW_023339873.1:1532852-1533057 GCF_004916995.1 Morone saxatilis
ACACACACACACACACACTCGATGATGTAATATCTTCTCTGAGGTGATTTCTTCAGACTACCTGACGGCACCGGGTTGGAATCAGCAGGCGTTAATAGGTGCAGAAAAGAGATTACTTGTCAGTTGTTATTTCTGCTCTCAAAATCTGTCAGTTTGCAGAGGTATTATTGTTTTAAATGAAGCTGTGATGACTAAATTTCATTTT
>NW_023339873.1:1533172-1539717 GCF_004916995.1 Morone saxatilis
TTTCACTCCACCTTTCAGTATCGGCTTGATTGAGAACCCTGTGATACCAGAAAATCTAAGATCTCAGCGCCTACCGATCGTCTGGGTCGTCGTCTAAATGCAAAGTAGTTGCTTGACCAGCCGCTAACAAACGTACGTCCCTTATATTAAGAACACGCCTTACCTGCAGTGACTCTCTCCCTCCATTCTCTTCTGTAGTGAAACAAACTGGAGATATACTGAATCACTTCGAGATTTTTAAAACACACAAATGAATTGATAACTGGTGATCCTCCACACAACGCGCGCCGGTTAGATTTATGTCGAGTTGCTCTCCACCAACTGGAACACCCAGATCTTGAACGTGGTTTAAAAACCACAGGCAGCCTAAAGGATGTACATATTTCTGTGACTTCCTGTATATTCCTTGAAGGTTGACTCCTGTTGGTGCCGCCTGATCTCGTCCACTTTCCAGGCAACACGCAGTTAATCTCGAACGAGCCTGACTTTTACAAGAACACGATTTCCACATGTCACCACCATAAAGACTTTGGATTGGTTCTGAAATTGTTTTTTTTGTTTTATTTCAGTTTTAGCAACAAAAGCTGGGAGTAAGTCCTCAGTCTGTATTGAGCGAAGAGTTTAGAAACTCATCTACACTCTACAACCAAGGTGATGCCAAAAAAAGAACCAGGTACAGACAAGCAAGTCGCGTCAAGCTGAACCATACAGGGGAAATTACAGCTCACAACTTCTGTCCATACTAATGATCAGTAATGAGGGTTCAGAATCAAAAGCCAGAAATGTTGGTAACTGTTTCAAGTTATAGAAATTCAACTTCTACCTGCTTATGTAACATTATCATTCAGACATTTAAGGTGCTTCAATGTGCTCCAGTCATTACAGGCTGTAATAAAAGTCCTACCAATTTAAATGCAAGTGAGACTATTTAAATCTATAAATAACTGTGCTGCTCCTTTTATAATCTTCCAGTCGATAACTGAGTGGCCTTAGTGCAGCTTTAAGGTCGGGTATACAGTGAATAAAAAACGTGGCGCCGACAGCCGGCACAATCCTGACGCCCTGCGCCGACTGTAGCTCCGGTCGGGGGCCTTTGGCTCCCAGGGGCCCCATCAATCATGCACAAAAGCTAATTAGCATTCCTGAGGGACGCCTGCAGAGGGAGACACTGTTTAAACTGTTTCATGGCAAAACGACGCACATTGTTTGTCATTAGTCACTTCACTGAATCTTAATTTATGGTTTATCGATTTCTCTGACAGATGATGGTTTATTTCGTAAAAGAATAGTTTGATATTCTTTTATTTATTTGTTTACTTTGTTTCCAAAAGCTACATGGAAATATTGATGTCACGTTATGTCCGAGCATTAAGCTGGAGTCAGGCTGTGGTTAGCCTAGCTTAGCACAAAGACTGGAAGCAGGGGCAGGGGGAAACAGCTAGCATAGCTCTGGTAAAGTTCAAAAACCTTTTTAAAGCTCCCAAATGAACATGTTAGTTTGTTTTAATCAGTTCAAACGAAGATGTAAACATGACAATTTCAGGCAATCTCTGATGGTTGCCTGGCAACCCCATAACCCGACTTCGCCAGGAAAGCTCTGACACACAACTTCCTTTAAAGCACAAATATTCAAATTGACTATTTTTCTACATTTTCACATTGTTCTGAGTTGCACCGCCTCTTCAGCTGAGCTATTCATTATTAATGTTTACAACTACAGATGTAATAGATTGTTGTAGGAACCTTTTATTAATTACTGCAATAATAAACTGTATTCTTTTATTACCCTTTATTCTCCAATTATGAACATTACTCATCAGAAAGTGAGATATTTATTCATGTTCTCTCATCTGTAAGGGATTTTTCATAACCTGGCAACCCAAATGTTCAAATCATGAATGTATTATAACATTATAAAGCATTTGTTAACATTAATAAAGTCTAATAAAATGTATAAACCCTTTATGAAGGGAGACTTAATGTATTCTTATTTTAACATTATTAAGAAAGTGGTAGCATGAAATTAGAATCAATATTACATTGATCAGTTATAATAAATCTAAATACTAATCAAATCAAAACTCAAAATCAAACTGATTATATATTGGGTTATATTTAAAGATACAGATCGATTAATGTCCATTTATTAAACACTTTGACTTACATTACATGTGATTCATTACAAACAGTAAACACAAACAGTAAACACAAACATCATCGTCATAATTTTGAGGACCGAGCCCACAGCAACGGGCACGCATGCGTCCTGGCGCTCCGGTCGGGCAGCGGGATGCAGCGCCGCCACCGTGGCTCAGTGCGCCCCGAGCAGCCAGAGCGCACGGTTACAATGAGCTTCTCCATCGGTCCGACTGAGAGCCAGCGTCAGTACCGACCTCCGAGCAGCAGACACACCGCCACAGACCCTGACCGACACCAGCTCCGCCCGCCCGCAGCAGGATGCCCGGGGGAAAGAGAGGGCTTGTGGCACCGCAGAACACTTTTCTGGAGAACATCGTCCGGCGTTCAAGTGGTGAGTCCGCGCGTCGGAGCGAGGCTCGCTTGTTTTTGGGGGGGTTCGGTTTCACCAGGAGGCTCGGACCCGGACCCGGCTGGAATACAGTGGTTCTGTCTCAGTGCAACCACGGAGGGTTGGTGGAGGATAATAATCTCACTTTATACCCGCATTTATATCGCAGGGATGGAGTTCACCCCCTCTCTAAGGCTAGGAGTGTTCATGGCGCAATGCATAATTATAATAAGTATGTACGTTATATGTAGGAGGGAGTGTTCCACTGGAAGAAGCGCTTATTGCAGCTTTTAGTGAAATATAGTTGACTTTGTGCTCCTATCGGCGCTGGTTTGCTCACTGATGCTCACTGAGAGTCACAGTTTACGCACCGTTTTATTCCCACTCCATTACTGTGCGTTTGACTTTCCCACATTAAATTATGCAAATGATCTCCAAGAATGATGTGAGACCGAAATAGCGGCGCTGCTGAACAAACACCGAGTTTTTAATTGAAGATTAAAAGTTTTATTTCGGTCATTAACTCGCCGGTTTCTGTGTTGATGAGGATGGACAGCCGCTCAGCCAATACAGCTGCATCCATCTGCTCCTTAATGAACCCTCAGCTCCGTCTCCTCCTCATATTATTATTGTTATTATTGTTATTAGGCCCAGTTATTGTGTATCCGAGGAAGGAGTCGCAGTTGAAATGAATAACCTGCGTTGATGTGTGCTCCATCATTATGTAACACAGCTGCGTTGTGTTTATTGGAACAAAGTGTTGTGAAGTAAAATGAGAGATCTACTGGGGTGAATAATGAATAGCTGCTCAGTTATTCATCATCTTAATGTCAGTATTCATCAGCTGGATGTTTGCTCATGTTTCTCCTCTCTCCATCTGCGCTATCAACCGCGCCGGACTTTGCATCGGCCGGAGAAATACGCGCTCTCTCCTCTTGATTACATTGATTTCTTTCCTTTTGTCTTCCCAGAAAAGTGAGCGGAGCAATTGGCCAGAATGAGAGTCGGGTCTGTGGACGTGGTGGCAGGGAGGGTTGGAAGGTTGGAGGGTGGGGGGAGATGAGGTCAAGAAGACTGTTTCAGAAATGTGTTTCTGTCTGTCGCGGTGTTCGTGCCACCGGGGCTGTTGAGCGGCTCTCTTGGGGGGGGGGTTCAGCGCTAATTGGAGAGCTGTTGGTTGGAGTCGGTGCACTGTTTTATGTTCCTGTGTTTGAGAGGTCACACATGCATTAGCTGCACTGATGTGAGGAGCAGGAGATTGTTCACTGGGCTCAGATCAGAGGCTGCAGCCTTTTAAGTTTGTCTTTAAACTGTAACATGGAGCACATGGAGGATGTAGGGACAGGGCTGCAACTACTTATTATTTAGATGTCTTTAATATTTTAAGCACTTTTATAGTTTTATGTGATATTGACAAAAAGCGAATGTGAAACAAAGATACAGAAAATATAGGATATAGGATCAGAACATCAAAGACAGACAGTAAAAAAGAATTTATTCTGTGGTTTTTGGAGCTTTAGTTTATGTAAGTGACAGTTTTTCATATAACTTTAACAGCCTTGCAATTCTGACTAAAACAGTACTAAAATAAATAACCACATATGTCTCTGGGATTATCAACAGTTCCACTTTATTTAATATTTCAGTCCAATATATTTTAGTTTAGTGTTTGGTACATGGCAGCAGGTAAAGAATGAATGTGTTTGTAATATATTTAAACACAAATATTTGGCAATATTCTCCGTGTAACGCTTGACAGACAGAGCTGATCATTTGATTCACATTCTTAAAAACATGTGTAATTGATCACAGAAGACGGACACACAATCAGTATGGGGCCTTTGGGGCCCTTAAGGGTCTGGGTCACAGGGCTTGGCAGACATTTTGATTTGTTGAAGCGGGAAAAGCTGCAGGTGGAATCTCAATCAATAATGGCTTAAAGGGAAAATGATTTGAATGAGTCCAAAAAAAGGTCCCATTAAGAGATTTTCCAAACTTTCTTTTAGCATAGGCTGATAAGATGATGTCTCTCTATCACTGCATCAATATATAATAATCAATATAATATTGTAACCATAATAACCTAAAAACAGATATATTGTTGATCTATGTGTATTTGGGGTGATTAGTAACAAGAAATCACAAACATCGGTCCACTGTGTAGTTTTCACGTTAAGCACAATAATTAATGGTTTAAGCACCAAAACTACTCGGTTTGTGTTAAAATAATGACTTCCTTAAAATGATCAATAATGATTGATTGACCAAACCCTGGTCTCCTGTGTGAAAGTCTTGTCTCACCCATCCATCCACTGTGACCTACATTTGTCTTTTGCTCTCCGCCCCCTGCTGGTTCTGCACTGTCACGCCTGTATCAGACAAAACGTTACAACTGAATCAGAGCCGCTGATGAACTATTAATATTAAATGAAGAGATTTTAAAAATTGAAATTAGTTTTAAAAAATGTCAACTTATTGATTCTGCTGTAACACCTGAACAGCAGGTATTGAGTGAATGAAGACTACCTAGTGAGTAAGTGAGCAGAGAAGTCTTAATAGTTAGCTAAAAGTAATGGATAAATTGTTAAAATGGCAAAAAGTAATCATAAATGTAGCAAAAGAAATTTATAAATGAATGAAAAAAAGTCAGAATATGAAAGCTTGGGAACCGTTGTGTTTGTGGGACTCATAACTTCAGTTTTGCTAAATATCTTCAGCTGCGACTGGAGGTTTCTCTGATGGCTGCAACTGGCTGCTGTAACATTGTATTCTCTGCATAAAAGTCTTCATTCTTTCACTCTGGACTTTCATTTGAACCATAAATTAGATCTGTAATTAAAAGCGCCTGTTGCAGAAATCCCTGACAACTGAATCAGAGCTAATCTCATCAGTGGGTTTCAATACAGAGTTCGAGTCCCCCCTGATGGCGGTTCTTCAAGCAGATTCGGTTGCTGTCGGCCTTCAGGCGGCCCTATTGCTCAAACTTGGGTCCAGCTAAGTAATTGGTTGTGATGAAAGAGGAGAGCAGAAAAGGATGAGATGATTCTGGGGTTTTTTTTGTGCTGCATTAAGTCTTAGTCAGCTCTTTAATTCCAAAGGGCACTCAGAAGGCTGCAGCCGGCAGGTTTTAGGCTTAAAACAAGACGATAAATTTAAGTAACTATTGTTGGTTCTTTTTTTTTGTGCTGAAAATTCACTTAAGTAAATGTTTGGAATGAGTGGTGGAGAACAGATGAGGCCAATATTGTTCTGGATGGCTCTTTGTTGAAGGTGTGACCCTCTCACACCTTTACAATAGACTGCACTCTGAACCACCAGCCACACTTTTATTTTAGTTGAATGCCTATTTAATAATAGGAATACAAAATTGAGAAGACTTGTAAAGTTTGTCCTGAGGGTGGTGCCAGAGAAAAGTCCATATGTATTGTTCTCAATGTGGCTGCTTTGTCACCTTAAGCGTCAGTATGAGACGTCTTTAAAACATTTGGTTAAGCTGTGAGACATTGCAGTTCTGATGTGTTCCGACACACCAAACCGACATAAAAAGACTAAAGCCAATTGCTGCGTCGCCTCACATCGCCTGTGTCTTGGCACCGCACAGACTAAAGCAAACTACTACTAACACATACATTCTGCGCCTGCGCGAGAGAGGTAATAACTTCGTATAACAGCAGGTGGCGGTCATCTGCCTAAAAAAGAATACCGGAATACCCTATGGATGTGGGTTTGTCCGCTCTTGCTCAGACGGTTTTGTAAAACAGGTAAAACAAGAAATATCTGTGTATGTGAGTGATCAGATGAGATGAAGTTGAAAAATGAGATGATCCTTTCGTGCGTACCTTCTTGATGAAGTAATTTGCTGCTCTGCTCACTTCCTTTTCTCTTCGCATTCACTGATTTGCTTGAGCTGAACGGTAACAGCAAAATAAGTATGTTACATGACTTGTTGCCTTTACTGTAGCAACAAGTCACATATGTTAGGTTATAAACTTTAAATAAGCCAAAATTGCCTTTGGGT
>NW_023339873.1:1539732-1543563 GCF_004916995.1 Morone saxatilis
GGTCTCCTGAGTGAAAGTCCTTCACAGACTTTATCACTCGATATCACCTGAGATCAGGGCTCTTTTCTGTTGTCTCAGACTCATTGGTACTTGGACTTGGTCTTCGGTCTCGCCAGATATTCTAGTTTATCTTGACTAAGTCCAGTAATATCTGTTTTTTTCCTTAAGTAACTTCCTCCTTCAAAACAAAACCATTGATGAAGCACATGGAAAATTGGTGTTAGTTTCATTCAAAATCCATCTAGGACGAGCATTAACATTGTCTTTGACCATGGTTACCAGCCACTTGGACTCAAACCTCTTTGGACTCGGTCTCGACTCGTCTTGGTAATTTCATTTAATATGCAGAGAACAATATTGTTTCAATTAATTATTAATCCATCATTCGGTCTCTATAATGTCCGAAAATGGCGTCATACAGCAGTTACGCCTTAAAATTGCTTTCTTTGTCCAGCCAACAATCCAAAAGTTCTCACCAGAACCTAGAATATGTAATGTTTGACAAAATCTCGTCACCAATAATCATTGGGAACAATATTCTGCTAAGATTTTCAAGTAATGTTCGATGCTTTTACCCCAACAAACAAAACTCACTTTATGGAGAATAAACAGCGGGTCGTTTTTCTCCATTCTTTTCACCACTTTGCACTTTAGGAGCTTTCTCTCATCACATCCTCTCTTACTGTGAACTGCAGTAAACACTGTTTTCTTGCTGCAGAAAAGACAGAAACTTGTGAATGGAGGGAGTCGTTAAGTCAGTCTAGAAACTAGAGAATCCGGATGGTTTTCACGTGTAAATTGGTAAAGCAGCCTCTTCCTCTGTAGCAGCATCGTCCTGTCAGCTTCCTGTTACACCTTTACAGATAATGAACATTAATTGGAAGGTCACTCTACAGATTAAGAATACACTTGCTTGCTCTGAAGTGTCATGTAAGTGTTCATTGGTGATTATTGGAAGCGACTGATATACAGAACTAATTAGTTGTTTTATTAGGAATCAGATATCACGCAGTCTGTGATGTCCACTGCTGATACAGTGGAGGTTTTCCTGACTGCAGCTAGAACATTTTTATTACTGTAACTGTTTTTTTTTTATATCATCAGATGGCTGCCCAGTGAAATCAATCGAGTGTTGGAGGCTGTAAAACCCGCAGTGAACCCTGCAAGAAAGAGCTGCTGACACACCTCCAAGAACTCATCCGTTTGTGTTTCACTGCAGAGATTTTAGTGTCTTTTCATAGTTTAAAATGCTGTTTCCCAGGGTTTTCCTCTCCTGCTGTAAACTGTGGGAAACACTGAATGCTTGTGATGTTTTTGGGCACGGACACAGTCGTGTTTGAAAAGCTGTTCCAATTTCATTTCATCTCAAAATTCACTCTTTTACAAGCCAACTGTTTTTTTGGAAAAGAGGCGGCTCTGTAATTGATGAATGATTACCTGCCAAAGTTACTGGTACAACGGATTTGGCAGGTGCTAAGGACGTTATCTGCAGTTTTTTAGCTCATTAATTACAAATTGCATTTACCATTCACATACTGCTGACCATTTTCTAAAGCAGGTAAACCTTTCAAGGAGCCACTGGGTTCAGTTTGTGGCTGATTGCTATAAAAAATAACCTGCGAGGCTTGAACTTTACCTGTGATGCTGTAGGGAATCCATTACAGTGGACACTTTGTTATCGATGTGCAATAATATAACTGGAACAGGGACTGCTTCTTGTTGTTGGTGTATTCAGTGCTTGCGGGAAACCTAGATTTGAGAGACACCTACAGAAAAGAAACAAGCTAGAAAAATTTGTCATCATTTCTGTTGTTCATCTGAGTCTTAGTTGCTGAAGTTATTTCTTTGAAGCTGGATGTTTGTCTGTCCTTAAAGGTTACATATGAGATTGGAAATATCAATATAGCAGCAAACAACTATCTGCTATGTACAGATATAATGGTGTCTCGCTCCCTCTGCCTTGTGTTGTATCGCAGCCTCTCTGTGGTTTGTTTCCATAGCCGGTCTGCTCCGACTGAAACTTGCTGTTTTATATCATCTACCGTCGGTGAATTTAAAGATTTATTTCCACCGCTGTAGCAGTCTAAAATGATCACAAGTCAATTTCATATATATATAATTAACCTTTAAACACATTGTCTCACTTTCATTTTTAACTTCAGATTGTTTTAGCTAATCTGGAAGACCTTTTTGTCTTGTGTAGGAATATCCTTGTGTTCCCAGAACCTAATAACCAATAGAAACGTTGGCCAAAGCTACAAAAATAAGATCTCAGTCGAAAGAAATACAACGATGAAGGGTCCACTGTGATGGATTACTGAACTCAAGCAAGTCTGAAGTTAATTTTAATCCATCTAACAGCAGTGCCGGATGGTCGACAGCACTGTTGTGTACAGTATGTGTGACTTGTAGTTAAATGTTAAACAGTTAAAACCCCTTTTATTGCCCTCCCTGGTGACCAAAGCTATCACCATGCAGAATATATTAAATGAATAATTAATATCTATGTGATTATGAAAGAGAGAGAAAAAACAACAAGCTGCTGGTGGTAATTTTTCCACTGCAGATGTTTCCGACTCTCCTGCAGCCGCTGCAGCTTGTTCAGGTTAAACAATTCACTCTTATAGATTTCATAGTTGGGGGATGGTGATCAGTTTTTTGCCCTCTATCCCCTTCATCCTCACACAAATGAGCCCTTCAGTTGCAGCCTGCTTTCTCTGCATGAATTCATCCTCATTTTATTGGCTAATAAGTGCAGTTGGTTAAAGATCAGGTTAGTATTTCTGAGAGGATATTTGGTTCACCGCATTACCGTACTGCGTATCTAAAATTAAATAAACAAAACAAATGAAAAACGTACCATATTGTACCATTCTGGCACTTCTACCTGTTTTGTTTCTACCATTTTTGCATCATTGGATAAAAGCATTAAATTACACAATAAATAAGTAAATAGAAGAATAATGGGTTCACTTTTACCCCCAAATACTCTTCTGATGCATTTAGTTAGATGCAAACTAAAGGTCCACTTACTAGCTTTTTCCACAGCTTTTAACTATCACACTAGTGATGTGTCGTTCTTGAACGAGCAGACTCCTTAAGTGAACAACAGGAAATTAAATATTATCCAGAAATACTGGTAATATTATTAATTGCGATCCAAGCATGGTGAGACTTTTGTATGTCTTGCCGGTCGCCAACATACTAAACATACTTCAGTATAAACAAAACATTCAATACACATGTTGTAGTGTTTGATTTTTTTACGTTATTTAATTATTTTTTTTTTTAAATGATGGTATTCTGGAAATTCTAAGGTTTATTGTAATTCAGTTGAATAAATTAAGATATATATGTGAACAATCACCAATAATAGGTCAAAATGACACGTCAATGAACTCGCTCTGATAATATTATCCGAATACAAAACTTGTGAAGGTTTAGGAAAAGGCTTTAAAGAACAGAATAAGTCAGTGATGAAGGATCATGACAGAGGTTAAAGTCGTAAATGCTCATCGACTTTTTGCTGAAAATCCAGATAAGTGTTTGGTTGGCATGAAAGAGGAGAGCAGAAAGGTTGAGATGATTCAAACTGACTGTCTTACTCAGCTCTTTAATTCCAAACTGCAGGCTGCAGATTTTAAAGGATGTATTTTTTTTTTGACTCACCGTTTGTAGTTTCAAAGAGTTTATTGGTTGCTGTAATGTTTCGTTCTGACTGGGAAGTGTTTTTGACTCCTCTGGAAGAATTGGTCCGCAGTTACAGACAACTCCTGATTAAGTGACATATTTTATACATGTTTCACATTATATTCAAAACTATACAATGAA
>NW_023339873.1:1543663-1543845 GCF_004916995.1 Morone saxatilis
TATGTATATATATATATATTTTGTAAAACCACCTCTCTTACATTATGTACATGTTGGGTAGTCTAAGAGGAAAACTAAAACTGACCCCTATATCTTTGTACAATCCTCTCCAGAGGCTACAAGATGCTTTGCAGCCTTTTATCTGCTTTTGATGATTGATGCTGTTACTGTGGCTGATGCGC
>NW_023339873.1:1543860-1544216 GCF_004916995.1 Morone saxatilis
CTCTCCTGTCCATCTATCAGAGACCAGCTTCCTCCTGGGAAACGCCCAGATCGTGGAGTGGCCTGTAGTTTACAGCAATGACGGATTCTGCAAGCTGTCTGGCTTCCACAGGGCTGAGGTCATGCAGAAGAGCAGCACATGCAGGTAATGATTTGTTTATTTTGTATTATTACTGAACCTTTAAACACTGTAAACGTGCACAATTATTGTTGTCTAAAGCAATATTAGTTACAGTACGGTAATGAAGCAATAATGACTCTTTAGTCTTATTACTTTGATCGTAGTTGCACACACAGCATAACTAAATGGTCAGCAATTCCTTTACATTTCCATACATTTTCTTAATAAATAATAAT
>NW_023339873.1:1544230-1555624 GCF_004916995.1 Morone saxatilis
TAATAATAATAATACATTTTTTTCTTAAAAAACGAATGTGTTTTTAATGGTTTAAATGCTTCTGTTTAAGCAGAACTCATAAAAACCAATATTTGTTTTCAACAGCAGTCTTTATGAGTTAAAACCACAGCAGAGTAGCCATGAGTCATTGTTTTTAAAACTAAAAGCATGTCCTTTTCAAAGTGCTCTCTCAATATGTCGTTTTTTATTCAGTTTCATCCATTATTGAGAGAGAGAGAGAGAGATATTAAAAAGTGACCGTTTTTGTGCCTTCCTGCTTCTGTCCTGCTGTAGTGATCATTAAAACAGCACAGTGCTGCTCTGGAGAGCTGTTTACATGATACCAACTTCGTCTACAGCTTGAGAGTTGCTCTGATATCAAAAGTGTAGAGCTCAGCAGAGTAACACTGCAAAAAAACAAAAACATGCAAATCAATGCATCTGGCATTTCCACTCGCACTAAAAGAGAGAGAGAGAGCGAGGAAGAGATGGCACACCGCTCAGCAAGACACTGAAATGAATCCAATTTAGAGCTGCCAGGGGAGCTCTGCCCGGTCCTGCTCGAGGACGGTGTCTTGCTCGCCTGTCAGTCAAGACGTTTTAAAATTTGACTCCAAAGGACGACTCCTGTCCTCAGGCGCCTCTCACATCCGACCGGGGGTGACGGCCTTGACCAGCCGCCGGCTAAAAACGGCTCCCTTGTACACCGAGCTGAGTGAGAATAGGGGCACAGAGATTTATCCATCCACTCCCTGCTGCTCTGGGCTGAGGTGGTGGCGGCGTGGTGGTGGTGGTGGCCGACAATCCACTCAGACGTGACACTGAGAGGATAGAAGAGCCCACTGACAGCTTAAACTTACAGACTGCTGCCAAAGTGATGGAAGATGGTGGCTTGTTAATGGGGCCTGGTTCCATTTTGGGAGAGTCGTTTTTGATCTTTTGACTGCAATACAAGACACCAGACTCCAGGGAGAAAAACACTTATTTTACCTTATAATCATAACATCGTAACTTCATTCAAAGTGGACACAAACTAAATAAAACTCACCAAAACCGTCTCTGTTAGTGTTTCCAACAAATCACCTCTGAAACTCTTGTTTTGGTGGAAAATAGAATCCTTAAATTCACCCGTCCGTTATGTGATAAAAACACAGTTTCAAGTCCGGAGCAACGCTAATGGAAACAAACCAACAGAGAGCGGCCTGCGATACAACACAGGCAGAGGGAGAGAGACACCATGTGACTCTGTTGTTTGCTGATGTATTAATGTAAAATATTTTAATATATACAACTTTTGAAAGGTCACAAGATGATTAATGTGATAGTAAAGAAGAAAAAACATTGTTTTGTGTTATTTACTTCTTTAAGTCTTTGGTGGAACTGCTCACAACTCATAGACATGTTCAACTTGTGCTGAGGAACCACTGCTGCTGTATAGATACTATAGGCAGTATTACTTTTATTCATTAATGCTGAGCCCCTCTTACTTTGTCACAGTGTCCCAAAATCCCCAAACCCCCAAATTTCCATTTAAATTACTGTTAATAAGTTTGAAATTTAAATATGGAAAGAAACTTTAAGTGCAAGTTCAAGCAGGAAGACAATTATCATTCTAATTTTATCATCTCTCTGGGGCTCCACCTCTCAGTTGTCATCCAATTATTTCACTGGGATCTGTTAACGGCCTTTTCTCTCAACCCATTAGCATGTTAGCTGAAGGATATTAAAGCTACCTCACCTGTTTGCTCTCCCTGCTGCGACTGCAGTCTCTGCTGTTCAATCAATATATTAATCTACATGGTTAATGCCAGTTTTATTTTTACAATCCACAATTAAACAATTAAAGCTGAGTGGAGGTGCTTTTTTATGTTTATGTCCAGATTATGTATTTTTTTATTTTATTTTATTTTAATTTAATTTAAATTAAATTTGACCTTCTAGGATTGGGACCAGTGTTGCCAACTGGGTTCATTTTTAGCGAATTTTCAGACTTTATATATAAAAAGCGACTAATGACAAATTTAGTGACAAATATACTATATTATATTGTAATTTGTGCAGCCTGAATGGGAATGAATGCAGTGAAAACCCACCTCTTCTTCAGCCCAGCTTTTAACTAGGGATGGTTTTTAGACATTATTTACCATTTTTTACTCAATTATCTCTTAGTATTTTGTTTTTTAAGTATAATTGTTAATTTATTTAAACTGTGTCCTTATAAGATATATCCTTATTATTTTGTCATTCTGTCATTTATTTGTCATTTCTGCATGCTTTCTTAATTTATGTTATTCAGTTTTATAGTATAGCTTTTATTAAATCCTATTGTTATACCTGTACAATCAATTGTAATGTATTTTATTTTCATTTTTTTCTTTGTATTCTACTTTATTTAATTTTTACTGTCTTATTATCGTCTTGTCCATTGTCTGTGAAGCACTTTGAACTGCACTATACTTTATGAAAGGTGCTTTACAAATAAAGTTTGATTGATTGATAGATCCAAAAGCTTCGGGGTCTCTCCCTCTCCTCTTGGTACGCTCTCTCAGCCAGCAGTTCCTGTTTCCTGTAAATACTTGTTTATTTGATCTTCTCCCTCCTTTTTAAATAACTTTTCACTTCAAATATACAATGTCCCAGTAGTGAGTTATTAAGCTTAAGATGTATCTTTCATATGGCTGTGAGTAATAAGCTTTACACAAATACATTTGTGATGTTTTATGCGATCATCGGGTGACTTGAAAGACATTTAGTACTTGTAAGATTAGCATTTCCTGAATATTGCAGTTTAAACCATCAGGTAAATGAATATTTAAAAGCCACCTACAGTCATATCAAGAAATTAATTTAGTGCCAGATGTTTTCGCTTTATGAGCACTGATGCTCGGAAGAGCGAGGACCATTTTCGGTATATGCACCTGCGGTCAATGAGCAACCATATTTGGATTCCTCATCCATTTTTAAACCAGCTATGTTAGCCACAAACACGGTAGGCTGTTACATTAGCAGAAAGAACACTTAGTTTAGGCTTTTTCTAGATGTTATTAAGTGATAAAACACCCAAAATATAGTATAAAACATGATCTACAAGGAGAAAACATACCGTTAGCTTAACTGATGGCTTATTTTCAGTGTGTATTGTCACCTCTGTGTGTATCAGTCCTTGAAGACACTGCAGCTGTTGGGAAAGAAAGTAATCACTCAGACTAATTATATTAGCACAGATTAAAATGTCCTCAGCCCTTTAAGGAATAATTACAACCATGCCAGGAAATGCAGGCTGCACCAATCCAAAAATAATCCACAATCCTTCACTGTGAGCAAAATTAATGCTGCCGCTGCATCACTTTACTCCATAAAAACCAAACATTAAACTTAATGGGCACTTTATGGTAAGATAACAGATCGACGATGCCATTACAAACATATGTGATATACTATAACACAGGGGGCAAAGGGTCAGGGTCAGTATTGATCGCTGCTGTTTCTCATACCGGCTGTTTCCTTTCCAGTTTTATGTACGGAGAGCTGACGGACAAGAAGACCATCGACAAAGTCAGGCAGACGTTCGACAACTATGAGTCCAACTGCTTCGAAATCCTACTGTACAGAAAGAACAGTGAGTGCTCACTTACTTCATTACTTGACATTATGTCATCTGTTTTGTAACTCTGGGAGAATTATTCATAACTGTATATCCTCACGTCTGGATCAGCGGTTCCTGCTAATCAAACATCGTGATTATAGCAGCAGTCGAGTGAGCAGTAAATCCCCCTCAGCGGCGCTGGTGAGGAGCACAATGGACAAAGTGTGTAGAGAAAAATAGTTCCAAATGTTCCTGTCTTCAGAGAGTGATGACCTACGAGAGCAAAACGCGAGGTGGAGGAGCACGAGGCTCAGAGGGAGAAACAGTAAAAAAAAAAAATCAATTTTAAAGTGGTTCAAATTTGCTGACAAATCAGCAGAGTGGGGCCTTTTTTTATAGAGGCTGGATATAAATGAGATGGATGATGGCTACGAACAACTTGTATCCAGAGAAATTATGATATTAAGGTGTATGCAACTTTGCTGAACTTTGGCTTCGCCTGAAAGTGCACAAGGAGGTAATAAAGTCACAGAAACCTCAGCCGGTTCGAGGGTTTTCTCTACAGAAAGAACACTGAGTCCCCTTTAAAGTGATGACCTTAACATTAAGTTGTTAAAAGGACACGTGTGTTTGAATATGGGGTAATTTAAACATCATGTTCATGGACAGTGAGGATCAAATTGTTCTTATGAAGATTATTGGGTACAACAGGGGACAGCTCAGTACTGTAATTACTCAATTTCATTATGTTCGTCTCAAAATGTCAGTTAATTAAAGAAGATTCTTTATAAATAGGATACTAGAGCTGCGTCCCAATTCCAAACCACATACTATTGAGTATGCAGCGTTCTTATAGTGGAAAGTGAACTCAAAAATGTCAATATGCAGATTAAAACTGCTGGACTGTTCATTAGTTGTGCCACAATGCAATGCACAAAGTAATAGAGCTTTTCATCACCAGAATAATTAATTCCATGGTTACAGTCAGCTCACATTATGCATAATTTCATTATTACCAAATATTAAAATACATTTGTGTATTTAAATATTTATATATTTTGTTCTTTGGGCTTTTTCAGCTTGTTTTGTTTCTGGTAATAGACTAACCATTGACAGTAGGGTCTGCGAAGTGAAGCCTTCAGTGTTGTTCTTTGCTCTTCATCAATAAAGAAATACAGTTCTGATATAACTGATGCTAGCAGTGTCTACGTTATCATCTTTAGCTGCTGCCATCGCTGTTTTCAAGCAACAGACACCTAGCGTTAAACCACAGCGGTAGCTCATGCCGTAGCTGCTGTTATATGGCCAAAAGTATGTGGACAGTTGAACATTACACTTAGGATGATGTGAATTAATTAAGGTTTTGGTTGGAGAGTCACTTTATTAAAGAAGCGTATTTGTATTGTTGACTCATGTCTCATAACTGTCTGCAAATGCTTCCTCTATTGTGCAGCAGTTTACTAAAGCGCAGATTTGGGTGTCAGAGTTGTTCAAAGTTGAACGCAACATGAAAGATTTGGCAGCAAAAATAAATTCCAGTGATTTTTATGGAAATTAATTGTTTTTTTGTTTGTTTTTTTAAATCAAGATTTTTGCTGTTTTTAAATGCTTGTGCGACTTTAGAATTACCATATAGTTTGGGGTTTTGAAAAGGGCTCAAACGATTAACACTTAATCAATAGACACAGTAATTTGAAACGGCAATAATAAACAGCAACCATTCTCTCCTCCCAGACTCACAAAGTGGAGGATTTGCTACTTATCTCTGATTTATATCATTATAAACTGAGTTTTTGACTTCTGTCCTGACATCTAAAGATGTCATCTTGGGCTCTGGGAAATGATAATGGACAGTCTTCACTGTTCCTCCCACTGTTTATAGACTGAACAATATAAAATATTAGTTATAGACCTGATTATGAGGACACAAACTAAGATTTTCTGATGTCTCTGCAGGAAGTCCAGTGTGGTTCTACATGCAAGTGGCTCCCATCAGGAACGAGAACGACAAGGTGGTCCTGTTCCTCTGCACCTTTAAGGACATCACCCTCTTCAAGCAGCCCATCGAAGACGAAACCACAAAAGGTGAGTGTTTCACTGCAAGCAGGCAGGTGCTTTTCCTCAGGGACGCCTCCCAAAAAACATCTCTGCACAAACAACAATGTCTCTCTGCTTTTTTGAAAATTATTATGAGATGATTCACAGTAGAATTAAAAAAAAAAAGAAAAACCTGATGTTTTGAGGACATGACGTGCAGCTTATTGTGCCGAGCCACCAGAAAAAAAATCTTTTTTATGGTGTTCCTGTTTTGTTAGATAGTATACAGTGAGGAGTTACAGGAGAGAGGGAGCGATACGGGGGATGACATGTGACAAAATGTGTGAGTGGGAAGCAAATGGGTACATGGCTGGATGCCCCGGTGCGTAATGTAACGCCAGTTGGCTTCTGATAGGACATATAATTACGTTTCTTCATCCTCCTCCTCCTCCTCCTTCAACTTCTTGTTCTTTCTCTTGATGTTTTTCATTCTCCGGGTTTTTATTGTTCTCCTTTTTCATCTTCATGTTCTTCTCAGTCTCAACCTTCCTCTTTATCCTCTCTTTTCTTTATGCTTAATACTTTGATGAAATAACTGCAAAATGAATGACAATCCCATCAGCCTCAGCTTTACCGTGTGTTTAGTGATAATTAGCTAATTTTAGCATACTAGCACGTAGAGCTGCACAATTCAGTGCAATATCCAAATCACAGAAGCTGCAGTTTTCTATATAAATGTAAAACGTGTGACGAAACAGCATTATAATGTCAGTGGAAATCACTGTAGAGCTGCAGAGATGTCCTGTACTACAAAATCCTGTTCTCCAGATGTTAGAAAACATGTTTGTTTGGTACAGAAATACACAATCATCATGATTTTAATGGCTTTTACTCACACTAAACCAATGTTTCTCAAACTGCATGGAACCACTGTAGGGGGGACACAAAGTGAAACTAAGGTGAAAGAATAAGAGTCAAAGTGAAAGTGGTATGATGCAATCGTACTGACCTTTATTTCCTAAAAATCTACTTTTGGTTCTAGTATCATTGTTAATGATTGATAAAAATGGTGGCTGTGACCTTTTTATGGCTTCTGAAGGGAGAAAGACAGAAAGTGTGAGAATTAATAATGTATATGAAAAACACAATAGTTCATGTCGGCTGGTGTCTCAGCCCCAGTGCAGCCTCACAGAGCTGCTAGCATGGCTGCAAACCTGCAGTCTGGTCTTCTCCATCACATCCAGAGATTCTTCTCTTCCTCCTCCTGTTTTGTGTCAGACTTGTTCTTTCAGTTCAATTCAAAGATCCAATTTTGTCATGTGGCAAAAACAGATGTTTACATTGCCAAAGGAAGTGTAAAATATATGTACATACAGATCAGTAAAAAAACAACTTCCCCCTTCCTTTTCATGCTCTGACTGTGTGTCATCCCCTCCTCCTCCTCCTTTTCTTTTTATTCCCTTCTTGTTACTCTTTTCACTCTCCTCCTTCGTCTCTTATGTTTTAAGCCTTCTTCTTCCTCCACCTCCTCGTGCTCCTCCTTTTTTATATGCGTTCTTGCACTACTTTGTCTCTTCTTCTTCTTTCCTCTTCTGTCCTTTCTCTCCCGCTGAGAAATCTTAGGACAATTTTGCATTGCCACCAATCTCTTTTCTCCGTCCTTTTTTTCATCCAAAGCTGCAGCTGGATGAAAAAGAGCGAGTCAAGTCTTGTTTCCCTGCGATGCAGGAACGTCTCGAGCTGTCAGGTTGCGTTTGAGGAGGCTGTGATGCTGTCAGGAATCACAGGAGATGTGGGTGGCGGTGTTGTCCTCTGTGCCCTGACTGATGCGCAGTGTCAGCTTCCTGCCCCGGGAGTCGCTCTCGGCGAAGCTGAGCGGGTGTGTTTGCCCTTTGACAAGGATCCCTCACCCTTCCCCCTTTTTAATCTACACACACATGTAAACACGTGTGAACACATGCAGTGAGGTTCCCCCCCGTTGCAATTTGTTTATTCATTCATTATGTGTGCTCTGCGACACATGAATAACATGGGTTGAACATGCAATTACAGTTTGAGTGGAACTAGTATTGTCACATCAGTGCGCTCACGTCTTTGCCAGTTAGCTGCTCCTGCTGATGATGTGACAAACTTCAGATTTAGTTCTGTAATCACCCCGTCACTTAAAAAAAAAAAAAAGCCACCAGAGGTCCGGCAACCACAGTTCAGTCAGAGTATCAGAAACAAAACAACACAAAGAACGTCACCTACATGAGCCTTCTTGGAACTACGGTTGAATCAATGTAGAAAGTGTCCAACCGGTTCGATATTAAGGCAAAAATGACCATGCAGGTAATACTGAATTTTACCACTAGGTGTCACATAATGAGAGCCCAAGTCAATGAGTTTTCCACAACACGTTCCTGCAAATGTTTCACAATAAAAGCCTTATTAAAGTGTGACAAAACACCCATATTCTGCTAGCTACCTCCCTATCAGCACAGCACAGGAGAATCACTCAGCTGCCGGTAGTCAGAGCTAACTGAGCAACGAGCAGCTGCTGTCAGACTCTCTATTCACACGCTGGTCACTAGAATCACATTCATGACCCGTATGTAAACGTCTATGTCTGTTACCTGTGTTGTAGTGTTAGCTAAGCTAGTGGCTCAGAGAGGCTATTTCTGTGACTGTCAAGCTACGTTGCAGGCTGCAAGTCTGCAGAGTCGAGAAGTTAGTTTGTTTTATAGGAAGTGTTATTATATTTATACCATAATGTGTAGAATTCAAATACTTTGTGCGAAAATGTTAAGATTTGTAGGTGAATCCATTAACAACATTAGGAAATACACATTGATAGGTTTTTTAAATGAAAAAAGTGTTTTGAGAGGTTAGTTCACTCTTTAAGAAAGAGAGGGGATCAAATAGAACAGAAGCTGGACAAACAGCCAAACAGAAGCTGGCTAGCTACGTTGCTAACATAGAAAACAGAGCGAGTGAGCACAGGGTTATATTAGAGTCATATTGACAAGGGAAAATTATAGGGTCATTGTTAATTAACTTTTCAGTAACACAAAGTTAGCTAGTTACTGTGAAGATTCGGCAACACCGTGCTGCTCAGTTGCGATGTGTATTATTCGTTTTATTAGTAGTAATAGTATTTGTTAAATTAGCTTTTTTTAATGTTCAACAATGCAAATGTTACTTTTGTTCGTGTTTGTAATGTGTCTGGCTTACGTTGGAAATTGTCATTTTTGTGCAGGTTTATAGTTTTAACCATTAGTGAGCTGGCTGTTCTGGTGAATGTCACATTGGGTTGACATCACTGAGAGCTGCTTCTCGTCTCTTTTTATTTTGCCAGAGCATCTCATAATAACGAATCCCAGTACAGTCAGTTTGCATAAAATCAAACTGGTTAAGCTTGTAGACCGGACCGGAAACCGACCCAACCTGATCGTTTTGTTGTCAGTTTAAAAAGTCATATATTAGTTTAAGCTGTTTTAGTTCCCAATGTGGCTTCTGATTCATCAACAACAAGGCTCCACATTGCCATTGGTGGTTTGACTGACGTGCTGCAGCCAGACCGAAGCCAGCCAGTACACTGCGGTGTATTCTAGTACAGTACGGCTGGTTGGAGGATGCAGCATCATCCTCAGAGCGGCGTACTGTGGGCTTCAGTTTAACCCGCCTGGTTATTAGAGGGGTGGGAGAGGCCGTTTGTGAGGGAGGGAAATTCGCCGCCGCGGGCGTTGGCAGCTGAGTTCGCTCGTGCTGCAGACCTACACTTGCTCTTGGCTCCGACTCTGGCTGCTCCCGTGGCTCGGCACGCCACAACTTGTTAGCGTCAGCTGAGCGGTAGAGAGATCCCGGTCCGCTAAAGATATCCATCCTCAACTTAAAATAACAAAACAGACTGTAAATGTGTTATCTGCACCCTGTGGTCTTCATGCCCCCGTCTGGCTTAAAAATACCCATTTTTATCCCATTTTATCCAACCATCCAACACGTGGAGAGCATTGACATCATCCCAAATTTAATAGGTGCCTTTTCATTGAAATCAGAACATTTCTGATTGCTCTGTGTATGGCCACTGGTTGCGGCTATTACAGTCAGGCTGCTGTGAGCATTGTCAATGTAGGGAAGCAGTGACAACAGAAACAGGAGTGAAGATAAACAAGTGGCAGAGCAAAACTGTTAGAAATGTTGAGCATCATGTTGTTTCATTGCGGTGTTCTCTGTTCGCCATCTGTGAAGCTTTTACAGGTGCTGACAAAGCAGTTACCTCAGCCGCTGGCGAGACATCATCTCAGGTAGACAGCTGATCAGAATAAGTGAAGAGCGCCAAGGCAACAACACAGATGCCTCAGGCGTTAAACCGGAAAACATTTTAGAAGAACCTGGTTATTAAACCGTCATAGAATACATATATAATATATGGAATCATCATTTAACTCCAGTTTTCATGCAGCTTATTCAACCAATAGACGAGGATTTTGAAACTAAATACACACCCAGATGATCCTTCTGAATGAGGGGGTAAAATTCAATTAAACTTTTCTTGCATTTTTTGGTCATTTAATCAATTTCCAGGTGTTTCCATGACTGGAAAACTTGTCTCTAAATTTCCATGTTGTCCATATATTTCCAGGACACTTGGGAATCCTGTCACACTGAACTGTAAAGGTAGGTGACGGTTAATTCACTACAAACACAGTGAATGACCACAGTACCTGTTCACACGTTAGGTGCATGTAAAGGTAACTTTAGATCTGCAGTGGTTTGTTTGAAAAGGACGACGTTCCTATCTCTGAGCAACAAACATGTAAATCAACATGAATGCTGTCTTAATGTATCTGGACCTCGGAGGAGCTGTTGAGTTAATTAAACCAAACATGTGATAACCTTAGTGACACACAGTACCTGAACTCTGCTGCTCCCACTTTCCTTTAATGTCAAAAACCCTGGTTTGAAAGCTAACCCTGAACAACAATTCAATTCAATTCAACACAAAGGGAAACCCGCCCATACTAATAAATGTTAAAGAAAGATGTTAAATTTGGACAGTTGTGTGTCAGATGCCTGTATTTGTCATGTTCTGCAGTAACTGTAGGTTGAAAATTTCAGAATTCACTTTGGTGGCGCGTGCACCAGTTCTGCTCCCGTTATTTTTTTATTTCCACTTCCATTGTGCTCCAGTCTGATACATCAACTAGTATTCTTGTGTGTGTGGAGGAACCGTAGCGGGAGCATTACTATTAACCGTGAAAAAGACCTCTTATTTACTTGTCCTGCAGTTTCTGCTCATGCTCTTTTGTTGAGGTCCTTTCGTCCTTTATGTGTCAGCATGTTCGGTGGAAGCCTGTGAGCTGTCAGTACGTATTTACACCAAGACAAATTCCTCCATTTTACTTCATAATGAAAAGAGCACATTGGCTCGTTTTCCCTGCAAATGGTTCGCTGATATTTAATGCATGCACACTATACAGTGAGTTATGCAACCACAGCGACTGAATAAGTGGTATAGACAGAGCCCTTCAGACCTTCAGTAAAAGGAATAATACCATAATAGAAAACTATGCCATTAAAAGTCCTGCTAAAGCAAACATTTGCAGCAAGTGTGAACCTATCGTGGGGTCACCCATTGGTTTGTGTAGTGCAGTTTTGAAGCCTCGAGTTCGAGTTGATCGACGCTCATTGGCTGCACAGTTTTGACTCGTCCGTAGCAGGAAACCATTGCAGCTCGCCTGGTCACACACTATCTGGTATTCCAGGTAAACAGTAAAATGTGTTTGTGA
>NW_023339873.1:1555724-1564585 GCF_004916995.1 Morone saxatilis
TACACAGAATGCAGGTTTAAGACACTTCCACATTGGCTTCATTTTTCAGACCCAGAAGCTCTGTCCATTAGATATACTGTCAATGATTTGCAGTTAGCTGGTATGACTTGAAAATCTTTATTATATGAATGCAAAGTTGAATTTATGAGCAAAAACTCGACTAATGATGAAAAGGACTGTAGAATATGAAAAAGACATCTGAGCTTGTTAGCTTGTTTATTGTGTTTTTATCTATATTTTATGATGTCATTAAAGTGGGCAACTCTCACTTTAAGTTTGAGTTTTGAGTTTGTGTAAACTTTTCTGAACTGTGGCCACAAGTGAAGATTATGGGATACAAGTAGCTACAAGTACAGAGGAGATTCAAGAGGTTAGCAAACGAATTAATGTCCATTATACAGCACTAGATACCGTGTGAGGATGTGTTTACTGCTCATTAATTAAAGTTTTAGAGGATTAATGTGTCGTCACACTTTCAAAAGTTGGTCTAAATTTAAGCATCAAATTTGAAAAGTACCCTTTTTCAAAAATTTTATAAAACTTTAGTTCAGGAAACTCTCAGAATGTGAAAAATAAGTCAAGTAAAGTCTGTTTTTAAGTATCGTACTAAATATTAACTGACATTCATCTCTCTGGTTTAGATGACTCTGGGCTTTTTGCTTTTCAACCGCCAACAATAAACTGTACAATATTATAGTGAGTTACACAAGCATTACTGCAGCAGTTTTCCTTTCAGAAAAGATATTGAAAAACCTCCATTTTGGCTAAGAGCACCCAGGCTTATTATCTGTGCTGATCCTGAGCCAATTTAAGGTATTAGCATATAGAAAATCACATAAAAGAAGCCGCTCTGCAACTGAAGATGTATACTAAGTTACACAACAGCCACTACAACAGTTTCCCTCGAAGGGAAATACTTTGAATAAACTCTGAATAAACTATATATTCTGTTTTGTATATGAGACTCTGTTGTGTTTTGTTTCACACGACTGCACAGAGGAATGAATGGCTGGCTGAATTTGCCTGCATTTGACCAGAGAATGAAAGGGTTTTTTTTTATGCAGCTGAAGGCCTGAGGGTTAAAAGCTATTTCAAAGTCCACTTTTTATTCGTAATGGTCCCTTCAAAGGGCCGGGTCGATCACGATGTGTGGCTACGGTATGTGGTGTGCCTCTGTGGTGCTACTCTTTGCCCTTTCATTTGATTTTATTTTTAGAGCGGTACAGTAGGAGCACCATTCCTCGCAAAGCTGTGTCTGCTTTCATTCAGCAGCATTGTAACTGGCAAGAAAATGACCACTGCTGGACAGCCCTGTATTATTTAGACTGACTTCCAGAGGAAACCTGAACATTTTTAGCTGTAATGGTTTATCCTTTTCCATACAGACAGTATAATAAAATGCTAAAAGAGTATATTAATCGCAAGCATTGAGATGAAAACTACAAGTCATACACAAGTTGAAAACCAGGATGAACACAGGGTTTGATCCAGAGAAAGAACGAAGGCTTTTAGCAGGCTTCTCATTTTAGATTTTAACAGCTGTAGTCGATTTTATTTGTTAAAAATTAGTTTAGTATTGGAATAGATGTTCATAAACAACCTATTATTAGCTGGGGATGCGTCATTAGCCGCACCAGAAATAGTACTTGGTTTATTGTTTATTACTGTTTGTGAAACTATAACATTAGTTAATGTAAGCCAAAGTAACGTTAGTTGAGCAGCCAAAGTGGAGACCTTGCTACCTGGCTCCAGAAATACTTGTTGGTTGAACTAATTATTAATATCTTACTGATGTACAACTGCTGTGTCAGAGGCCGTCTTAGTCTAAATTGAAATGTCCATTTAAACGTAAGGGAAATTAGTCATTAGGAACATTGCTAGTATTAGCTTACTGTCATGTCATTTTCCATATATATATATATATATTATCTGCCTTAGATAGAGCTGTGACTCCAGTGAAGGGAACTAATAGACCCCATTGTCCCATTGTCAATGGTTGAAACTTCTAAATTAACCTACAGACAGAAGCTTCCATATTCACAGAACAAACATATGCTAAATCTTCAGTGATTGCTGTGGTATTGATCCCCTGAAGGAGAGAGAATTGTCCTTCAGCACACGGAGGTCAGCGCACATCGGACCGCTGCAGAGCAGAAACCCTGCAGCTGCTGGAGGTCCAGTTGTGTTCAAGGACACTTTCTGCAGGGCGGGTGTTTGCCGTGAGAGCAGGCGGTGCTGCATTCACATCATGCCGAGTTTATTGTAAATAGGAGCTCCCAACTGGGGGAAATAAACACTGTTCTTGTTCCTCTAGTGGCAAGTACAAGTGAAAAGCTGTGGGAATATTTTGTAACTCTAGTTTGTCCCTGGAGGTCATGAACTGGGTATCAACACTGGTGGCTGAGAGCTGACTGTGTTCTGTTTGTGTTCTTCATTCCTGCAGGATGGACCAAGTTTGCTCGGCTGACACGGGCGCTCACCAACAACCGCAACACGCTGCAGCAGCTGGCGCCCATAGGCAAACACGAAGTCAGCCATAAACAGTCCAGACTGGCGGAGGTGAGCACGTGCACACACACAAATTCACAGACTCAAAAGCAGCTTGCAAGATATATTAAACTGCAGGTGACCATAGAAACAGTAGTACTTCTGCTTCATGCCACGTTTGCAGTTTTCCCTTAAAATGTAACTACACTCCCAAAATTGTCACTAGAAGCACATTCGTGTCTGTATGTAAAGGTTTCTGTGTTGTAGTAGCTAAGCTAGCAGCCCAAAGAGACTAAATATCCACTGTGTGTCTGTGGGGTAGTGTCAGTACATAGCATTAGCCCAACATTTATCATAAGGATAAGTCAGATAGCAAAAACTAGCATTGGCTTTGCGAGGTTCAGGTTGATTTAAACCACTAAATTGTGTTGTTGCAACCCATGAAATGCTGATTTATTTTTTTATAAATCTGGAAAGGCTTCAAATATGCTCTCTGCTCTTAACATTATTTCTGCACAAATAACTCCTCATATAAAACATTAAACACGGACGCACAGTTAAAGCAACCACAACACATATACCGCTCATTGTCCCGCCCTCGATGCATCCATCCCACCCTGCCTTCCCTCCACTTACACATGTTAACTTCCCCTGGAGCTGCAGTTGTTTGACACAGCGAGCGGTGCTTTCTCTTCCTGGGAACGCTTGGGCTCCTGCGGACTGCGGGCATCATTAATATTTCATGTCGGGGTGGAGAGACAGAAGCAGGGTGCTGTGGGCACTCTGGATGATTGTGACTGCTGCTCAGAAATTTAGAAAATGGATTTCTGGGTGGGGGGAAAGATGGCTCATCCGGAGCTCACCCACCTGTTTTATTCTTGAAGGTTTGAGTTAAGTGTATCACTTTTAATCAGAATTTGTTTTAGTTTGATCCGCTGCTTAGCACACAAGGCGAAAAGCAGTGTGAGGGTTTTTTTTTTTTTTTGGCAAAAAGTGTTACCAGGGCGGTTTAGGCGGTGCTGAAGGCAGGGGGTTGAAAAACAGGATTGGATGGAAGAGGAGGAATGATGAAAAGAACAGTGAAATGAAGAAGACGGGATAAAAATGAAAGGGCAAAGAGACGTAGCTGACTATAAGAGGGAAGGGAACGTAATGAATTAAGTAAGGAAGTAGGAGGAAACAAGGAATTATAAGTGGGACGAAGGAAGAGAAGAGAAACAGCAGGCTTTGATAGAGGTGTCTGGATGCCATGTAGTTGCATTATGGGAAATTGGAAAGTTTGCCCCACACTCGGGGCTAAAAGTCAGGATATGTGCTTCAATTTCAATGTTTTTTAAAATAATTTATTCATTTATTCTGTTTGTTGTCCTGTTTCTTGTGAGTCCTCAACTTCTGAATCTCTGGATTATTCCTTGTATACATTTTTATATTGTTCTTATAGTCCCGTCTGTTGTTTACCTTCATTTATATTTATAGTCCAAAACATTCATATTTTTACACCTCTGGATATAAGTTTTCAACTTATATTTTCATTCATTTTTTGCTTATGGTGTTAAAGTTGCTGACAGCTACATAAATATACTTAAATAGTATTTATATCTGTTTACATTTAGGTGTTTTACATTACATTTAGCTGTTTACATTAGGTGTGTTCAAGTGTTAAACTGTTTATAAATGATAAAAAAAGTTGGTTAAAATTAAGTCGAGCTGCAGACTTTTAATGCCATATTGGCATCATATAAGACAACCAATAATATCTAATAAACAACTTAACTGAAACTACTACAAGATACAACTATTGAGGCAGATATTGTTTTATTTATTATTGTATTATTTACATATTATATTATTTTTTATATATATATATGAAGCCTCCACACAACCGAACTACTGAGACGCTCTCGACGGGGGATATCATACTCCGCCACAACAGTCCTCACCACAAACCACTGAAAGCTCCCCACTACAACCCTCGAAACGCCTCATCATAATAGACTATACCCTACATTGAGATGATGCAGTAGGTCGCGCGTGCAAGCGAAAGGCTGCACTGCCTGCCTGTTTACGAATTACTTCCAACGCCTTCTGAGTTTGCTTTCTTCTTAACTTCTTAACTTTTATTCCTCTTTTTTGTTCGTATTTATTTCTGTTCACTGTAACTCTCTGAAGGTCTGCCCTTCTACGACTGTTTGGTTTGAGAGTTGTTGTGTTTTTACGTTTCATGTTTTAATGCTGCTTCCACCCGGACACTAAGGTGCATTTCCCCTTCACAAATCAAAAAAGGAGGACCACTTTGCACTACACGGGGACACGCAAGCAGCGATAATTCGTCTTGGTATGATACCTTTTTACCATTTAATCATGATTTTTCCACCCAGACCCTTCCATAAAGGTGCATACAACATACCACATCTAATAGACGTAAACTAGTATCAAGATACAGCTCATGACACACTGCCCTGTCCAATCAGATACACCTTAGGTCTAACTAAACATCATACCGAAATGTTTCTTAATGTATTTTATCTTGGATAGATACAAGGTAAAAAAAAATACAGCACCCTGTCTGTTTAGCATTGCTTCCAGCCCCGCTTTGCTACCCCGCCGCCATCCTGCTATACCCATTGCAGTATGAGCCATGATTTCAGAATCTTCAAGTCCAACAATCTGACTCTTAGCCTAACCTGAGAGGATCTGATCTGACACCTGAGTGAATACTTGTCCGCACATCAACCCACTGGCCTCATTTGAATTATTAAGCCGAATATAGCCGGCCTCGTGTTGAATAGGATCAGACAAAATCTGTAACCCTACACTGAACTCTACTTACTTTGCGACCACTAGCTTTTTTGACACACATTTTAGCCAACAAGTATCTAAACACACACGGTACTGGTCAAAAAGGCAAAGCCTTTTTTGTTATTTTTCTCAAAGGAGGACCAATGACCTGCCTTCCAGCCAGACAGCCGCAATTTAAAGCGCCGCACTGTCCCCAGCCTACAGCGGAGAATGGCCACCCTACCAGGGAGCACAACACTAGCAAGTCTTTTACTCACGGAGAAGGCATGAATCGCACTAAGTCGCCGCGGGCATAGTGGAAGAACAGCTGATCTTACCAGCTGAACTCTGGAGAAACCCGGGATCCAGAGGAGGGAAGAACGCCTGGCGGACCCAGAGAGGAAGGTGGACCGACGAGGCCGCCCGGTCTCCTACTCGGCGAAGACTTCTAAGCAGAGTCTGCAACTCTATTCGTTATCGGCGGATGTTACGTTCATTTTGACTCGGCACCCCTACAGGACACCGCTGCCATTGTGTCACTCCGGAGCAACAGCTGTCCGCTGCTACCTGCCTGAATAGCCTCTACTAAACACTCAGTACAGAAACGGTTTTCAATGCTTTTTTTATCTGGATACGGGAAAATGTAAAACAAATAAATACCAGCACCTTCCTGGGTTCAGACTGTTCCAGCGGCCCCGCTTTGCCCTTGTACAGTACTGGTCCAATGCCAGAGGTATACCCGACAGCATTTCTTCGAAGCTTTCACGTCAACAACTGACTTTATCTAATGTCATACTGTTCTCTGTGCTGAGTGTTGAATTGAACAGCCTGAGCGAGTTTGTGGCACCAAACACATGGCTCACTTTCAAATATTCATAATCTAGCCATGTGTTGATCGGTGGACAAGAAAATGTGACAGCCAATGAAGATTCACTTTTCTTTTTCTGTAGCCAGCAATAATAACGTAAACTGACAAGGTATTATTATGTCAATTATAGTCTTTTTTTGTTTCATTTCTTCAAAGTGAGTGACAAATGAGTGTGTGTCTTAATTCTAGCTCGACTCTATTGCCCCAGGGACACGCTTGCTGTTGTTTCTCCAGAGAACAGCTGAAATGCTGGCATATGGCAAACAGCTGATTTCGCCAGACTGCAACTCCTGCCCGTAGCGCGAAAGACCCTGGGAAGCAAGCCGGTCGGGACGAGAGGAACGTGGAGACCGGAGGAAGATATTACAGTCCTCCCCTCTCTTGTTCTGTGGATGTACGCGTACACTAGTCCGTGTGAGCAGCGTCTTCAGTAGTGTGTGTGAGAGCGTTTCAGTAGTGGTGTGATGAGAGCGTTTCAGTTCCTGTAAATGTGAAGCGTTTCAGTAGTTGCGTGTGCCGCGCCGAGCCGCTTGTCAGTAGTGGTCGTGAGAGCGTTTCAGTTTGTATACTGTGAAGCGTTTCAGCTTGCTATGTGTGAGAGCATTTCAGTAGTGATGTGTGAGAGCTTTTCAGTCAGTTGGTGTGTGAGAGGATGGCCTTGCGGTCAAAACGGAAGGTGTTTCAGTAAACGGAAGGGCTATCGGTTCACAAACATGTCCACCAGCAGGACTTCACGTGTTGATCGCAACCACGTTGTTCACTAGAACACTAATGTCTGACAAACAACTGCAAGTAGTTGAACCACTTGCGGGATCAAGCAGCGTCGACTTCGATCAGCAGCCTTAAATTTCGAGTGTCACAAGTATTCTTCAGCATTATGGTAAAGCGCAAAGAAACCGCGTATTCAATTCGGTTCTCAAAATAAAGTATTAAGAACAGTAACTTCCCTCATCGAACCTAATTTAAAATACTCATAAAAGGTTCATGCGCCCATGACTAAATACAAAAACATACTTAGATATCAAACGTATCCTTTACTGCATCAGGGTGGAGAAATGTCAACAATAAAAGCTCCATATCTGTACCCTCCAAGTGCTGTTTTCTTATATTCTGAGGTACTGTAAGAAACACAATTGCATCAATAATTCCTGGCTATACGGATGAGCTCTTTTCATGTATACTTCAAGAATGATTCGTAATCATGACAACACAATATTCTTTACAAATGTTTAATAACTGTATATATTAATTTGATTATAAAGTCAACCAATAATAATATTATCACTAAACATCTTATATATCCTCTTAGTTTATTATATTTTCTTCTATTGCATATGTTTTATTATTCTGGTATACATATTGTACTATTTGCGCATCAGAACAGCGCTGTTCTGTCCCTATGCAGGCCGCATTAGCGGCGATCAGCTCTGTGTCATATGTCAAGGCAGCCCTGAACATCTTGAAACAGAAGGTGCTGTATTTATTTTTTACCCCTTCTATCTATCCCAGATAAAGAACATTAGAACGATTTCTGTATGATGTTTATATAGACCTATGTAATTGCAGTTGGCAAGGCAGTTGTCATGAGCCTGCTATCTTGTAAAAGTATTTATTCCATTAGCTGCTGTGCGCTTGTGTATGCACCTTTATGCTCACATCTGGGTGGAAAAATCATTATTAGACTGTAAAATAGCGATCATACAATACAAATCATCTGCTTGCGTGTCCTGTATATGTCAAAGTGTTCTCTTTTTGATGTGAAGGAAATGGCCACCCTAGTCATGGTGGAAAGCAGCACTTAAAACAGAAATCAAAACAACCTCTCCTCAAACACATCGTTTAGAGGGACCAGGGAGACTGTCACGCAGTGTACAGTTGAAAAAATAAGAACGAACAAAAAGAAGAATCAAAGAGTTAAGAAGTTAAAAAAACAGCAAACTCAAGGCTGGCAGTATGTAACAGGCAGATGCAGCTTTCCGCACGCCGCACTACTGATCATCCTCTCAATGCTAGTACGATATACATCCCTACTCACTCGAGCGTTTCCAGTTGCTACTGATGTCGAGAGTCGTCACTCAGTTGTCTTTCCGTGTGAGACGTTTCAGTAGGTGTATCATGACAGCGTACTTAGTAAGTGTGTGTGAGAGTGGTCTTTCAGTAGTCGCTTCGAGAGCGTCTCAGTAGTGTTGGAGAGCGCCTTCCAGTTATCGTGTGCTGAGAGCGTTCAGTAGATTCGTGTGAGCGGTTTCAGCTAGTGCTGCGTCGAGAGCGTTCCAGTATGTCGAAACGCGTTTCAGTAGTCGTGCGTGAGAGCGTTTCGTAGTGTATGTGAGAGCGTTTCAGTATGCTCGTCCGGTGAGAGCGTTCCATAGTATGTGTGAGAGCGTTTCAGTAGTGTATGTGAGAGCGCTTTCAGTAGTTGCGTGAGAGCGTTTCAGTAGTGGTGCGTGAGAGTGATTTTCAGTAGTTGTGTGTGAGAGCACTTTCACCACTTGTATGTAGCGACTTTTCAGTAGTGTATACTACAGAGCGTTTCACTTGTATGTGTGACAGCGTTCATCAGATAGTGTGTAGCGAAGCGAATAATTCCTTTCAGTTGTTTACTGTAGAGTGGTTTAGTAGTGTATGTACAGACATTTTTCACATGTGTTTGTGAGAGGTATTTCGACCATAATCGTCCTGAACGGCCCCCTCATAGCTAACGGGGCGAGCTTGCCCTCTCGCTTTT
>NW_023339873.1:1564610-1568095 GCF_004916995.1 Morone saxatilis
TGTTTTGTTTGGTATTTACTTTGAACGACAACAGAAGTGACGTCATGCAGGATCGCATAGTGCACCTTTAAGCAGTTAATCACAGAGGAAAACAAATCAAGAACGATTTAGTTGGGAACTGCCTGTACAAGGGAGCATTTAAAACAGCCAATTACTGCAAACTAAAATCCAACTATAAAACCTGAACCTGTTATTTGCGCCAAACTTTAAATAATATCTACAGAGTTTCTGTGTGTGGAAAACCTCTCGTGATTTCTTACAACAGTATTTTGGATTTGACTCTTTTTCTTTGATCTTGACTTGGGCGTAACCCTTGATTTGGCCAGGCCGGGTTTCTACCAGGGGGTCTCGGCTGCACCTTCACCTCAACTCATACTTCTGCTGCAGGTTCTTCTATTTTCCTTTTCCCTGATGCCACAATCCCAGTCAGCCCTCACCAACCCTCCCTGCCTCTCTCCTGCCACAGCTTCAAAGGCCTCCCCTGGGACTCGGACGGTTCCCGGCTCATATGTAAATGCCTCTAAATTAAGTAGCCACAGGACAGAGCGACTCAGATGAAAAGAGCATGAGTCAAGAGCATGCAACGCATGTACAATCATGGCTCATGAGCACCTGTTTATCCAAACAGAGCCCGGCGAAGTGAGACGGTGTATAGACGGAGATTACGTGTCCACCGGGAAGCTCTTTTCACAGCGCTGGCTTTTGCGCTCATTATTTCCAAAGCAAACGACGCACTGTTGCATATTCCTGACAGCACCGGGAGCTTAACAGTGTTTTCGGTGCTCAATCTGGTGAGCATTAAAAATTCAAAATGTCTCAGCTTTCGGCAAAAGAGCGCCATGCCTCAATTGAGTTTTCAATTGTCACTCCACACCAACTAGAGCCAGAAGCAGTTACAGTTCAAAAGTAAAGGGGCTTTCTGTGTAGTTTTTAATCCTTTGATCATTTGAATTAAGAAGATGAATCTCAGAGAGAGTTTTTTATATTTTAGTACCACAAAATACATTTAGTTTAAAAGTGTTGGAGATTGTTTTTCTTACTCTGACACATGACAGACGTAAAATATAAATCTGTGGGGATTAGTAGAATTAGGCAATTGAACCAAATCAAATTAGCAACAGAGAAAGAAAAAGAAAAGTACCTCTCAGCACAGGTTTTATTTTTCATCATCTCTACTCCACACTGCAAACCGTCTCTCCATCTATTCAACTCTCCTAATAGACCTTTTCACTGTGCATATTGTAACCTGTTACAGCAGGAAACGCACAGGTGCAACTAATGACATTAAAAATGGCTCTGATCCATTCAAGTGTACCAGCACCACCCGGTGTCATCCCCAAGTCGTCAAATACTGCACGCTGATCAGTGGCCCTCTGTAGGTACCCCTATAGTGCCATACATGGGTGCACCCCCATCACAGTCAGGTGACGTAGTCTAAAGAGCATATGGCAGCAGTGGGGTGGATGGACTGCTCAAACAAACAACCCAGTAGGAGTCTACCCTTTCCTCTACTTTATTTCAGTTACACAATTTATATCCTAAACCAAACTGCGACCATTTTGCAACGTTAACAACACCAGCACTTTGAAAGTCTATCTGGATGTTGTATATTTATTGTTGCTAACTTGACTGCAGAGCCCTGTCAGTCCAGAAGTGATGTTATAGGGGTATCTACTAGGGATGTCACAAGAACCTTCCCGCCTCCCACTGACCAATCAGCAGTATTTGATGAGGGAGTGGGAGTGTGTTGATCAGTAAACCCATGACAGTGAGCCAGCACCAAGGCATCATTAATGGGACTAATTACAGTGACTTCCTGCTCTGACCTAAAGAACGATTAAATGCCCTGTTCACAAATTATTATTATGGTTACCAGCACCACAATAACCCTGATAAGCACAGTTTTTGTAATGGTATTAGTGTTAATACATTACGCATACATACATACATACATTTTCATCACGGATTAGCAGCCATTCTGACATATTTTACTTTATACTTCATTTTGCCAAGTGTGAGATACCATAGCTGTCAGATAATCCCCACACACACACACCTACCCACTCCTCCTACCTAGGAGGACAAGTGAGTATAACCGTGTGTGCAATAAGATATGAACGCAGCCTTATTGTGTCACATAACCTCTGCATCTTCCACCAGAGCAGGGGGATTGAAATAGCAAACACGCTCATAGAAATAAAAACAAATTATATAAAAATTTTAAACTTTGACGTACCATTGACACACACACAGCCAATTACACAACATAAAGGATGCTATTTCTGAGCAACCATATGGCAGGCCTTGAGGAACAGATAGTCCATTTCCAAAAATAATGCACAGCAAGGTTGGAACAAACAAAAACAACCACCACATGCCATTATTTTGATACTCAGATAGATGGGAGAGAAGGAAACTTCTGGCACAGAAAGCAGGAGCTCAACTGCCCCAACAATCGTAAAAGTTGTTGCAGATAAACGAGGTGACAAGATGCTGGTGGTATGCCGACATTTTGGCTGCTTGAAGTTCAACATAAAACACATTGGTGATGTATTTTGTAAACTCTGCTGAAAGTCTGACAGGAAATGCAACAAACTTTACCTGAAGTGTCATTATCCAACTGCCTTACAGTCGCAAACAATAGCAATTAGACTCATCCGCTGGACAGCAAAGAATTCGTACGACAGTGGTTCCCAACCTTTTTCCTTAAAGGACCCCTTTTCCATCATTGAGTAAACTGAAGATCCCTGACTAAGGTAACGGGATGGACAGCACTGCTCTCTGACAATTAAAACACCAAACTAACACAGCAGCAATACCTGGTATTAGAGTAAAATGTGATCTGTATCCCGCCACGTTATCCAAAAAGGAAAAACACATGTTAATGTAAGATGTAACTGCATCATGATCGCATCTGGAGGTGGTGTGGCGAGACAGATATCTGATTTTAGCTAACATCAAACTTAGAGAGCGAGCAAGTGAGAAGGCTGAAAGAGACAGTCCTCTAATTACTGATCATACATCTATTCTGTGCCATGAAAGCAGCCAAAGATGCGTTATTCAAGAGAAATGCATAGACAAATTAATGAAATATAGTAATAAATAACTGTCTGTGCAGCTTATCTGCGGTTCACATGGTTGATAATTTATCTAGACTCGTCTACACGGCGGGACACACTGACACAATATTTTTATACAAATAAAGGAATGACTTATTACATTTGCCGAATTTACAAGAGGGGACAAATATAGAACTTGATTTATATCATCATATTCTGTATATCGATACTGACTGACTGAAAAAGGATCGTAATAACATTTTCTGACATGTCACTGAGCACCATGGACTTTATAGTCTTTTGATTACTAAATGTTTTTATCCACTCGTGTTTCCATCACATCTTCCATCCCTCCACCGCTGCTACAATTTCACTTTTTGATCATTTATGTTCATCCAATCCCTCTTTAGGCTTTTATTAAGCCAA
>NW_023339873.1:1568109-1569901 GCF_004916995.1 Morone saxatilis
CCCTCCGTCTTCCTGCCTATTCATCCTTCCACCCACCAATCTTCCCTTTCCTCATTCATCTCCACCTTTCCACTTCCTCCTTCCCTCCGCATTAACGTGCAGAGTGTTAATATCCCACCCCCAACTGCACAGTGCACAGCTTCCTCCCGGCTCTGTCAGCTCGGCCCGGCCATGGCGGAGGCAGCATGCACGCCACGCCAGAAAGGTCAGCCTGGATTAGACCTTTCTGAGCCGCCGCTGCGCCTGTAGACGCACGCTGTGAGCTCCCATTGGCCTGCCAGGCTCCTCTGTGACAGCAGGTGGCTTTGGGACCCGCGGGGGGTTCCTCCCTGCCTGGCTCCAACACACACACACACTCTGACTACAGCAACACCTCCACTGCAACCTGAGGGAACATCAGCACAACTCCTCTTGAGAATGTTACATCACTGTTTGCTGCTTTACAGCCACAGACCGACTATTTCGGCTGTCTGCTGAAGTTACCGCTGACCTGCATGTGTCTCCGTGTAGCTGTTGCTGTTCTGGAGATATTAAAAATGATCATATCTCCAAAATGTCAAGAGGAATAAATGGCAAAAAACAGAGAATTCTTTTTCTTCATGTTTTTGTATAACTTGTAAGTCCTACTCTTGTACTGGTTAGGATGACATTTTGCTCTAAAGTCTAAAGCCCAGTTCAGACCAAAGATTCACAATGAGATAAAACCATTTCAGAGTGCTGCAGGGAAAAGTTGCAGCAATGTGTTTGCTGTCTAACCCGTCTCAGCTCGACTCAAGCTGGCTGATACTGATAGGAATTGTGTGATGGGCTCTTTTTAGTGAGCCAGATCATTTGGTTCAGCTCACCAATAAGAGTCGGCTCTTTCAGCTCAACATCTGGCTTTTTATATTTCAGCCAAATTTAACAATGTTTCTAGCACTTTTAACTTGATTTGGTTATATGTCTACATTTGTACTTTGTCCGCCTTCTTGTGTTGTGGCTCTGATTTGGGGTAGAGGGTACTTCAGTATTACTTTAATGAAGGAAATGTGGCCATTTTATTTATATGGTTCCCTGTCAACACCTGAGCCAGCCTAGGGGATGAATGGTAAACTGGTTACTGCTTTGTTGTTGAGTGTTAAGAGATTTTCTAGAGCCACTATCCCAGTTTATAAACTGAAAACAAATGACCAGTTTCACATTATCATAGTGGATTATTGATCCACTTGGAGGTAAATATCAGTTAAGACAGTAAACACAACTATGGTAGTGTACAATAGGACAAAGTTAAAACAAGAGGCAGATTGAATAGATGTTTAGTTCAAACATTCATCTATATTTTCTTTATTCCAAATTGGTTAAACTATAAACACTGAGCTAATTAACCTACAAATGCATTCTGTTACAAATTTCATCTTATTTTTCATTTTAGTTTAGGGAAGTTTAGCAAGTTTGGAGCAAACTTCAATTAACTGAATGGAATTGGTACAATTAACTTAATTTAGCCAAGTTACCTTAACAATAAAGACAGATCAAACCAAATATCTTTCATGCTTAAATTGTTTGATTTTAAGTTTCCTCAAACAGTTTTAGTTGAACTAACTCATCATGTTTTGCAGACAAAGAAACAATTTGAAGACATCACCTTATGACACTTTAAAGAATATGAATTAATCAGTTAATCAAATTAATAATAATAATACTAATAATAATACTAATAATAATACTACTACTACTACTACTACTACTACTACTACTAATAATAATAATCATAATAATAATCATAATAATAATCATAATAATAATAATAATA
>NW_023339873.1:1570001-1572268 GCF_004916995.1 Morone saxatilis
CCCCCACAGGTCACAAATAGAAGTCTGGATAGCTCACAAATCTCGCGAGACAGATTTTTAACGTGACGAGAAATATCGTCGAGTTTAATCTCGCGAGAGCTCGTGGCACAAGATCTCGTCACACCCCTATTATTGTATATTTATATATATTCATTTTCTAATTTCGGCAAAGTTTGTGTGTCCGATTTACCTAAGTTTCATGTCTTTGGAGTGTGGGAGGAAACCGAAGCACTCGGAGGAAACCCACACAGACACGGGGAGGAACATGCAGACTCCACACAGACAGAACCAGAACCGAGCTGTTGGGTTCAGGTCTGACTGTGAGGCTGCAGTGCTAACCACTGAGCCACCGTGTTGTCCTCTGCTAAATGAATACACGTGCTGCTCATCTACACATGCACACAGATGCAAGCTGCAACCTGCAAGCTACTGTTTTTAAACCCGAACCCGCCCCCCCATCCGAGATCCAGACACCAGTTAAGCTCCGTTGGATGAAGAGTCCTGTTGCCTGCCTTTCTTTTTCTTCCTCAAACCGAGGAAGTGGCGAAATCTTTTCCAGACAGAATGCTTCTTCCTCACCCCTGCAGCATTCTCCTCGCAGACTTTAGCCTCTTCCTCAAGGTCTGGATCCTGGGAAATAGCAGGGCTCTCCTCTTCCACAAGTCCCAGGTCCTGTAAACCAGCAGAGGGCTCCTCCACTAGTTCTGGATCCTGTGAAACAGCAGAGGATTTCTCCTCCACACATTCTGGGTCCGGTGAAATAGCAGAGTACCCCTCTCCCACAAGTCCTGGGTCGTGTGAAACAGCACAGGACTCCTCCTCCACCTGCTGGCACACCTGGTCCACCAGCTCTTCCTCATGCTTGAACTTAGCAACAAGCTCAGAGTTTCTTGAGGTCTGTTCATGTAGTTGGACTTTGAGGTCTTCCAACTCCACGCGCAGAGATTTCTCCCTCTTAGAGGCCTCTTGCAAGAGTCTGCTCTCCTGCTCCTTGAGGTCTTGGTCATGACTCTGCTGGACCTCTTCTTGCTCCTGCACCATATCACAGTTCGCCTGTTGGAGCCCATCGAATGCAGCGTGCATCAACTCGAGCTCTTGCAGAATTTGTCTCCGCTCCTTCTTCAACAACGCCGCCCGCTCCGTCTGTTTGTCCAACTGCGTGCTGAGCCTCTGCTTCTGAACGACACTGACATCCCTTTCCTGCTGAAGCTGACGTTTCAGCTCCTTAACCTGGTTGACAAGGGCCACCTTTTCTGCCCAGCTGAAATAAATGGAAGAGAGACCCCTTGTCCAGTTGTGTGGGGTCAGAACTGCCATCGTGATTAGCTGTCTGACTAATCTGAATCCTCTACGAATCTCCGAATGTTTTACAAATGTTTTACCAATCTATGAATCTTCTACCTTGCGATGGTGGAAGTGTAAAATGCAATGACTTTATCTTAAAACCTCGTGAAGTATATATAGACCTGCTGATGACATCACAAAGGGAATACAGTGTAGCTTTGATGTTCAACGTTCCGGAATTTTCCTGTTGCCCCGCCCCCCCTTTCCCTCATAGTTACAGTTGCTATGTCCACCAAGCATTCCATTCTAGGCAGTAAATATTAATATCAAACATGGAGCTTGATCTTAATATTTACCTTCAGTCTTTATTCTTTTATTTAAACGTGAACCACAAACCTTCAGTTCCCCCTCTCTCCCCTTTTTTTCCTACGTTAAATTTGCCCCCAAAAAATACTAAAATAAATAAATAATACTGTGAAATATTACACTGAATGCAAGAGGTAATGTTGATTTTTACTTTTATGATAAACTATTTTCATCCAACGGTAGCTCAGTTGTGATTCATCTCTGCAGCGCCGTGTCGGAGCTTGTTGTGAGCGATACAGCCATGTGATACAGAGAAGACGGGACTTCCAACAGGAGGGTAGCGAGAAAAGAGGGACGAAGGATGTAAGGCAGAGAGACGCAGAGGGAAGGAAGAGAGGAGTTTAATGGTAAAGAAAAAGTAATGTAGGCAGGGAGATAGGAAAGGGAAGAAGTGATAATCAGTTACAATCTAATCTAATCTAATACACCCTCTTTCCCATTTTCCAGCCTGGCGTTGGATGGGAGAGCGTTGCATAATGTCCTGAGCATGCTCAATAGATATCGCAGGTGATCCATCTGCTCCGCAGACTGAAAGGCACAGCTGGCATCTTCTTTCGAGTACGCTGTCGAGTGTCACATAAGCAGAGCTTTATTTATACCCCCCCCCCCACACACAC
>NW_023339873.1:1572368-1572747 GCF_004916995.1 Morone saxatilis
AATGGTTATCTTTAAATTAAACATGTACCAGCCCCCCCCCCCCCACTCTCACCCATTTCATTATTTGTTATTCAAGCGCATGTTCACTCATTCTGTGCTACTCTCTTCAATTACTGTCTCTGCTTAGACAAGGATTTTCTGTGGGACAATCAACATCCCTTGAGTGCATGATGAATTTCATCCTAAGCAACCACACACAGAAGCCCTCAGTGTGTATAACACTTGAGCATGCATGTATTGACACAGACATACTGTATAAACACAGCTGACCTGTCCATAGTTCTGGACATGTTATTTATAATTTTATTTTTATGTAAAGCATTTGAAAAATATAGAAAATTAAAAAATCTAAATTGCAGAGAATATTGTGTCTGCGATA
>NW_023339873.1:1572806-1590324 GCF_004916995.1 Morone saxatilis
TAGGTACTTCGTACTACTTTCTAATAAATCATTGCACCAACACTTAAATTAAGTAATGTAGAATTAACCATAGCACAATTATTGTGTGAAAATATACTACCTTAAGCCACATGACATTGTTGACCAGTTTCAGGTTACACTGTCACTGTCTGACATCCTCTGTACACTCTAGTGACTCAAGCCAAATGTCTCATTTTGACCTCCATCATTTCATCTGTGACAACATGTCAAATTTGCTTTCATTTGGAGTTTTACTCTATCAACTGACCATCAACTGGCCGTAGTCTGCTTCCCTGACACACTATGACTTTGTATGTGCATGAGAGCAATAGAAAGAGAGAGTGTGGGGAGTGAAGAGAGCGTGAGACAGACTTCATTTTGTCACTGAGGTGTGGAAAGGTCTGTGAATTGCGGCATTAGCATTGGAGAATCCATAACTCATCTTGGAGTACGCCGATGAGAGCGGTGGGTTCAATGGGAGCACTTCTTTGGATCATTATGGATTATGGCTTAAAATGTGAACTCCGGCTGGCAGATTCATGTGATGTCAGAAGCAGGACTCTCCTACATGTGCTTAAGGACAGTATACGGGCTGTGTGGATGAGTCAGATTGTGAGCCACTGGGTTGGCACCAGTGGCATGACTGGCGCATAGAGGAACAGTTAGATATGCTGGACTCTGGCCTACTCTCTGCAGCCGTGATACTATTAGCATTCTGTGCCTCTGGAGGCCTCTTGGTCATAAAAACGGCCCAGTTGTCCTCTTCGGCCTGGTGAGTGGCTGAGAAACCGTATAGAATCATAAACTTGGAATGCTCTTGAAGTTTTTACACCTTGCAATACCCTGGCCAGTGTTTTAATTAAGTGAAAGCTTGAAGTGGCTGGCGTAATTACACAAGCACGATGGCCTAAGCAAACGAAATATGTCAGACCAACAGGGATGCTTTTGAGATTGTGACCTTTTCTAGTCGCTGTCTCCACATCTAGTTGAGTATAAGGATTAACAACAGTTTTCAAGCTTGTTTTTAACTTTTTTTATTTCAAAAAGACGTAGGGCAAAAAGTCCATGCGATGCAATGACAAACACAAAGTACCTGACTGTGTCAAATATCTCTTTCCACTACCTGATTAATGGCACGAGGACGGCAAGAGGAGTTCAGTAAATAGGTATACAGCCTAGAAACCAAACCAAACCACTTGTCTGAACTCCCAAATCCAACATGACATGAAGCTCATGAGTGCATAAAGAAGAAAGCCCTCAAGGTACACCATAAGCGTGCATGGAGGATCTAAGCTGCAGATAAGGAAAAATTAAGAGCCTGGTGAATCAAAAGATAATCACAAGTCATTGAACTTTCAAAACCCTCCTCGTTAAAAATCTCAGGCAGAGTATGGAAACCTCATTGGAGATATGAAAAAGGGGCTTTCTCTACTGTGGGCAGTTGATAAAAGGAAAGAGATTATGGGACCCAGTTTAGATTTAACCCATTTAGGAGAAATGTGTTTTTATTTTAAATGCAGAAGCTCTCATCATCTGCGTTGTTTTTGGTTTGTGTGTATTTTTTTGCATATGTTTTTGTATATGTTTTTGCATAATTTGTGGAAATCTCTAAAATCTCTGTCAACGCAACACGTAACACAGTCGCAACCTCTGTCCACACTTTTTTTTCCACAAATTTTGACACTTTATTAACCTCAGCCAATGGATCTCCTGCTACAGTCATTGGAGTGTATGTAAATATCAAAGGGTTGTTATTTCCTAGCACGTAAGTGCGTGCTCTGCCCAACATGCTCGTTGGTGCTGTCATGGAGACAGACACCTCTGCATTCGGCATGTCACTTTGTGCCTGTGGATGTCAGAAAATGCTGCACACAAGCATGTGTTCAAACTCTTGGCTCCAGTGCACTGGGAGGAAGTGGCCTCCCAGGGCACAGCAAAGAAAGGCAGCGCCGCAGACTCTTTTTAAGTGCAATGACGGAGACACAGCTCCTGATTTATGGAGTGAGTATGAGCTGGGCGGGTCATGTCCTGCAAGAGAGGCTGGCTGGAAGAGAAGGAGAGGGAAAAAGATAAGAGTAGAAAAGGATTGAGACTAAAAGAGAAAGGTGGGTGTTCGCATATCCCGACCAAGCAGTGAGGTCATATCCACACTAATGTCTATATCTGAAACAAGTCAAGATCAAACAAGTCTGTCACCCACATGGTCCCAGAAATACCCCACAGCTCTGATCTGTGACCAGGCCAAATGGTAAAGCTTGCCCTCAGTTAATCACCACCAGCCTAGGCGGCTGAAATAGTGACTGGAAAACCTAATTATAAGAAAATATAATACCCAGCCAGAAGATGGCCAAATCTGTCCTACAGTTGGCTGTATTTGTTTTTTGTATATATATATATATGTATGTATGTGTTTGTGTGTATATGTACATGAGTTGGCAGCAACCTGCATGTCACCAGCTTGGTACGGCTTGGCAGAGCCTTGAAACCTGCATTAAAATACAACTAAAAATACTTCCTGCCTGCTTCAGCCATCCGAGACGGCAACAGGGGAATTCATCCTGCAATGAGCCCATAATAATCTCTGCTATTTTCTTTCACGCTGCACCTTAAGCCACCCACACACCATCCTCAGTCAGCATCCATCTATTCTTCCAGTCTGTTAATACAGGAAAGCAGCGACAAAAACGTCAATTTAGCAAAGAGGGGAAGAGAGAGACTGAATGTGTCCTCTGTAGTGGCTGGAAATTTACGTGCCCATTGATTTCCTCTCAGCCCGTCTCTCCCCTGCTCACTGCTGCTCTGCAGCAACAGAAATCTCCACCCCAGCGGGATCTCATCGAATCCATCAGCGACCGGCAGTGAGAGGCCGGAGGCCAAGAGACACCTGAACCAAGACACAGCACCGCTCCAGACACCTACTACAGCATCCACAATACTACATGCCATTCACTCTGGTGGAGGACAAGTCGGCCAGCAGCAGGAGAGACGCAAACACACACCAGAACACGCTGTGGAGGAGGTTTAACACTGAAAGTTAATATATAGAAATATAATACAAATACTTAAGCTCATGTCAGGTTACAGCTACATAAAATAATGTATTTTCTTGGCACGCTTTGTTTATTCACTTAATAATGTTTTCTGTAACTTAAAAGAAGTAATGTGTCCCAGGAGGGCCATTACGCCTTAAAGTCCTTCACGGCCGGTTACACAGTGTTCCAGGTTGTAATTTACCCGAATTTAACAACATACAGAGCCATGGGAAATATTTGTTTGTGACTGGCTGAAGAAAACATTTCTTGGCAACAGTTTAACTACTTTTCTACATCCTTGACCAAGTTATATTAAACTGCAGGTAACCATAGCAACAATGCTCATATATCACATAAACTCACCAGTTAACTTACATTAATTAACAAATCATGGGGTTATATTTCATATAGAGGCCTCAGTATTAATTTTAGACTGTTTCATAACCAGTTACAAACTAAAGACTAATGTCTTTAAATAGTTTATTTTGTCCAACAAACCGAAGAAACCCGAATATACGCAAGTTTCAATCTTAAAACTGGTTGGAACCAGCAAATAATACATAATAAATTACTTAAATAAGGATTAATCAATCAAAATTGTTCAATACATGTTTCAATAAAAATGTTTTATGGGTTACTTAAAGGTCTATCAGTGTGGGTGATTGGATTATTGGTCAATGTAAAATAATCCTTAAAATACAACCTACTTCAATGCAGTTTTGAGGGGGAAACTTTTGTTGTGACTTTAAGAGCTGCTACATTTTTCTTTTAGAGTTAGTAGTCTGTATATCAAAGTTTTAGTGTTCTGGTCTAACTGTTGTTCAGGACCAGAATAACATGCTGAGGGAGGTGTGGAAGGATTTTTTTGGCATGAAAAATTAATAGATGTTGAAAATTCAGCTGCTGGCAGCTTAAATACTGGTATTATTATTATTATTATTACTGGCATTCAAAAACTCATGTGATTAAGCCCCCACTTGGCAGACACACATACACACGCACACAATACAATAATAGAAGTCGCACAGACACACACCCACATTGTGTGTTCACAAGCATGTGCACGGCAATACACATTTCTATAAACAAAATACAAACACCCACTCATAAAAAGATTAAATGTTCAAACATGAAAACTGAGAAATGTACCAGTGAATTAGCAGATATTTGTTCTTTTTTTCATTTTGCGTTCAATAGATTCTTCTGCTCAGGCTGAAGTCTAATTAATTCAGAGGGAAATCAAGTGGAAAATCACTGTTAATGGACTTCAGGCCATATTGATATAACTCCTCGATATCTGACGGGTGTAAATGGCCATGAAAAATACTCAGAGCAGAGCCTGATCCCTCTTAGAGCATCACCCAGAAACCAAACAACAGGTTCAGGATCTAGAAACTCTCATTCGCAGAGGCATATGCACCCAACAACAGCTGTTTACTCAAACTGAACACTAAACCTAAAAAGATTCTCTGTTAAAGCTTGAGAGTAAAATCTGGTGCTGGTCCTCTTTTTTAAGAGCAGTTATTTCCCCTCAAACACCAGGAAACCATAATCAATATCCGCTTTTGTTTTTGTAAAAAATCATGACCACAATCTAATAATCATTACATTTGGTCCCAATTAAATCCTACATGCTAGAAGATCATGACGGTATTGACTTGTAAAGAACTTCAATAATGAATTTAAAGCTATTATAGCAAGGCCTATACTGAAAGTAGCCAGAAATTACAATTACTCTCCACTTTCACAAGCAAAATGCCATCCATTATCTCAGGCAAAGTGAAAAACAGCACACTATCAATTATTAATCAATAAGCGCTATGAGCTTATTAATGGCACCTGCTGTTGAGTCGCATACAGCAGCAAGACAAAGAGCCACAGTAGCAGCTTTGTGAGGCTGTACAGTAGTGCTTTGAGCTGCATCGCTGACCCATGAAACTATGAAAGTACCTGATGGTGGCGCTATAGATTAAAATGTTCACAATCACTTAAGTTATTACAGTTAATCCTGATTAGGACACAACTGCACCAAGTTTCACTGCAATCCATCCAACAGTTGTGGGGAAGTTTTACTCAAAATCCAAAATATTTGTCCTGCTGGAACCCCAGGAGGCAGACCGCAAATCAGAAGGTTGCACGTCCTTGAGCAAGATGCTGAACTCCAAATTGCTCCAGATGCTAATGCATCGGTGTGAATGTGGCATGTAGTGTGAAGCACTCTGAGTGGTTGGAAGACTATATGAGTACAGTCAGGGGAGCACCAAAGTCATTAGGATACATCATATAGCAACTATCAATGTCTGCACAGAATTTCCTGCTAATCTGCCCAACCTCTTCTCCTCTTGGTTTTCCTGCTTAACATTTGTGACACTGACACATTCTCCATGAATTCACACCAACATTTGTCCTGATCAGGGTAAGATGTCACATGTTAATACCAGGTGTAAATGGGGTCGCAAACACCCGCTGACACTCAGCTGAGCCCAGCAGCTGGAAGCCGGACCAATCAGCAAACTGCAGGAAACATAATGACATAATGACATGATAATTCATCCCCTCTTGAGACTACTTACAGTCATCTAGGCATTCTACATAGAAAATTAAGCCTAATTCTGCAACGTCATGACCTCAGACTCATTCAGAAGCAAAGACTCTGCAAAGACCAGGCCTACCATACCCTGTCCCTGATTGGCTAGTATTTGTTGCCATGTTTAGTTTAGGCAAGATTTTTAGAAAAATGGATATAAATGGCAAAGAATTAGGGTTTGGGTATGTTGTGATTAGGGTTCAGGGTAGGTTTGTGCTGAATTAGGGTACTGGTACCTTTTTTGGTTTCATTCAGGCACTGGTCATTGCCACTTGAATATTTTTCTTTTCAACCACTCACAACTGAAAAAGTCATCCAAAAAGCCCGACCATACCTCATCCACGTTCTCGAAGGCGTTGATGATGTCGTAGGGCAGGCAAGACAGCAGGTCGATGACAAACCAGGTCTTCAGGTAGTTCATGCGGATGAGCTTGGGGTCGGAGATAACCTCCCCGCCGGGCCCCACGAAGGTGGTATGGAAGTTGAGCACGATGTCCACCAGGAAGATGACGTCCACCACGCTGTCCAGCACCAGCCACACGATGTTGTTCTGCTTGGTCTTGAAGGAGACGTTGTAGGGCACCATGATGGCGGTGTAGAAGGTGAGGATGAGGATGACCCAGTCCCAGGTGGTCTTGAAGGTGCAGTAGTGAAGGATAATGTGGGGAGGCGTCTTGGGCGCCTCCTGCTTGTACTGCGGGAGGATGTCGGAGTTTAGCTGCAAAACCTGGAGGTGGGACACAGCACAAGAAACTTTTTATTAGGTTTCATTTTAAAGAGTACACTTCCTCTTTCAAGAGTTAATTAACATAACCCTTTAATTAATACATATTAAACCACAGTATTAAAAGGTAAAATTGCACAAATATCTATTTCTAGCTGCTTCAATGGAAAATTATTGTACAAATCAGTGTCATGTGGGCTCTTAGACTTGACCTGCCTGTCTACAGCAGCCAAGTCAGTACCATCATTTAAATGACTTCTTTAAAAGCACCCTTTAATAGACTCGCCTCTGTGTAACTTTGATCCTGCCAACTTCTGAATCTCATTTACGCTCCTACGTTTACCTTCATCTGATCTCTCTTTATGCATTTCAATCGTCTTTTAATGTGTCACCCCAAGTTTCTTTTTTCATATTTAATTTGTCTGTAAAACTTTTTGTGAACTCTCCTTTTAAATAAATGCTACACAAACAGTATTATTATGCTTATAATGTGTAACATTTATAACTTTTACATTTATATTTATTCACAACACAGCATAATACCATAAGAATATTGTACTACAGATGTACACTGTAAACCTTAATACAGGAATTTAGTGATAGTAGTAGTAATTAAACTTAAAATGTCTAGTTTTTAGTATTTTCTGACCACTTCAGAACTTATAAACATTAATTCTAACTCGACCGGCATATTAAAAGACTTCCCAGCATGCATTTGAGCGTTACAACTCTCGTGAGACCCTCCTTTTAAAAAAAGAAAACAGATTTAATGTAAACTTGCTGTGTCTAATACATTTTTAGATAAGTCATGGTTGTTTGTTTTTACAACAATGCAAACATTGCAAACCATGATAAAAGTTAGTATTGACTTTAATCCCTACCCCCTTAATTAAAACATAATAAACTGAATTTGAACACTTTTACATTCTGTCTTTGTGCCGATGCTGGAACAAAGTATCTCCAACAGGAGCAGCAGTAAGTTCTTTGTGTGAACTGAAGAACTGACTCTTCAAACTGATCAAATGTAAAAGAAAATCACATTTGTAATGTTTGTCAGTGTGACCAAACAGCTGTTGGTTCAACTTAATATTGTGAGCTTAATGAACTTGTTTTCTCATGTTCGGATAACTTAACACAATTGGTTTTACAACTCATATGAGCAGGCTTTGACATTATACTACCGTGCACATGTGCAGTGCAAACACATTACAACACTTCTCACAACATCACTCTCTGGAGTAGTTGCCAATTCATTATCATGGCCTCTGGTGGAAAAACAGGCTTTCACTGGGTGGAAATTTCACCATTATTTTGTCTTTTAACAAAAAGAGGAAGAACATCACAGTGAGGCGCGTGTTCTGCCTTCCAGCTGTGAAAACGGTCTATAGGCTACTGCCTGAATTTGTTTAATGAAAAGAAAGTTGTTGTATTTTTAAATACACTGAGCAGAGTTTTCTTTTCTAAGGTTGTTCTGTTGTCTTATACAATATATGGCATCTTATTGACATTTCTTTTCTCTTTATTTGCATATTTGTGTTGAGGTTATCCAAAAGAAAGGAATGGAAAGTAATGAAGTTACGTTGAATATACTTTAATATTGTGATACTTGGATTAGGTTACGAACTACATTTCTTAACAGATAATTAATCATTGTTTTGCAATCCTGCAAATATGCCTTTGAAGTAATAATTCAACAACAAGTTCAGCAAAACTCAACATTTGTAAGACAGCAAATGAACATGTTTAAGTTGAACTCAAAATGATTTACAGTGTATGTACAGTTTACTGCACATTTCAAACTTCTTTATTTTGTCTTTTTCTACTTTCACTTTTTGTTTAATTGTGTATGTATATTACATTTTTACAATGTATTAATACATAGGATATTTATACTATGTATATATGTATTTTATTACATTGTGCTCAAGATGCTCGGTATACATACACTTTTCCATCGGGGAAAAGTCCTCAAAGGGCACACAACATAAAAGAGAACACAAGATAAAACTACTTAAAAAATAAGTATAAATAATGATATAAAATATTAAATCATAAAAATATATCCACAAACAAAACTCAGCTAATCATAAACAGTAAAATAAAAGAAAACATAAGGAACAACAAAACATTATGCAAAAGTTCAGTACCTAACTTTATACATTTTAAACACAGTTCATCTCTAACTAGCACACATCTTCTAGATTCAACAAATTCAAACTTTATCTATTTGATCTTATTTAATTTGTCAGGATTTCTGGCCCAGTTTTCAAACTACACTTTAAAAACGAGCACAAAGATAAAGAGCCTGATTCACTGATCATCATTAATTCACATGCAATTCATTGTTGTATACTAGGAAAAGTTTTGTTTACTATGTCAGTTATATTTCTAAAAGAAGCCTGTAGCAAGTTGTACGTTTCTATTTCACCACATAAATGCATTATGACTGTTCTGAAAAGGCCAGAGAGCACAGACTATGAGGAGAGAGTGAAGAAGGAAGAGATAAAATTACATTGAAATAGATGAAAGAGAGTAAGAAGTAAAAAAAAAAAAGTTCAACTACTTTGTTTTTTAGCCTAGTCATAATAACCCCCTGCTAAGTGTATGTAGAGAGGGAAACTACTGCAGTAAACCTAAATTAGTGATATTTTTCCTCTCCAGTTTGCATCTGTATTCATCTCTTTTGTTGCTCTGTAACAAAGCTGCATAATGAATAAATCTGGCTTGAAATGAGACAGAGAGTGAAGAGGACAGAAAATGAGAAAAAGAAAATTAGACGAGAGGGAGACGAGAGTTGACCGAAAAGAGAAAGAAATAACAGCCATTATATTTTGCAGTCTGTTGATGATCACCCCTGCTGAGCTCGGCCTCCTCTGCACAACTCAGACTGCATTAAATCCGACACGCAGCGGTTTGATTTCCTCCGCAGGCCACACACAGATCACACATCAACCATTCAGCTCGTTTTACACTAAACTGCATATTATTCTGTCTGTATCCAGCTGCTACACAGATGAACTGTAATGTAGTCTATACAGCCCCAAATATACCATAATACATGATTACACTTCCTGAAATACCACCCAAATATATTACAGCTGGTACTTTAATTGCAACTTTTACAAATAGTTATAATTATAACATTGCTGTTTGATAATTACTACTAATAAAGATGATGAAAGATATGATGATAGTTTTGATGATAATATATTTAAATCTTCTTCTACTACTACTACTACTACTACTACCACCACCACCTTCTAGTACTGAGTTACTGCTCATACTGTGTAATACTGTTGATGATGATGGTAATATCAAAGCTATTACTGCTACTGTAATCAATATGGCTGCTACATGTACAACTACTACTAATAGTACATATTGCTGCTATAGCTACCATTATTTTACTATTTATAATACTATTACCACATTGGTGTGACTACAAGGGTCTACTACTTCTATTGCTACTACTGCTACTACTATTACTGCTACTGCTACTGCTACTGCTACAAATACTACTACTACTTGTAGACTTCTTATCGGGGGGAATTCAACAATCTTGCAGAGTGCTGCACAGAAAACAACCTGCTGCTCAACGTCAGCAAAACCAAGGAGCTGACTGTTGCTTTTGATAAAAAAAGAAGGAAAGACACACTCCCGTCGACTCAGTCTTCACCCTTAATCATGGGACATGCATGGTCCAGGATGGGAGGACTCTGCAGCGGGTGATTTAAACCACCCAGAAGATCATTGGCATCAGGGATATCAGTGAGGTGAGGTGCCTGCAGAGCCAAAAGGACACTAAAAGATAGCACCCGGCCACCCCAGCCACAGCCTGTTCACCCTGCTGCATTCTGGGAAGAGGTACAGAAGCTCTTGCTGCCGTACCACCAAACTTAAAGACAGCTTCTTCTCTCAGGCTGTGACTGTTAAATTCTCAACAACTCATCATACAAATTATTTCATTATATTTTTTTCTTTTCATTCTACAACCTTGCATTGTAAATGACAATAAAACAACCTTGAATCTTTGAGTAAGAAGAAGATGTGTAATTTTGTCTAAAAATGTGTTATTTATGTAAAAGAAAAAGTGATAAAATCGTGAATTAAGCATATCATTACACCTCTAAACTGCTCACAACAAGGTCTGTGACTAATCATGAGAAACCAGGTCATGATTTTGAGGAAGAGACATAGCTGTTATTAAAAAAATATGTTTTAGGTGTTTTGAGGACCACAAGCCGAGTGCCATCTGGTTCCATTATACTTGAGAGAAAGCAGACATCTCTACAGCCGATATCTCCAAAATCTGGCAACTCACACCAAAACAATCTATATAGATAAACAGCATGACAGTTCAGAGGACATATGTATTTTTAATTTTGGGGTTAACTGTCCCTTTAATTAAGTAAGAACAGGTGCTACAAGTTTTTCTAGATACAAATAAATAACTACATATAGTAATGTTTGTATGTTTAGACTATACAATGCCATTACTGTCATAAAAAGTGTTTTTCTTTATGAATGCATCCATTATGTGCGTGCTTTAGTTAGAGTAACTATGTATAAATTCCATAACTGGCTTTTACAGTAGACAGTAAGACAGTAAGGTTGTAAACAGCCATTTAACAGAGAGCAGGCAAAATCATTTGTTGACACCATCAGTAAAGGTTTAAGCAGTCAGAAGCTACGCCATATAGGGCCAACAACATTACTAGCCCACCATTTTCCTTACAGGTAGCTAATCTAATGACACACAGCATCACCAGTACAATGACTAACAGACCAACGTTGTTTATGTACACAAAAACAAACCTTAAGCCGAGCTGGCCCACATACTCGTGACATTACACACGTTTAAAGATAGCTAACGTTAACTCTGGCCTAAATAAAAACTGTTAGCAACTTCTTTTGCTAACAGCCATTTAACAGTCAATTTAAAGACTCACACCCTCACACACTCCTGTTTTTGGCAATGTCCAGTCCACCATGTTTAGTTCTCCCACTCTCGCTCAGTTTTTAGGGATACATTTATCAATTTATTCTCTCCGAGTCCCTCCTCAGCTGGACAGGTGAAAGAAACACATCTGCTTTGAGCATATTGGCTAAAGTGGAGCTAATAAACACATGCTCCGACGTAAGCACTCAGCCGTCAATCAAAACATGGAGTCACCTGGCGTCAACTTTACATGAAATTATCCAATCATTTGTTTCTGATGTAAATTAACATTGATAGACACACTTTTTTAAAAGAAAAAGTTTAAAGTCTATTAAAAAATAGATAAAACCCATTTTACTCTGTGCCTGGGGGGCTGAGCCGCCTGAACGCAGGTGTAACTAATAGCATTCATTAACAGTGGCAGTCTCCCACTATCAGATCGCAGCTATTGTGCATGCTGGCTCATACTGACACACCTCAATGTGTGTCCTGATGGAATGGAGATATGCTTAATGCCATTAGTTACACCTGTGCTTCCCCTGCTATAACAAGTTAAACAGCCTGCTGTGTGAGGAAGAAACATGACCTCATTTGACTTAAAAGGACAAAGTAGTACATACTCCTAATTTCAAAATCTTGTACCTTGATATTAATAGCCTAAATTCAGCATTTCAAGAGGTTCTTGCCCAGAGAATTTGAAAGGCCACTGCAGAAAATTGGGACAGCTGCCAGACACACAGGGTGAGTATTACTTTATCATGAAGAACACACTTTATCAGGTGTCTGTCTGTCTGTCTGAGTATTCACTCAGTGTCCTGCTATTTTTTCTGTACTCTTTTGTTAAAACTGGTTAAGGAGTTGTTATTACATACATATGTCCAATAGCACCTAACTTGAAATTGCATTAGGATTGGTGGTTTTTATTTTTCCATATGTTTTAGTACTTGGCTCAAAAAAGTTAACTGTCTGATATAGAGAAAAGTCACTGTGCAGCAAATAAATACTGTGTTTTTACTCACAAAAGTAACTGCATTGAGCAGTTAAATGGGAATGTACTTTTATAATCAGTGATTCCCAACCCGGGGTTGCCAATTTAAATTTAATTTAACTCCAAATTTAGGCTAAATTTTAGCAATGAAAAAACTAACTTGGACATTATCATCGAGAGTCGTTGACCTCTGACCTCAAAATATTATGCTTATCCCATGCAGTTTGCAGGCAAAACCCTGCATTTTCTTTTTCTTGTGGTATAAATGTATAATTTTTGCCTAGAGTATTTGAATATTTCTGCATACTGGGGTCCATAAACAGTATTGGGATTGCATAAAAAATTGGGAATGACTGTAAAGCTGAGTCACATACTTCAAGCCTCCCCTGCATAAGTCAGTGTCCCGCTTGCGCCCACCCCAGTCGAAATGGCCCCTGGCAAAACAAAAGAGCCAACCTCAGTCTACAGCATCAAGTCCAGTGCAATTAGAGCCTTGAACCAAAGAAAAAGCCCCCTGCCAAAATAATGCTGCCCATTTTATCAGAAGCTGTCCAAAACCATTTAAACCAGCAAATCTGGCAACACTGCCCATATGTTGTACACCAAATCATCCACCATGATGTTTCTTTTCCTTTTTTTCTAAGTCTAAACTCTAAACAAGGACCATGCACAATCTTAAAATAAGAAGAGATGATTTATGCCAGCTCTAGCAATAAGCTAATTTCCATCTGCAGTCCCTGGACAGGCACAAGCAGAACAAACATCAGACACTAAAACCATTCAAGTACATGCAACACCATTACATTGCCTCTATCACACTAACCATGTGACTGTAAGAATGTAATACCTAAGCCAGTGAGCCGGCAGCAGTTACATTTAATTCAAAGTGTTTTTTGGAAAAGCAAATTATTGATATAAAAATGTATTTGGTAGAAGACAGCGCTAGAGTAAGAGAAGTTGTGTTTTGTAGCTTGTGATGTTTTTATAGTGTCACCAGGTTTCATGGAGAGTGAAATGCAGTGGCTTGACTGTGGGGTGCAGACTGTGAATATCAAAAACAGCTTGGAGGTGAAATGTCACCAAATTTCTGTGAAATTGCCCAAACAACAAGCTGAAGCTGTGTGTCCGTACCCTGATGCATGAGCCAGTATACCGGATCTGATGGGAAATTTATAGTTATTTATATGACAATGTTTTCTTCACTTCATGTATACATTTGTGTGGACTGTGAGGATTCAACCAGAGCAAGCAAAGACAGTGAAACTCTCCCTTAAACCAAATTTTATCCATAATAATGCATACTAATACTTTTCTGTCTGGGATTTTCAGCTATTAGATCCCGGTCCAAATTATGTGCCTCACACCTTGGACACAGTGGATTTCTGGGCTCTTCCCCATAGGCCCTAATTCTCCAAGAACTTGTCTCAATTTTAGCTACACCACAGAATATGTCAATGTTGGAAAGAGAGAGGAGAAAAAAAAAGCAGGCCCAGAGAATATCCCAGCCTGTTACAGTTCCCAGGTCAGCAACATTAACCTTAAGTACATCCTCTATTTCTGTTGTTCTATTTCTTCTTCCTCCTCTGCAAGAACAAGATGAGCAACTTTCGAACTCCTTTCCCCCATTTTTTCCCCCAGTAATGGAATCGGCAAGCTAACACGAAATAGATGGCAGCAGAGAGAACAAGACTTTCAGAGAAGATGATCGGCTGACTGTCTGCAGGGGGATGTGGAGATGTCTGAGGTCAATTACATTTTGTAGTGCTGATGCCAGAACAGCATAGTAGAGACCAGAATGGAAACTCAGACTGCACTCAAATACAGTATACACCCATGTGTGTTCTTCATCATCAGCACACTCGAACATTTTTAAAACAGCCCTTCCCACAAGACAAATAATTTTTTGTTGCTTTTTGCTTTAAGGCAGATACCAACCCAAAGCACAAATCATACATGTGTAATTCAATGTTTGTGAACAACTCTCCCGAATAGCTGGAAACCAGAAACCCAAGGCTGCAGCTTGCGATGTCAAACACATAGAAATTACATAGAGTGAAGCCTGACTTTGTGCAGACAATATTTATCCAAGCTTTTACATCTAATTCAACTTTACATGTAATAGTGTTGCGAAGCAGAACATGTGCTCGTAATCTTAATCAGTCGGGGGACTGTCACTGTGTGCGCTCACAGTTCTCGCATTCACAGAGAGTGAAACTGCTATAAGATTGTTTCCCTTTCTTGTTCTAGCCTTTGATGGAGGCTTGTTTATGCCCCAAAAACGCTCGACCAAACTATCCAAAATCATAAGAGTAACATGTAGGAGTTCTGCTTCGGGGGTAGATTTTCCTTTTAATGTGTCACATTATGAGCATCATCTCCTCTGTCAGACCCACTGCTGCTGAGTGCAAAAACATTCCAAACTCCACCAGAAATAAATAATATTTGCAGCTAATATTCACCCCTCGAAAAATACTTAACATGGTTTATGATCAATAAAACATCAGGCAGCCATCAGAACGTCTTTGATCTGAGGCATTTCATCTGTGTTCTGAATATGCTGCATGCTTCAATGTTCGTCTAAAAGGAGAATTGTCGAGTTTTTGTGTGTGTGTGAGTCTGTATTTGGGCTCTCATGGGCTTATGGGGTCATGCAGGGTTGTTTGTATTTGCACCAGTGAGGATGAATGTGTGTGCGTGTGTGTTGGGCTGTATGGGAAGAGTGAACCCACCGTGGTCAGTGGGAGTATTGACAGAAGACTGTGTGCAACCAATGTAAAATTCATGTTCTGTGCTGCTCGTACAAAAGAGCCCTGGAATGGTTTCTGGGGGAAGATTATGCCGGAGCAATGGGAGGATGGAACCGAGGACAACGAGTAACGTGAAAGATAGAGCAGAGAAAGAGGGATGGGGAGAGAAAGATACAAAAGAGGAAAGGTAAATGTGCCTTCAAGGAGAGAAAGAAAAAAGTGAAGATTATCCCTCCGGACAGTCAAAGGGTTGAGTGAGGCCAAAGCGATGCACCCACAGAGAGCCTGAAGCTTAAGCCAAAATGTTCGACTTTCCAAATGATTGAATTTAGCAAATGGAGCCAAAGCATGAAGCGATAAACTTCTCCTTGTGCTTTGTACCCAAAATCAAAAACACACACAACTGCAGATGTGCAGATTTAGCCTCACTTAAAGAAGCATGTCCGTCTCATGGGGACACTATAATCATGTATCAGGGTGTGGAGAAAACAGAGAGAGAGAGGACTAACAATGAGAATAGAGAGTGAGAGTGTGAGAGTGAAAATATATGGGCAACACCACTCAAACCCCCCGCTGACTGATTGTGTTCTCAGTTTTCTGCACAGCATGATCCTGTGGCTGTCCACATACCACTCCCTCTCTCTTTTCTTAACTAATAATGCTTAACATGGTGCTTGACTTGATAAGGAACATTACAGCCTTGTTGCGTAAGTAACACTCAGTATGGGGTTTAAATGCACATTGTGTGATGTGACGCACATTTTTTATTTCATCTAACGTCGTGCAGAGACAAGAAAAAAGAGCATGCAAACACTGTGTGAAGCGTAAAAGGCTGTCTTTACGGGTGGCCTGCTTGAAAATCAGTCTCCTTACTTGCTCCTGTTCTCCTTATTTGCTCTTGCATGCTGCTTTAAGCTCATACAACATCTTTAAGCTTGTTATACTGAACACATATACAGGTGGCTCAATATGGGCTAAAGCTCTCGCTTCTATCCGTCAACACTTTTCCCTTCTTCATGCTGTCTTAGCAGACACCAACATGTGGCGTCCCCGCAGTAAACTCCCAGTCTTCTCCTCCATCTTCTTTCCATGGAAACAACCCTCACTTTCTTCATGTCTTTCAGCGCGACTTCCTAATTGCGTCGTGGGAGATCTCTTGTTAGCCGATGGGGGGGGTTGTTCTGCTGCGTAAGCCTGTTTTTCTCCCCCGAGCTGATTTAATTTGCCTGCTTTATCCAGAGGCAGTACGTCGAGGCCAAGGCACGATGTGGGGTCTGCTGATGCTTCTGATTTCCCTAGATGTACTGAGGCACAATGATACTTTAAACACCTTTACTGTTCCATTGATTTCCATTCCTGATCAAAAAAGCGGAGTATGGCCCCACTTGTGGCACAAAAATCATTACATTTCTTTGCTTTGTTTAAATTCATTGGAAATCATTAGTCCAGTGGGACTATGGGAATAAAGGCAAATTTATGTCAGTCTGCAAGACACTTCAGTCTTTAGACTTCTGTAGCATCACACTGGCAGCACTTGAGGAAAGAGAAAGTAAAAGTTAGAATAAATCATTGTATCACACTATTTCTACTATTAAGTTACTCCATCTGTTTTACCTTCGAGGACATTTATTAACATCTGGGCAAAATCTTCAGTGTTTTCATATATAATATACTAAATATAATTTTCTGCTAAAAATACATGTCTAGGAAAACATAGCCTTCTAAGTATGATTACTGCATTTTTAAAAATTGCACTTCCAAAGTGTTCACTGAAATCATTCATTAGGCATTTGGTCCTGGCAAAACCTGTGGGATTATACAAAATCTGAAATTGTCTAACTTTAAATTGTATCATAGCTCTTGAGCAAATGATAGTGACAGCTAGTTTAACAAAGTAATTTAACTTTAATCCACTGTTCCGAGTTAGTAAATTACATCGTATGTAGTGTCACTTTGTTATATGACTAATTCAGCCAGGTCCCAGTCAAAAGTGTTCATTTCCTTTTCCCAGAGCAAACCAATTCTGACAGATTGTTTGAAGATAAGATACACTTAATCAAACTATCTGTTGAGACAGTTTCCCTGTGATACTATTAGTCTAAAGAGAAAGTGGTCCCCTGTTGAAGCCGTAAACGTGAAACATGAATTACTTCCATTAAAGCAGAACATAAATCCCACACTTGTGTAGCTTGTCCAAGTATTTTTATCAGTCACATACAGACTCTCTCCTGTCATGCTGTTGAAGTGGTCTGAATGATTGTCTCTGCCAGTTAGTATTTTTCTTTCGACTTCTTCTCAAACGTCCTCTGTCACAGCCAACCACATTACATGACCCTTCAACTCTTTAGTGTGTTAAAGTCCATGTAAAATGTAAAATATAATTTTAACTAGGGATGCTCGATATTGGCTTTTCTGCCGATATCCGATATTCCGATATTGTCCAACTCTCAATTTCCGATACCGATATCACCCGATACCGATATATGCAGGCTTTTTACACC
>NW_023339873.1:1590424-1597523 GCF_004916995.1 Morone saxatilis
CGGATCAAGGAGAGATGCCTACGATTTGTAAAAAAAAAATAAATCGCGCTGAAACCATGCAAGATCGCATAGTGCACCTTTAACTGCAAGTATTTGACCCAGTAACCTCACTGGAAGGACTCCAGTCAGCAGGTCTTGATTTGTTGATTTTTCAGACTGCTGCCAATACTGATACTGTGACTGTGTAAGGTAACGGTTCTCTTATGTGGCATGTTAAATCTCCACTACTGTTCACTAATGTGGTGCCTAATAATGCTATTATGTGTGTAAAGTGTATCCTCAAAAATGGACCGAGCACCTTGTGAAAATGTTTCTGCCGGTGTCTGAAATGTGCCAGCGGAATGTCTGTGAGTACCAGCGGCTTCAAGGTTTTTGTCCACATGAGTGAACCTTAACTCATACTGTGAACCCTTTTCCGAGGGATAATACATAAAAGCCCTGGAAATTAATTTGCCTAAAAATAATTTACTTTGATGGCTTTGGATGTCCCCAAAACCGCCCAGCAATATAATAAAAAAGAACAGCAAAAGAATTAGGGGTTAGGGTTATGTTGTGTTTAGGGTTGTGCTGAATCAGGAAACTGGCATCTTTTTTGGTCCAATTCAGGCACTGGTTTCGGCTTTTTAGAATGACTGTTGGGAAAACCCAGTGAGCTGCAGAAACCAGTGGGACAGATCTACCTTGAAGAGAGGGTAGAATTTGTCAAATCGTGTCCTGATATGGAGCTAAACAAGAGAAGCTCAGCTCAGTTACTGGGGTTAAATAAGAAGAGGATAAGAGGAACGGGCTGAATGGAGCCTGTTCACGATGGAGGAGGTTGAGGCTGAAAATGAACGTCAGGATGGAGGTGAAGGCTGAGCTGAGAGCAGCTCGCCTCGGCCTCAGCAGTCACCCTCTTTGTTACATAATGTCATCGCCTACATCATTAGATAACCCTGCTGGCTTTCATCCACTATTTTCCTCTCTATGCTGCAAAATGAGAAAATTATTATACTTTTTAATGTTGGTAAATATTTTGCTCCAGGTCGAACGCTGCAGCTCCGAACGCTCGGCTTCTGTTAATTGTGTTAAAACGGATCGTGCAGAGTGTGCCCACGCCTCGGGGTCCTGGCTGCTGCTCCTGTGGTTGAAAACAATCACTTTTGTTTATTTTGAGCCTCTTTCTCAGCTGGCTGTGTTTGGGGAAGTCGGTGGTATAGAACTGGGTATAACAGGCCCTGTGGAGGACACGGGTCAGCGGCACTGGGGCAGGAAAATAATGTAGTGAAAATGTTCTCAGGGACTACAGACTGTGGAAAGACTCCGTGGTTCTGAGCTGTGCATTAACAATATATTTGTGTTTATGAATATAGTATTCATATACCTTTTTAGTATACCTTTTAACAATATGTGTTGCTCTTTAGTAAACGAACATGAGTTATTTGGATTTTTAGGTTTATTTGGTCTCTTTTAGCTTTTAAGCAACTATATAATGCGTTGAACCGATGTTATGATATGATACAGGCAGCAAAAAGTGTTTTTTTTATTTTCAATACTAAAGCTCTTTTGGCACATCTATTCATATTAAGGCTGTGCTGGGCGGTTTGATGAGAGATATATACATGTAATGTTGTCAAACTATGTGTAAAAACCTTTTATAAACTTACTTAAGGATAGCTACTTAAATAGAGAATGGCAAAAGTTTTATAGTGTTCAACAGGTGGTAGTTTGTGAACCAAAAGTAACAAAAATAGCCTCCGGGTTTGTGTGTGTGTGTGTGTGTGTGTGTGTGTGTGTGTGTTTGTGTTTGTATAAGTGAGTTTTATTGTGAGAAATTCCCAGCAACCACCAGCATGTACACTAACACTGCTGAAAGGAGAAGCGGTGCTGTTTATTGACTTTGTCCCATTCATACGCACTGATGAGTAAAAGAAGGCAGAGAATACAAGGTGTTGTTGACTCTCCGGGCCGTTCTGCTCACAGTCCTGTACTGTGACGGCATCAGCACCATTATCAGTCATAGTGTCTGAGCCCAGACTCAGTGAGTACATTAAGTATCAGGAGATAAGTATAAGGATCATTATTATTTTTAAAAAGAGACCAGTGGTTGTTCTGTCAGACAGCTGTTCATTGGCTGTCTTCTGTAATAATCTACCGCTTTAATGAAAGGTTAGATGACGCGTCATATTTGGTTTTGTCCACAGACTCTTTGTGTGGAACATGATGGTTAATGCATGACACTAAAACAACTTGTTGCTCATTGTGTTTTTAGGCAACTTGTTGCGCATCTATGCTCCCAAATGTGATGGAAAGGTAGTGGATGAAGGTGGCTTTGTTTGCTTTACGTTGAGCTCTGAGCTGTGTTTTGTTATTTGAGGCGTTTATTGGATAGAGAGCCTTCGTTCATTGGTACCGGTGTGCACATAGTGACCCCATACGACCTGATAGAAGCAGTATCTCATCCCAGACCGCTGGCACTGATCCGACATGATGGAAACTCTGGAGGAAGAATCCGAAGTTTTATTATAATGTTGTTTAAATTTTAAGGTTGATACTTAAGACGCTTTAACAGGCTAACTTCCTGATTGTGTATGAGAAGAACTGTGTTTGTTTGCTGAGACCTTTTCTGGTTTCCCTTTGAGCTTAAGAGCTGCATAACGTGGACAAAATGTCTTTGAGAAGTAATTTTGATGGATGTTGAAGTGTGGCTTAGAATGCAATAGTGCTGGTTCCATTGCAAAGCACTCAGTAATGAGGAATCTACTCACTGAGAAATAAAGCAAAATGATGCTTCTGGCACAGATATTATCATCCTAACACCTTTTCATTAAAATGTTTGTGCAGAGACATTCTTTTATGTATTTCAAGTATTGGTAGTTTTCTTTAGAGGCTGAATATAAAGCACATTTTTAAATGGAACCATGGGTTTGTGTGTGGACTGAATACAAACTGAACACACTGTTGTTGTTGTCGTACACTTTTACTCGCTAACTTTAATTCCTCCCTTGTGTAGCTCTTACATAATCCTTTTACGACGGCTTTTTAAAAAAAAAAGTTAATTGATGCTGCAGTGTTTGTCTGTTATTGGAGATATTATTAGAAATGGGATATAATATTCATAGGTGTGTTTTCAAGAGTGTATAGTGTGTTTTTGGAGCAGGTCCACCATGTTGAACCACCATGTTTCTACAGTAGCCCAGAGCGGACAAACTAAACTGACTCTAGAAAGGGACTTTTGTATTTGAAGGAAGGTTTCAATGTTGTTTCTCCTACACACTCGCGAGGTTAGTGTTGAGGCCTTTGCACATCAAGTTTGTATGTTTTGTATGCTTTTAAAAAAAAAAGAAAATCTAATTGTTAGACATAGAATTTCACAGTACAATACACTACTGATAAAGGTTGTATTTATTTTTAAACGTGTGACAATTTTAGGCCCAAACTTCTGACTCTAGATGACCTTTAATATGACCTTTTTATAGTGTAGACCTGTGTATTGTGAGCTGTATTTTAAGTTATGTTTTTATGTTTTTCCCTTTCAAACAGGGTTACGTAACCAAATAACATTTAATTTGATGTTCTTCCAATATGTTTCTTATAATAGTGTACTATGATAAAGTATTTTCTCTTACATTCTCCTTATGATACCGTACTGTAATACTGGACTAACTAACTGCCACCACAGCTGCTGCTTGTTTTCTGCCTGAATGCTGAATTTTCTCACAACTCACAACTTTAACATAAATTAAAATAAAAAAACTAGTTTCAGACACAAGCTGCCATCAACAGTCTGACTGTCTCATTTTTGCTTTTGTCTCATTGTTTTTATGAAGAATTTTGATGATAAATCTTTCATCGTTATCATTGTTAACTGTATGTGTGCAGATATAGAACGGGGAGCATAGCAACAGTAACTACATGGGGGTGTTAGGCTTCACTTTGACCTGTAATAACCCCGGTTTCTCCCTCCCTTCGTCTCCCCCTCAGGGCATCAGCAGTCTGTTCAGCTCCCTGAAAGTGGTCCGCCTGCTGCGTCTGGGCCGGGTGGCCAGGAAACTGGACCACTACCTGGAGTACGGCGCTGCTGTTCTGGTCCTGCTGGTCTGCGTGTTCGGACTGGTGGCTCACTGGCTTGCCTGCATCTGGTAAACTGTTTCTTTTTTCTTTTCATGGGTTTCACAGCCGCTGAGGGAACTCTCTTTTTGCTCACAGTTTAGTGCCATTCAACAGCTCCTGCTGGCTGCTGGGAATTTACCCGTTTTCAACTGTTCCTAATTGGTTATGTATGCTATCCCCCCCATCTGTACGTTACAAAGCATCTGCTGCTGTTCTGCTCACTACAAGTGTTGTTTGTTTCCTTCGAGTCATGCAACATCGGCTGATATGTTCATTTATTTATGCCTGATAGCAAATGATTTCTGCCACCTCAAAAATACCTGAACCCCTTTTAAATCATCACCAACACCAACATAAACAGAGCAGCAGTGTTTTCATACATTACTGCTCTACAAAGTTCACATAATTGCCAAACAGAACACCTTAATTTTAAACCTCCAACGCTGCATTAACTTCTCATATTAAGAGGAAAGTGCATAAAGTAAGTTACCTTAATAACTGAACACAAGCCTCGACGGACCAAAGTGAAGCCCTGAATATCGTTTATGGTCCTCAGTCTGCTCTTACATTAATGATTGATGGTTTTAATAACCATATTTAAGGTTTACTTAAGTGATCCATTATATAATCTTCAAAGGTATTATATTTAGATATTTAAAGCACCCTGAGCATATGTGAGGGGATGTGTGCATAAATAATGAAAGGATTAAGGCATTTTAAGTACATTTAAGTTATTATTTTTGTCAAGTATCTGGTGCCAAATAAATAACAAAATATAACTATATTTACTAGATAGACTCCTTATATGCTTGCTAATAACTTATGTGAAGAGTTGGATCTCCGAGAGAATCAACGCGCAGCTCTACAGTGACAGAAGATTTTACTCATTTTAAATATTAAAAATACAAATAAAATCAGTGTGTGGTGATCAGTCTTGATATTATGGCGCGCCCCTACACATAAATTAGTGTATGAAAAACATTGACTGGGAAACAAGTTTTAGCACTAGTCAGGAGACCTTGTTTCATTTCATTTACATCCTGCTAATTAGTTTTTCTAATTATATTTTGATGAGAGACTCATTGGGGTTTCCCAGGAAGCACTTTTGGTCGCTCTGAGTCAAACTATACTGCGCTGATTTGCAAAGCTATTACCGAAGCTTCTACCTGAATCTCTGTGGTTTCTGTCCTGTGTCCCTGTTTGTACGTTCAGATATCTGCTTTATTTTACGGTTTCATGTTTGCTTTGAGTCGTGTTAAGTTACTTCTGGTGAAAACCCAACACTTCCTGATTTTGCTGCTTCATAATAAAAGTGTTCAAATAAAAGAATAACCAAAGACTTTTATTGTGAAGAATTTATTGGAAGTTAAATGTGTTCATCAGTAGTTCTTAGTTAGCCGCTTTTCTTTCTTTTTAATTCAATCTTAAGCTCTGTCGGCGACCGTGGCTCTCTGTAAAGACACACATTCATGTGAGTAGCCCTGGTGTTGTAGAAATGCTGGGCAGGGACTGAGAAACATCATTATTTGCTGCCTGGATTACGTTCAGTGGTAACAATTGCCACAGATTCGGTTACTTGTTAAATCCTTAAACCCGACCTGGCTCTTGCTTCTAATCAGTATTTATTACAACAATCTTTCCCTAATCTTAACTAAATTCCCGAAGATCCCAAACATAAGTTTATCATGCTTTAGTCTCTGAGTGGATACTGTAGGAAGGATCCGCATATAAATGTACATACAAATAATCCAGATGGTATTGTGTTACTACCCAGAATGTGTTTGCGGTTGCATATTATTAGTGTATGAGTCAGTTTTTAAACTGGTGTTAAAAATGTGTTAAAAATGTGTTAAAGGTGTTAAAAACTCTATCTGTATCATATTATACAGGCAAAAAATAAAGCTAAAGTTAGAAAATAAATAATTAGAATAAATAGAGAAGATTTAATAATGAGGCAAACTCTTCCACAGTCTGGGGGCAGCAGTGGAAAATGCTTAATCATTCCTGCAATTAAACAGATAATAATTCTGGTAGATCTAAGTTGGGGTTTTGTGTATTTTAGTGCTCGTTCCACTGTAACTTTCATGGTGAAGGGTGATGTTAGAGACACACAGAATCCACAGTTTGGGTTGGTTTTCAATCTGCTGCTTTCAACATGGCGGCTGGCAGACAAAATTTTACATATTAGGGCTAAACAGAAATGTGTTTCTGGAAACATTTGAAGCGAGAAATAGACAATGTAGAACTAGAATCTTGATTTTATGCAAATTCAGATACAGTGAACGGTCAGTTAACTCGCACGCACAGCATGATCTCCTGCGCTCCATAGACAGTCCAAACCTATAATAGCAAATCAGAGCATGGTTTACTGTAGTCACAAAACAAACTTGTTTCAGCTCGTAGCTTCATCAGCGCAATAACATCAGCAGAAATGGTCATTTAGAGACAGGTGAGGTTCAAAACACATAGTTGCATGATCTAATTAAGTGTAATTCTAAGTATATTTGCATGATCTCATGCGACCGTGAGTGAGCCGCCCATAAGTGGCCTCTGCTAATGAAGGAGGTGTGACTGTAGACATGAGAAAAACAAGAAAACAGTGAGATGTGTCACATGGTGAAAAGCTAAGTATGACTGCCCGAGTCCAGAAACATAGATCAACAAAAAGAGCCTTTATTAGTCCCGATCAGTTGCCCTACATTCAGGGACACATTAGATCTTAATCTCAATACTGCAGCAAAAGAAAAAAAAACAACAACAACTTCTGAATATATTTCCTTCCTTTTTATTAATGCAATATTTATTACATTTGTATTTAAAATCTTTAATCATTACATTAGATTCAATAATGGATCCAAAAACGTGTCTATAGTAAACACAAGCCAACGAAACGGCGTTGTGGATATACTGAAAATTAATGTGACTAGGGCTGCAGCTATCGAATATTTTGGTAATCGAGTATTCTATCGAATATTCCATCGATTAATCGAGTAATCGGATAAAACAT
>NW_023339873.1:1597623-1598008 GCF_004916995.1 Morone saxatilis
GCGAACAACAAATATGATATAAAACGATAATATTTCAATACTGTGTCTGCAACTAAGAAAAGTTATAGAAAGGATTGTGGTTGTAGCAAATGAACTATGGTTAGGGTTATGCAACTTGGTAGTGATTAGGGAGAGAAAGAAAAGAGCATTATTTGCAGGTCTGGGATGGAACACAATCTCCAGTCTCGATGTCACAAAGGTCATTTGTGATGCTGCGTAACAGGTTGAAAGATGTGATGAAGCCTGATGAGGCGACTGTGTGACCAACTATTCCTCTTGAAATGCAAAATATTGAAGCGTTTTTGATTTAAAGTGAATTTTATCACACAAGATGAGTTCAGCCCTCTCGCTGTTAACCTTTAATATTTTTTCGCTCATTTCTTCA
>NW_023339873.1:1598095-1598786 GCF_004916995.1 Morone saxatilis
TCAGTATGGTGTCGCCTGCTGTTCAGATCTCAGTGAAACACTGTAAAAATGGATTCAATCAGATTCTCCACTTCACAGTCTCCATTAAATCCACTGGAATATTTCCATAAAGGAAGATCAATAATGAAAAAAGTTTGTGGTGTCACACCTTGAAATGTCCTAATGGCAACTTGATTTGTTAGGGGACTTAATAGATAAGATACTTCAGCAGTAGTTTATATTAGACAGCAGGAGTGCAGTGGTGATGGCCCAGCAGAATAAGCATTGGGAAAGTTATTCTTGTGGCCTTATATACTCCAAATACCATCCCATACTGGGTGTTTGTCTACATATTTCACACACGTGCACGTTCAGCTGAAAAGACTGTGAGTGTAAAGCTGAAAATATAGAGGATAAATAAAGTGCAAAGGGTTTGTTTTGGTCCAATAAAAAGTCACAAAAAGCCCTACAGGTATTATTTATTAACTTATTATGAATTAATTTGTGTTTGCAGTAGTCAGGATTCTAAAAAGATTTGTTAGGAGACATTTTGACATTATCACATTTGGTGAGATGTAAATAATTGAATGAACAATGGCTGAACGCTGACATGGCCAACTGGCAATCATTAATGCTATTGGTAATCCCTGTGCTTTTCCTTCCTCGATTTACAGATTTTCTGGATTTTAATTAGTTGTTTGGTCAATAAAAT
>NW_023339873.1:1598861-1600971 GCF_004916995.1 Morone saxatilis
GTCCACAATCCAAAGATATTCAGTGTCATTGGGTCATTGAGGACTGTTTTCTTCTTAAGAGTGACTTGTTTTTTCTCCGTCCATTCACACAGAGGCACATCACTACGGGCAAGAGCGTCGGGGAAAAAACAGCTGGTGTGCCCGTGGAGTGAACAGCCGGGCTATTGTATGAACACGGGAAAAAGCGAATTGAGGCAGACCTAATTACCAGCACAGTAAACTGCATCAAAACAGGAAGACAGTGCTAGTAAAGCCCTCTTCTTGGTTTGATTGTCTGTCTGGGCCAATTGTAACATTGACAAGTGGCACCTTGCGCTTAAAAGTTTAAAGTATTTTATCTTTTATGCTTGTCTAGAAAACAACACAATGCACGGCGCAAGAGAGGAGCACATGCCAAGGAACACAATGGTTTTGCAGGCAACAAGGAGGATGATCTCATCAGTGTTAGCTTCTTTTGCTCTTTATTCTGTCTTTTACTCTTAAAGGATTCAAAACCTGTACTTTTTCACTTTTATTCGAGTAAAGAAGTTGAATCAGTACTTCTACTTTTACCGGAGTCCTTTCTTCACACAAGTATCTGTACTTCCACTGGAGTAAAGAATGTGTAAACTTTGGCCTCCTCTGTATGCACATGAATAAATGAGGCACCATCTTGGATACAACACCGTATCCAGTTCTCTTAATACATCCAGTGTGCATCCTCTGGGAGAGTGAATGTGCTTACACACACTATTTAGTGTGTACGAGAGGACATTTTGGCCTGATATTAGCACAAAATGAAAGGTCACTGAGTCATCATCTGCTTGGGATTTGACTACATTCTGTAAAACTTTCACAGCTTCAAGTATCAATGTATCATACTTCTATTCATCTATAACCCATTGCATAGCATCAGAGTGATATCTACTGAATGAAAATGGCTTACTGTGCCGTTTCACTCTCCAAAATGCACCAAAAACACAACAGCAGACACCGAGTGGCTCCCAGCGAGCTGCCACCATGGCACAGCTACAGCAACAAGCGGCTGTGTCTCGTACTTACATCCCACCATCATCATGGCCACAGAGAAGATCTTCTCCCCGTCCGTTGTGGGGGCGATGTTGCCAAAGCCGATGGTCGTCAGGCTGGTCATAGTGAAATACAGAGAGGTGATGTACAGAGAGTATTTTCCGGGGCCACCCTCCCATTGGCCAGAACCGCTGGCGTTGAAGCGGTAAGGAGAGCCGATGCCGATAGCCAGCTGGTAGAGCCAGCTGTCCATCTTGATCTTGTTGGTAGCCTCGTCGATGACCTCGTAGTCTCCGATGCTGTACCTGTTGAAGACAAAGTCTGATCTTTAGTTTACCAGAGCTTAACCAAACTGAGATCTGGATAAGAGAGATCGATCTTTGTGTTTATTGAGGGCAAAACATTTATGTGGTACCACTCTAAGCCATCGTCAGTGTAATACAGTCAGCAGAAATGACTGATGATCTAATGCAGTCTTTTTGGAGTCTATGGAGTATAGGGCCTTTTATCTTTGAGAGTAACTGCTCCCAACTGTTGTCATTTTACTGCAGCCATTTATTATTAGTGTTATTGTTTTATTATTGTTATTTTTCGTAGGTTTCATTGATTTATCTGGGCTAACAGAAAAATATAAATGGGTAATGCAGTGATTTTTAAAGTGGGGCTGCTAGTGGGAATTCTAGGTTAGATGCATGCATGCAAAAAAAAAACCCAACAATTATTATAAAATATAATTTATAACATATAAGATCAAAATCTTATTGGCCATGTCCATCTGTCTCATTGCCTGACAGTCAAAACATCATTCGTCACATTTAGGGCTGCAACGATTCCTCGAGTAACTCGAGTAACTCGATTACAAAAAAATTATCGAGGAATTTTCCTCTGGCCTCGAAGCCTCGTTTAATTAAATTTAAAGCTCACGTTTCGCAGCGGATTCTTTTTAGGTGTGAACAACGTGCTTACGTTCACAGGCTATGCGTCCCCTACAAGGCGGAAGAAGACGGAAGCGGGCTTTTGGTAACGTGTGTGGATTAGTGATGCGCGGGTCGGGGTTTTTTCCAACCCGCGGGTCCTGCATTTATTTAATAATTTGACCCGC
>NW_023339873.1:1601071-1609880 GCF_004916995.1 Morone saxatilis
GTTCTCAAAAAATACCGTTTTCACGCCCCGAAAACGCTGTATCCGTCTGGATGCGAGGCCAATACGATGAAGTATTTATCCGGATTCGACAAAAACGTATTCGTGTGGACGGCCCCTTAGAGTTCCCTTTAAAAGCTTAATAGTTGTCTACAAATCACTTCATGGATTGGCTCCCTCTTTCCTATCTGACATTGCTTAGCCCACCTAGGTCACTCAGACCAGTAACTTCGGGTCGTCCCTTGGGCTCTGCGGAAGCTCAGGGGTGATTGTTTAAAGTTCACAGCTCAAGGCCCACCTCTTTTCTTTAGCTTTTGAATGAACTTTGTACTACTAATTGGCCTTTTATAATGGCTGTTTTATTAGGTTTTTTGCATTACTTTATCATTAAGACTTAATCCTGCTCTCTGCTTGGGTATATATGATTTTAATTATGTGTTCATAAAGCACTTTGGTCAGGTCATGTGGTCTTTAAATGTGGTATATTTTTCTAAGCGGGTCGGAGAGGATTTCTATTACTACTGTTAATTGGTCGTTTGATGTCATCTTACTAATGGAGCTTTTGTAGATCTAAAGTTACAGATCCTATCAGTGCTCTTCTGGTTTAAGATGCATAGCAGCTTCCAGTGGAAAAGGACGGAGATTAATACTTGTGTTCATGTGCTGTTTTACAGCTCGTGGCCATGCTTTAACTCTTAAATCTTTAAGGATTAAACCTTTCGAGTCTGTTTAGGGAGATTTGTTTTTCCAAAAGTTGCAAATTTATCACAAAAGACTTTCTTTCTGCCTCTGCTGGCCTGATGCAGATTGTGTAACAATGTCTATATCCTGGAGGAAAAGTTACTTTCAGGGCATCAATTATTCAACTGTATGCACAGTCTGCAAAACTGAGGGTACAGATTCTTACATTGAGTACTTTTTTATACCAAGTGGTTCCCTGGGGGCCTTGACGGAGGAATAATAAACACAACACTTGTGTTTATCTATTGGTATCATGGTTTAATGCATATGCAGCCGCAGTATCCTCTTATTAAATAGCAGAAAACAAATTGTCATGTTATCCAGAGTAGACAGTTACACAGCAGGGTTGCAGTAATTTTAAAGATTTCCTCAAAAATGTCTTTAATTTTTAGGTGAAATTTCTCTTAACGTGCAGACCTTTGTTTAAATTTGTGTAGACTGTGTGCAGGTTTTTTGTGTGTGTTCTTTGCCTACCAACGTACCTGCACCTGGAGTCTTGTACCTGTCTTGTATCTTGCAGTTGTTTGACTTGGTGACAGATGTTTCTCAGTCCAGTTTTTTCCCTCGAAGCTTCCTGCCTTTGGGCCAAAGCGGCAGTGCATTATTCATCACATTTTGTACGCTTGAACAGTCACGAGGAACGTTTTATCTCATCATGCAAATAAGCAGTGCACATGTGAGAGTGCTGATATGGAACCACTTCTGATTTGTTGTTTCTGTTCAATAAACATGGAAACGATTTCTAGAAAGCTGTTGCACCATGGGAATTGGAATAGTGTTTTTGTTTTTTATGGCCATTTATTTCGAGATTGGTGCAGCGTGTTTAAAGAGGAAGTCTATCAGTGGCTCATGGGTAAAAAAAAATACTCACAGATACTGCGTTTAGTGGCCTCTTTCATTTCTATTTCACCTGAATGATTTTGGCAAATGTGGGGAAAAACTAAACATTTACATATTGTGTCTGCATTGTATTCTTGTCTGTTTGCTTCTCCTGAGGCTTCTAGACACGAACAATGATACAACTTGTGTGCACCAGTGTACAGGAATTACATTCATATTGAACAATTCACCACCTTAGAATTTTTATCCAATGCTAATGTTCACTGTGTGCTCTAGAAAATCTGAAAGAATGGTGTGGAGGTCGGGGTGGTGGATGCACCAGAGCATCCACCACCGTCACAGACCTTTCATTAACTTTTGCCTTTTCATTAATTATAACTGCAGCCTTTCTCTAAACTCAGCTTGGTGTTTTAGTTGCACAACCTGAACCTAAACCACAGTCTATCTGCCATAACTACTGTCTTTCCTCAACCATACTGCAGTATTTGCAGATATTGTAACCTGATTGTGCCAGTTGATTTAAGAAGTCATTCAAAAAATACTTGACAGTTGATTGGATGAACCATCTGTCTATCACAGGTGACAAACCATATAATGTAATCAAATTCGTATTGAAGTCAATCAAGAGAAAAGCGAAAACATCTTTTCCATCAAGAAAAGCCTTCAGTATCGTGTCATTCTTTGCTCTTCTTTCAGTGAAGAAATACTCTCCAGTTTTGATATAATGATGCTAGTAGCAGCTACGCTCACCTGGTTAGCAGCCACCATTGTTGTTTTTCGATTGAACAGTCATACCCAGTGTTAAACCACGTCTGTAGCTCATGCCGTAGCCGGCAGTAGTTTCTCAAAGGAGGCTGATTGGTGACAACCACTGTGATTTGGACACAAGCGCATAGCTTGAAGCCTGGCAGGGATTCTCGTATGATCTCGGGATTGTGGGAGTCCAGCTGAATATTGCAAAAAGCCATAATTTGAAAAACGTTGGTATTGAATATGATCTGTGGTTTGCATGGAGGCAACAGGGTTGTTTACTGTCTGCCTTTTAATCTTGCAGTCTTGTCTGACTGCTTCATTCCACCATGTTTAAGTTTTGATTGTGGTATGATTTTATATAATTTTGTTTTATTTGAGGTCACTTTCATGCAGCTCTCATCTCATTGGTTGTGCATTGAAAGGTTGTCTGAGTTGCACTTGCATTCACTAATTCATTCATGTTCCACCGTCTCGCACTCATTCCATAGTAACGCTGCAACCTGACACTTCTCGCTATTCCTAAACTTGTGATTTTTTTTATGGCTAAAAATAAGGTCAGAGTTGAAATTGATTGGACATTAAGCATAGCAGCGAGGCATGAAATGTAGTGTTTCTGCAAGCTTCGACATCCTCACTCTGTTGGAAAGCAACGTCTCACAAGGGCAAGAAACCTGTTCTGCTGCTGATCATGTGTCGAGGGCCTGAGTGTGTAAAGCTTCGACCCAAAGTGCCTCCTGAGCCCTCACCTTCACTTTGGAGCAACACTCAGTGTTGAGTACAAGTGAAACACAAAATGAGGGAACTGTTCAGTCTCTGCTGCACTGCAGTGTGAATTTATTTGAAATATTTCCAAGTGAATAGCAGACAGACGAGTTAGAGCACTGCTTGGATTAAATTAAATTAAAGAATAATGGAAACATTACAACATTCTTTCTAAACATTCTCAACGACTTTGTGTTAATACCTTTATCAGAATATATTTCTTGATCATGTATGTTTAACTTAGCATAACATAATTAAACATAATTGGGTCTCTCAAATCTCTTTCTTTCTCCCCATGCTGGTCACTCAACCCACAGTGCCCTCAAGTATAATTAAAGTGGCAGATTTAGCTGACCAACTTCCAACCCTTTCTAGTTTCGTGTGGTAGAAATCAAGGCAGCCCTCATTGGTAACAGCTCATCATGGATTAATGCATAGGGCCAGGGCTTAGTGGGTGATTTGGGGCGCAGGGTAGAAACCCTGCAAAATGTCTCCAGAAGGTCTTGTTTTGATCTTGCTATCAGACTCAACTGTAGCTGCTGGAAGTCCATCATATTGTCCACATTTGTCCAGTTATCCACAGGAACAGTACGTCTAAACCAAACAGCTTATTAGTCCAGAAACAGAAGGCACATAGCCAGTGCTTATTTTTAAGTGTTCAAGTGTTTTCATATCTTTCCTTAAAGTGTTTGGCAGGAAACACCGGTGTTCCTCATGTTGTACAAACCATAAAGCCAATTTTCACTCTGCCAGAACTCCAGACAAACCCGCCTGTGGAAAGTGTTATGATTTAGCCATTTGAATAGCAGCAGAAAGTCTTTTTTCGATACCAGTGACTTGGTGAGAACAGGCATTTTAAAATAGCCAAATCTCATTTTGGAAACGTCAGTGTTATTGTGGTTTTATCTCGGTCCGATCTGTTGCTGCCCTGGAGTTTAGTATCGAGGCCAAGCCAGAGCCTCCCTGGGCTGTTCTCCATATTGTTTGTTCCTGGCAACTGGACAGTAAACGGCCTCAGCTTGGTAGTAAACAATACAGAGACATGATGTGTCACTTCTGTCTGGCTTTGGCCGATAGTCTTCTTGGCGTGGCAGACCATCACACAGGCTGTGTGGTTAGTTTCCTGATCTCAGCCACAGAGAGCAGGCAGGGGGTCCATTCATTGTGGTTTCCAGATTTTTCTACAAGTATTAACAGTGCATTTGATAGATTTGATCTATTTTACAGAACTATAGAGCTGCTGCAGAGAGAAAAAAATTATTTGGTACCACTTTATGATTTAAGAAGGGTTTATAAGTTGGAAATATTACGCCTGGTTTAATGGTTAATAAATCATTTACTGGTGCCTTCCAGATCTAGTATAAGCCATTGTTAAGAACATATTTTGAAGTGCCAAGTTGTGAAAAATAAGTTTGGCTGGTGTTTATCCTCCCCCTCATGACACTTGCTTTGTCTTTATTTCACTTTAATTTCTCCAGAAGGCCATCTACTGTAATAAATATGAATAAGTCATTAATAAAGCCTTGTGGGTGTCTCACTTTCTAATATTCATCAAGTCGTTAAAGAGTAACAGCAGTTTGTTGCACTCTGGCCATTAATAAAGAGTTGGGTGTGGTTTGTTTTTCTAACCAGCACCAGCAAAAGTTGGTACGTCTTCTCAAATAATGATTAGAAATAGGTGATTAATAAATTGATTTACAGTAATTCATCAAGATTGTAGTTTTAACTGTTAACTGTTAAGTTTTATGTTAAGTAAATAAGTGTATTTTGGGCCTGATGCAGTACTTTACCAGATGGTAAATTGTTGAATGGTCCATTTCAGACATCTAGATAAGCTAATGCTAAATGAGGATAAAGACCAGTGGAAGAGATTTCCCACAACTTGGCAACCCCAAATTTGTTCCTATTAATGTCTTATAAAGCTCCTTTCTCACTGGACAGGAAACCCAGTCACACCCACTGACATGAAACACCGATTTGGTTCTTTGTGCAAGATGCAGCATAGTTAGACAGCAAGGGGAAATGCAAACTTGTCCACTGGCAGTAGGAAAGAAGTCAGTCGCCTATTTTTTTTGTTGCTTTACCTGCGTTTAAAATGGGTATAACTGATCTGCAAAGCATTAGCAAATGTTTTATCATTCACAAAAAAAGACACAACTTATAAACCATTTATACAGGGTGCCTCATAAGAAAGTGGTACCAAATCATTCTTTCATAATTTTGTTAGAAAGGGAACACTCTGGACCTTTAAGGAGAACCAAGTCTTAGAAACTGAGTTGACTGAAGGTTTAGGGAGAAGATGTGACGAAGCAAGTTGTCCCATAATGCAGTGTCCTTTGGTTGATGGAAGTCAGGGCTTTTTGTTGCCGTTTATAACAAAGGCAGAGGCCAAATGAAACCGTAACCTTCAGCGACTAAGGGTAGAGGCTGTTGTTCAGGCTGTCATCTAGTAGAATGGTATCAGGATCTGTCAGACTCAGCAGATTACAGCGATCGATTGATCAGCCAAACAAATACAAACAATACATTCACTTTACTCACTTAATCAAAGCAACATGTCAGAGAAAGACAGGCAACCTGAATAACTTGCAAAGTCTGTACTCAAAAGACGTATTTATTATCAGAGATGTCCTTGTTAGACATTAATGTTTATAGAAATAGAAAAAAATATATATAATATAATATAATATAGAAAAAATGTTTCTTTTGTCAGATGTCAGATATTTGCCTATGATTGAGATAAGACGGTTGCATGAAAACAAATGCTGAAGCTTCAGATGAACACAGACAAAGGTTTTCTGTCTCTTTGTCTCTATATCTTTGTGTTTTGAGGACAAATTCTGGGTCAAATGCTACACGTCAGGTCCGCTGCCCGTTTAAACTCCTCTCTGACCCCCTCTCTTCCTTTAATTCAATGTTAATCTCACTTGACAAAAGCTCTCTGTTGGCGACAGGAGGCCGAGCGCGACACAGATGTCTTGTCTTGCGGAAAAATGGCAGACAGCTCAGCCCTGGTGAGCCCCGATTGGCCCTGTGGTTGACTGTTGTGAAGCATTGATATGCCAAGTTTAGAGGCAAAGAGTTTGACAGCGTAAGATGCAGCTGGACAAGTTAATCAGTTGATGCTTTTGAAGTGAGGACATCTCTTAAAACAAATAAGATACATTCAGTTTGACTTTTTCATTTTCTATCCATTCAGTTACTGGCTGAGTCTGGATAACACTCCTGGTTGAGAAAATATAGAACTTTATTAGAAGGTTTGTAGGGTTGGTGCACAAACCATACAGTAAGTGTTATAAAGGACTTTACAGCAGCAAAAAGTTGCACAACTCAAGTGAAACTGGTACAAAATTAACCTGTCCACCTCAAATGCTTTAGAAAATGCCACTCCATATACAGTGCTTTTCATAGTGGTGATAGTATATTACATTTATTTATCAAGACTGCACATAAAGCACAGTGGTTTCAAACCTTTTTCAGCTTACAAACCCTTAAAATGAGGCAACATCTGCATGTGTCTTCTCATGCAGGGCAGTCGCGTTGAAGGAATTTCCCCTGCTGTGATTTAGGGTGGCTCGAAAGCATTGTATGCGGTATTTCCGCCGGTATTTTTGTTGTTTTTGCGAATTACTTTCTGAGGGTGTACAACGTGATAGCGGGATTCATCTCAGTATCTCCTTGTACTAATCACCTCCATTTTCCTCCTTGTGTGCCTCCTCCTTAACTGCCGACTTTCAGCCGAATAAAGTCGCAGGTTAACAGGTTCACTCATTAAACTGAAACACTGGCGAGCTGCGGGACATAAACGGCCACAGCTGTGGTGAATTTGGATAATTAGCGGACCCGTTGGCGTTTCATACTACAAGACCGCTGGTGTTTTTCAGTCAGAAGTTTTTCCACAGTGAGTAAAAAAGAGGAGGCGTATTAGCATTGGTTGAAATATTCATTGTCCATCAACAAAAGGAGTTTGTTTTTTCCACTATTCTGAGGCAGGTCAGTAAAATGACAACCATGTAATGTGACAATGTCTACTTGAATTATGTCTTCACAATATAGCTCAACTGTACAAAGGCTCAGTGGTCTTACACTACCATATTAGAGAAAGACCCAAAAAAAAGAAAAGAAGGAAAGAAAAAGCACGACTCATTTCAAGGACATAAATCTCTCTTTGTTTTCTGGCAGACTGATAAAAACCAATACAGCTGCATCATTTCCAAGTGTATCGACACGCTGCTGACTGGCTCTGGACAGCAAAAATGACATATTGACAAAATTGAAATGAAATATTCTCTCTTTACTTGTTTTGTGGAATTTGGAGTATACATGGAATTGTTTTTAAATTGCCCAGCTTTCATATGAAATATTTGTACCTCATTTTAGTTTGGCAAAGGTTGCTTTTTGACTTTTTGTCACATTACTTTGTTGGATAATGTAACATTAGTTGTGATTTTATTACATTATTTTATTTATCAAAACATAGCTGACAAGTGTATGACAAAGTGTAAGACGATCCGATACGTATTAAGATATATGGGCTACAATATGATTCACCCTAATATGGAACAATTCAATCCAGGGGTCCGCCTACCGACGTAGTTACATCTACATTAAAACCAATTTGCGACTCATATCGGTAAATCTTTACACTTCTTCTAAATATGTTTTCACTTGTTTACTCTCTCTTTTCAAGCAGGATATTCTGCCACTTTTCATCTGACAATCTGTCCCTCTGTCCTTCTGTCGGTGTGTTTGTTTGTCGCCAGTCAGTCAGTCTGTCTGTTTGCCGTCATCTCATATAATTGACTCAGACTGAGCCAGAGGACTGTGTGTACACTGACATCTGAATGACTCTTCCTCCTATTAGTGTGACAGAGGCCGATCTGAGTGACTCCTTCTCCGTCCGTCCCTCTGTCCGTCTCTCCCAGCTGTCCTCCCACATGTCTTACACCGCGTTTGTCACAAGACTGTTCAGGATTAATGTCCCACTTAACTGTATCTGCAGCCATCAGCAGAGAACCGGTCGGCTTTGCTCAACCAATGCACCCCTCCATGTTAGAGGGCATGCGATCATGTTCGACTTGCAAGCACACATTCAGACGAAACATGCTTCTAAACTTAAGCTCAGACACGCACATGTGCAAATTCATTCACATGAACACACAGCACTGCACACACACACACAATATTAAATGTATAGGACCATGAAGCTTTGATCAGCACCATTAAAGAGCGATTACCATAATTGCTGTAATAATTTCCATATCACTATCCATTATATGTAATTACACATCGTTAGAAAGATGTAAAAGGATATTTTTATAAGTCTCATGCTATCTCATGGCCCATCCCACCCTCAGCACTCACGATCGCATCCAACATGGGAATGTTAAAGTGTTTAACACCTTTTACAAATTATCAGTAATATTTACAGTTCAATTTTTCCCCTCATACAGAAACATAAACGTCCTCCATCTGTGCTGATAACACATTACAGTCTTGACTGAATATGGTAATAAACACATACATAAATACCATACACTGATAGCACTGCGGTCTTCCTCAGCTCACAGGCTTTCTTTAAATAGTTTACCAAATTTAATGTTTTATTTTCAGAAAAATACACAGAAAACATCAATAACTTTGGAACATGAATCTTTTATATTACTAAATATTACTTTTTTGGGTGGGTGGGTTTGCCTTCATTAGATAGGACAGC
>NW_023339873.1:1609980-1613272 GCF_004916995.1 Morone saxatilis
TAAAAGAACACATCGGTTACACATGCTGATGGTAATAATGGTGGTGCTATAACCAGTGGTGCGTCAGCCATGTCAACACAGGTTCGTGGGGAAATGCAGGCTAACTCCAAGGCAGTGGGAGCTGACAGATCAAGCTGGAGATGTTATAAGTGTGGGAAAGAAGGACATATAAAGCGCGACTGTCCAAGTAGGAAAAAGAAAAAGAAAACCCACAAGGCCAAGAGCATGATGTGTGAAGATAAAGAAGACTCGTCTGAAAGTGCCTTTGTCTCTAATGAGGCAAACCAGAACGACATGCAGCAACAGGTCCAGTGGCTGGTCGACTCTGGAGCGTCAAAGCACATGACGTGTCATAAAGAAATTCTTCAAGACTATCAGCAATTTCCAAAAACACAGTCAGTGAAACTTGGTGAAGGCAGGGTGGTTGACGCCCTAGGACTTGGTAATGTGAAACTGAGAATGACATTAGAAGTCAGTGATAAAAAAAATGTCACAATGTATGATGTGCTGTATGTTCCCAAGTTATCCGGAAATCTCTTCTCAGTGGGAGCTGCTGTCAGGAAAGGAAATATGGTGCAGTTCAAGAAGTCTTGCTGCTACATCCGTGGTAAAGATGGAGATCTTAAAGGAAAAGGGACACAAAGAGCTGATGGGCTGTATCAGCTGAATGTCGAGGGAAGTTCACCCGTCTGTCACGATGCATCAAGTGCATCAGTAGCAGTCAGCCTGTGGCATCAGCGACTGGAACACACCACTAAATTGAAGGAACTCAAAAATCTGGTAAATGGAGTGGACTTTTCTGCAGAAGAAGAAGTTTCCTTCTGTGAAGCGTGTGTGGAGGGCAAGCTCTCCAGAAAGCCTTACAAGCCAGTGGGAGAAATTCGTTCTAAACGCAAGTTGCAGCTGATCCATAGTGATGTCCGTGGTCCCATGCAGACTGAATCCATAGGTGGATCAAAGTACTTTGTGACTTTTATTGATGACTACTCTCGATGCTGCAAGGTATACTTTATGAAGCAGAAAAGTGAAGTTCTGAGCAAATTCAAGGAATTTGAGAAAACATTCTCCAATGAGTGCGGTGAGAAAGTTACAAGACTAAGAACAGATAATGGTGGAGAATACACATCCAGGGAGTTTCAGGAGTACTTAAAGGCTCAAGGTATCCACCATGAGATGACTGTACCTCATTCACCACAGAAGAAGAAAAAAGAAGAAAGCTGTGAAGCTGCGTTTCATGGGCTATGCAAATAATGCCAAGGGCTACCGCTTGCTGGATGAAGAAAAAAGGAGGATTCTAATTCACCGGGATGTCATCTTCAATGAATCAGACTTTGGATGGAAACAGGAAGGTGAAATTTCTTGTTCAGAGAATGAAGTTGTCTTGAATACAGATGAGGAGGGAACACCGGTTGACAAGGTCACTGTCGATGAAGCTGCTAGAGAGGGCAACAGAATCAGAAAGCCTCCAAAGAGATATGGATATGAAGAGTTTGCTGACATGGTGACTGTTGAACATTATGCCAATGTTTGTCATGTCACAGAACCAAGCACACTGAAAGAAGCAATGATGAGCCCTGAAGCAAAGGAATGGCAGGAAGCAGCTAACCTGGAATATGAGTCGCTGCTGGAAAATGAAACTTGGGACTTAGTAGATTTACCAAGAGATCGACAGGCCATAGGATCAAGATGGGTGTTCAAAGTCAAGCATCATAGTGATGGAAAAGTGGAAAGATACAAGTGCAGACTTGTCGCCAAGGGGTACTCACAGAAGTATGGTGCTGACTATGATGAGACTTTTTCACCTGTGGTACGATTCAGCTCAATTCGTACATTGCCATTCAGAATAATCTACATGTGCATCAAATGGATGTAGTAACTGCATTCCTAAATGGACACCTGGAAGAGGAAATCTACATGGAGCAACCAGAGGGGTACATCAAACCAGGTCAGGAACACTTAGTGTGCAAACTGAAGAAGTCCATATATGGGCTGAAGCAGTCCCCTCGCTGTTGGAGCAAGACTTTCACACAATTCATGAAAGACATCGGTTTTAAACAGAGCACATCAGACCCGTGTGTGTTTGTGAGATCTCAACAGGAGTTAGAGATACTAGCTGTTTATGTTGATGATCTGATTTTGATCACAGAGTCAACAGAAAGCATGAAGGAACTGAAGCTTGCTCTCAAGAACCGCTACAAGATGAAGGACATGGGTGAGCTGTCCTATATCCTGGGCATCTCTGTTGTCCAAGACAGTGCAATGAAATGTGTGTTTCTTCATCAGAGGCATTACATTGAGGCCATTCTTCAGAAATAGGGAATGGATAATGCCAATCCCATTGCAACCCCATCTGATGCAAACGTGAAGTTAAAAAAGGATGATGGTGTCAGTAAGCCAGTGAACCCAAGTACTTACCAGTCTATGGTGGGTAGTCTGCTGTATGCTGCGATGGCCACGCAGACATAGCACAAGCAGTGAGTGTTGTGTCAAAGTTCAATGCAAATTCAAACACTGCACATCTGACGGCTGTAAAGAGAATTCTTCGATACCTGAAGGGTACATTGAACCTTGCCCTAAAGTATGAGCGGTCAGATTCTGGAACTTTGATCGGGTTCTCAGATGCTGACTGGGCTGGTGACCAAGATGACCGCCGCTCAACCACAGGTAATGTGTTTTTGCTGGGTGGAGGACCAGTGAGTTGGCTCAGCAAGAAACAAGCAACAGTTTCAACTGCAGAAGCCGAGTATGTTGCACTGAGCCAAGCAGCACAGGAATGTATCTGGCTTGAACGACTGCTGAATGATCTTGGGATGGATGCTACGCCTGTCGTGATCCTGGAGGACAACCAAGGAGCCATTGCAATCGTGAAGAATCCAGTTGATCATTTAAGGACTAAGAACATAGACATTCGCTACCATTACATCCGTGAATGTGTGCAGAATGGGCAAATACAACTACAATATTGCCCAACAAATGACATGAAGGCAGATATATTGACCAAGCCACTAACAAGGCAAAAGTTTGAGTATCTCAGGAGTGAGATTGGGCTTTGCACTATTTAATTTAGTTTAATAGGCCTACTGTTTAATGTTGAACATGTTAGGAAAAGTGTAAGCAAGGTAAAAAGGAGCAAAGATGGATCTTGCTAGTTTAAGTGTTGATAGGATTTGTTTTTGACATTATTTGTCTAGCTGATTATTGCTCTTAAGTAATATTGGCCTAATTTAGTTTAAAAAAGCCTTAATACCATTGTAAAATTAAGTGGGAGTGTTGTAATAATGTAATTCTCACA
>NW_023339873.1:1613315-1613782 GCF_004916995.1 Morone saxatilis
GGAGGCTGTCTGATTTCCGGTTTTCCGTTCTAAATAAAAACACGTGAAACTCAACAAAGCTAGCAGACTATGAGGAGATATTCACTGAATTTGGAAAAAAAAGTGAATTAGATTAGAATCACATTACCTGGGATCGCTTACCCCACCTTCAACAAGGTTGTTTAGCATCAGTATCTTTCTGTGGGAGCTCTGTGATGAATCAATCAACTGATCAATGTGGAAGTAATCTGAGACTGAGACGAGACCAAGTCAGAAAACTGTTCAGACCCTGTGTCCATTACAATGGACATCACATGACAGGGGCTTTTTTTTTACGTTTTGCAACATTTAACACCACTTGAACCCATTGAATTGGACGTTTAACAACCAACCAAACAGCAGTATAGCTTTGCTTGTTGACGTATGAAAAAAATCCACCACACGGAAGAGAGGCATGGCAGGGCTTCACCCCACACGTCGAAGTAAGG